>NC_067402.1:66135597-66491847 GCF_016432865.1 Antechinus flavipes | reverse complement strand
TAAGACCTAAATTTATCCAAAACTCAGATAATTGCCAAATAATTTTTCTGAAAAGAAAAAAACAAATTAAAGAAGAACCAGTTTATGAAGTACAAATAATGGTAACCCTGAGGAAAGTGATAGAGAAGAATAGAAAAGTCAGATATGATTTAATATACTCCCTAGATTTGAGGAGAGGAGATTTCAAAGCATTCAGAGAGGTGATAGGTAAGATCCCATGGACTGTGGTAAATTCTAAAATAAGGGGTAATTCCTGCTCTCATAGAGATTAACATTCTCTTAGGAGATATAACGGGTGCACATAAAAATATACAAAAATTTTTTTAAAAAGATAATTCCCTTTTCCACTGGAAATACTTTGAGTATAATCTTATAAAAAGGAAGTAGAGAAATTTTTTAAAATTTTTGACTAGGCCTTCCAAATTTTATCAACATGTACTTTAATTCTTAATATCTTGAGTGCAAATGTGGACATAAGAGAAAATAGTGAAAATATTTTGGTAACCATGAGTCAGGAATAAGAAAAATGAGAGACCACAGGTCTGTTGTACTTAAGGTTTACATTAGAAAAACATTTGTTTAGCAATAGCAAAAAAACTATCAAACATTCTCCTCCAACTGATTGTTTCCTATAAAAATCACATATAGATTTCTTGAAAGTTGTAACAACAAATATAATTTTGTTCCACTTTCTGCTTATTACTGATCAAAGCAAAAGAGGTGAGACACTAATAACATTTGCCACTGTGATGGAAAATAATCAACACATGATCCCATTGAAATAGAGATTCTCTGTCCTCCAAATACTCTTATTTGCAGATGACATTGGGTTGATAACATCAACTTCCAGAATGCTGCCCTCCTAAATGCAATCCACAGTCACTCAAAAGTTTATTTCTACAGGAGAAATTTAGTTAATGAAGTATGGCAGTTGTCCAATCTCTGATAAGAGGTGGAAGGATAAAAATAAAGCCAGTTCATCAATATATGTTTCTTAGGTGCTACAGGTTGTTGGTACGGTGGGTTCACAATTGAATGATGAGAGGATAGCCAGATATATTACTTTTGGAAAATTGTGTAATGCTTTTAACAATCCCAAATTTGGAACTAAAAGAAAGGCCCATTTAATTAACACCAGTATGTTCCACCAGGTATGTATGACTACAAGTCCTGAAATATTAGTTTCCAAAGAACCAAAGTCACCATGCAGATGGCAAATGGTAGCCCCAAGTAGGCTATAATATATTATAAATGAAAAATTATGTAGAAGAAGTGGTATAGAGCATTGGCATCAAACTCAAAAAGAAATGGATTTCTGCAGGCTGCATATTAACTTAGAACTACAAGTTAACTTTATATTTTACTGTATTTTTTATTTATTTCACTAAACAAGTATATATGGCCTACAGTCAGGAACTCCTCTTCCTGAGTTCAAATCTGGCTTCAGATACTTACTAGCTTTGTGAATCTGCGCAAGTCCCATAATCCTGTTTGCCTCACAGTTTCCTCATCTGTAAAAAGAGTTGGAGAAGGAATTAGCAGTATCTTTGCCAAGAAAATTCCAAAAGGGGTCATGAAGAGTCTGGTAGTACAGAAAAATTATTAAACAATAACAACAAACATTTATTTTTCATTGACATTATAACCGGGGGGAATTGTTTAAGAAGTGGATGACCATTGCTCAGTAATATACATATAAACTATATACTTGAAATAAATTTAAGGCCTAAAAAATTGGGGGTGGAGAGAAGAAAGAAGGACCAGAAAAGATGAACCAATAACATAGTGAGAAGAAAAAGATAACCAGTGGAAAACTGGAGTGTCCTAGTTGAAGCCACACAAGCATTTTATATAAGTCTCTTGTGGAAAATCCATAAGGTATTACTGACAGGCAAGCACAAATGGATTGACCATACTATTGTAACAGGTCCATTGAAGGAACAAAGTTCTATGCCAAGGCAGACGATGTTTAGATTGAAAAGATGAGAAGAGAAGTATCTAATAGAGAGTTGATATACAAATAAATATGGCAGCATTTACAAAGTTATAG
This sequence comes from Antechinus flavipes, assembly GCF_016432865.1. NCBI lineage: Eukaryota > Metazoa > Chordata > Mammalia > Dasyuromorphia > Dasyuridae > Antechinus > Antechinus flavipes. The sequence goes on along the minus strand of NC_067402.1, from coordinate 66,489,797 downwards.
TTTCCTTTAATGAACTGAAGTTACCAAGTCTAGTGGAAGCATGTTATAGGACGCTGTTTTTACGAATCCTGAAGATCAAAATTTACAGATCATGAAGAATGGGAGAAGTGCCCCAAGACTCTTTGACAAAAGGCAAATATTGGTCCAATTTTCAGTAAAAAGAAAGGAGTCTGAAAAATATATAGTGTAGTGAACTTGATTTTGATTCTTAGAAAACTTCTAAAACTTCTAGGATTATCCTTTATAAAATAAATGATTTTGAAATTCTAGAAAAGATAATAATGCTGACAAAGCCCTACCATGTTTTTATCGAAAACAGATGGTGCTAGACTGTCCTTCTTTACCTTTTTGGTAGAATTATTACACTGATAGAACAGGGAATTGCTGTAGGTAATAATTTTGCCAGATTTCAGCAAAGTATTTGACAAAGATTTTCATGCTATTTTTGTGAACAGATTGGGAGAATATGTACAACTGGATAATAGTACAGTTAAATGTTTTTAGGTTGGTTAAAAAATAATATCTCCAAAAATAGTCCTTAATAGCTTGGAAAGAAGTTTCCATTGAAGGGCCCAATGAAACTGTAATTGCAATTCAACATTGTTGGTTTATTTATTTTTTAAGGTGGAGCATAAAGGCAGAAATGGGATAAGCATGCCATTTCTACCTTTTATGTAATTTAAAAGACCAATTCAAATACTGGGGTAAGGGTCCAATAATGTCTTACACTAAAATGTTGGACTAATTATAACAAGAAATTGGGTTTAAAAAGTTAACTTCAGGAGAAAATGTGGATAAGTAGCAATTTATCTGAAAAGAATCTGTAGGTTTTAGTAGACTTCTGATTCATTAAAGAACCAACAATATGCTATGGCAGTTCAAAAAGCTTATGTGATTTTAGGTTACATTCAGAGAAACAGAGGATAAAGAACTAAAGAGGCGAGAATCCAACTGCAATTAGCCTTGATAAGGAAACATCTGAAATACCTTTTCAGTTCTGGACACCACATTTTTAGAAACAGTGTTGTTCCTTTAGGGAATAAAGCACAGGAAGATGAAAGGCCTTGAGAAGATGTGGTATGAGGATTTCTCAAAAGAACTAGGGGTGTTTAGAAGAGAAAAGCCTTGGGGAAGGGTGACTGTGATAGTCATCTTCAGACATATGAAGAACTTTCACTGGGAAGAGGTTTGGATTTATTTGTTCTGCTTAGAAGACTTATCCCTAAGATAACAACTTCCTGACAAATAGAACTTTTCAAAATTAGAGCAGGGCTACTCCAGAAAGTTTTTCTAGAAACCTCTTTCTGCAGGGTTTTCAAGAAAAAATGACCATTGTCAATTATATGGTAGAAGAGAACTTTGTTAAAATTGGACAGGTTGAGAAGGTGGGTCCTTGGAGAGTTTTCTGAGGTCTTTCTTTTTGTCAACTTAGTTTTTCCCATGATACAGCACAAAATGTTTACATTTTCTTGATTTCCTAACAGCAGTGTGCCTAATTATAGCAGTAGCAGTCTATTTGTAGCAGTCACTATAAGGGAAAAATCTGGGATTCTTAAAACAAGTTGAAAAATCAGAGCCTATTTCAGTTTTTCTTGACACTTTGGTGTACAGGTCATTTTATCTGGTTTACCCTTCTGAGATTATTCAGGTCATGAATCAACTTGGTCACACAAAGCTTGGCTTTTTGTATCTGGAACCAATGATTCAAGTATTTTTTTTTTTTTAATTATAAGAGCCTTCCTTTCTAAAATTCTGTTTTGTCTCAAATGGGTCTTACAGGGCCATTTCTCTCATGTGTCCCAGATATTTGATTTCTAGAAATCCCAAATGGTATTTACTAAGGTCTACTACGAGATCAGTGTTACCTATTGTACCTAGCAAGCTGAGATCATCCCGATGATCTAGTATTCCAGCTAAATATAGCAGTGTCATCTATATAGAGACTGTGACAAATGTCCCTAGCCTATTTAAGACTCCATTTATCAAACTGTATAAGTGAATGCCTCAATCAAAAAGAAAGATGTTGAACTTGTACACTTTGTCCAGAGTTAGAAATGCAGATTGAATTCTTTATCTAAGACCATTTCTTTCATGTAAAGATTTTTGGCAAGAAATTGCCTCCTTATTCTGGTTTCCACTCGGGGAATTACTCCTATGATGGGTCCACAACCAATCTTTGTCTCCCTTTCTTCTCTTCATTTGGGTTAAGGAAGAGACCTATTAGAATAACAATATCTCATATTAGGTAAGACTTTACAGTTTGTAAATCTGTTTGCTAACCAATTCACAGTTTGGTCATGAGGAAAGTATTCCATTTTATATATGAAAAAAGAGAAGCCCAAAGAGACTAAGTAATGTACCCAAATTTAGATTAATAGTAAGTAGGAAAGATACAATTCAGACCTAGATCATCTGACTCTGATGTTTTTGTTTTGTTTTCCTGTATTTCCTGCTGCCTTTAAAGTGGAATAAGATGAAATAACTAGTCACTAGGTACTCCCATAAATCTTAGAGTATGATTACTTTAGTCCAGTGGTTCTCAAAGTGTAGTCCAAAGAATTGTTGGGATCTCTGAAACCCTTTCAGAGGATCTATAAATTCAAAATTATTTTTTATTTCTAATATAGTAAATAGCTATAAATATAACCCATGTGAACAAAAACTCTTTGAACAGATCCTCGATAGTTTTTTTTTTTTTTAAACAACATGAAGATACTGAGAACACAAGTTTGAGAACCACTGCTTTAGTCACATAAGTTAGAGAATGTTTTCTGTCTTTGCATGTTTGGTAGATTATAACATTTTAAAATGGCAGTGTGGTTGAGGAAAGTCACTTCAGCTTTTAAATGCTAGTGATTCAATTGCAAAAGCACACAAACAGTTTGAAAGGTGTCAAGAGAAATTCACAAGTCACATGGGGAAATAGAAACAAGGCTGGCTTTCAAGTTGGAATTCTTCCACTGTGCAAACAAATTGTGTTGCCACTGTGCCAAATGGGATGGCCTTGAAGGGAGCGAGGGATGAATGTTCACAGTGACAATCTATTTTATTCTGCTCTGAATTGGCGGCTATAGCATCTTCTGGACCAGACTTTATATATCTTTGATCTGCATAGGAAAGTGCAGCTCAGAGATGACAGGACTTGGTAGGTCATGAGGATTGTTTGTAAAAGGTCTGGGCAAGGAAGTGAGTACTTGCATAGGATGTCTTTGTAAAGCCAATTGTTTAAGGAGGGAAGCAAAATGTATTAACTTACATTAGTTAGCACACCAGGTGCTAAGTAAGCACTGTACCCTAACTCCCAGTCCTAGTTTGAGCATTGAAACCGTGACCCAAAGAAATACTATTTAGAGAAATTTTGTGAAAGTGATGATTTGACACTTCTTTGAATCTCTTTATACCATCTCATTGAATTTTATTTTTCTTTAAGTTACTTTTAATATGCTTATTTGAATTGTCAACATTTGGATAAATATCACACAATAACATTTTGTTTTTGCATTTTGATTATCATTGCAGATGAACCTAAAATCTCTCCCTGGACAACACAGACTGGGAAAAATTTACAGAATAAAATTCAGTTTAGGACTATTGCCCCCAAAATTACACCCAAAGTCCTAACATCCCCACTGCTGCCCTATCAGTCACCATCACTCTCTGATCAAGTTCATCCCACATCCTCAAATTCTAGACCTCTGCTAATGCCACCACAAAACTATGCCCTGATGCAAGTTGCCGGTCAGGAGGGAACCTTTTCTCTTGTTGCTTTGCCCCATGTTACCCCAGCAGTGGCGAGCCAACCCATCCAGAAGCCTAAAATGTCATTGCCCAAAAACCTTAAATTACCTATTCCTCGGTACCAACCTATAAGAAATAAGAAGGTACCAGAAGTGGAAACTGTTCCAAACTCTTCTGTGAGTGTAATTAGGAAGGTTCCAGGCAATATACAAACATGTGCTCAGCCTTTACCTTCAATAGCCAACCATTCTGAACTTCATACTAACATTGATTCTTCTGAGCATGTGATATTAATAGATCAGGTACCAGCCGAAATCACAGTGACTGCTTTGCTTGATGAAAGCGGCTGTGTAGAATCTGGACCTCCACTGATAAATAAACCTGAGGCAGGTGACACTGTTATTATTCCAAAACCATGGGTACCAGAGGAAACTTCAGCTGAGCCGGGTAATTCAGTGAAAGCCAATGTAGACACAAAGACAGTAGCCAGAAAGTCCTCTTCCATTGGTGGTGAGAAAATCAAGGAGAGAGTAGCTGATTCTGCAAAAGCCATTACTGTGCTGTCCCCGGCGATTTTTGGCAATGCAGTTCAGCTGATTCCTACAGCACCTAAAGGTAAACTTCCCATCTTACCTTACTCAAGAATGAAGACAGCAATGTTTTGTAAAGCTAAGTCAAATGCCAGCATTGTAGGGCCTGCTTCTCCTTGGCACAGGTCTGACTGTGACAAAGTTGCCTCATTTGCCAAAACCTTCAGTGTGTCCACCAAAACATCTGATAAGCTCTTTGCTGTTTCACTTACACAAGTGTCCAAGCCAGGGGTCCGTGAAGATGCCTTTTGCTCCACCACCAAGGTGGAAGTTGACAGCAAAAAGAAATTGAATGGTGGAACAGCAAAGAGAAGAGGAAGAAAACGCAAAATCCCAGATGAAATTTTGGCTTTTCAGACCAAGAAGAGGAAGTGTATTGTTGACACATGTAGAGATGGTAAAGAAAGAGTAAAAATTGACCCCCAGGAACTCAGAGACAGAAAAACTGGGGCTGTGAAAAAGTATCGGAACATTATGCCCAAGCCTGTCATTGTCATGCAAGCAGTGGCTCCCCTAGCTTCCCCTGCACCTGTTCTACAGACCAAATCCCCCGGCTGCTCAGACCGAGACGTTTTGTCAAATAGTTCACTTTCAAATAAGTATCTCGGCTCTAAGCAGAATGATAGTGCTTCTACTAAACCAGGTACCGTATGCAAGAATGGCTTTTCTGCCATAAAAAAGCCTTGGCACAGATGCCACATCTGCAACCACCACTTTCAGTTTAAACACCATCTTCAGGATCATATGAACACTCATACAAACAGACGGCCCTACAGTTGCCGGATCTGTCGCAAAGCATATGTGCATTCTGGAAGTCTCAGCACCCACATGAAGCTTCATCACAGTGAGAGTCGTCTCAAGAAGCTCATGTGTTGTGAATTTTGTGCAAAAGTGTTTGGTCACATTAGGGTCTACTTTGGCCATTTGAAAGAAGTACATCGGGTTGTGATCAACACTGAACCCTCCATCAATGAACTGCTGCAGGGCAAAGGGCCAAAGAATCGAGGAGCAGAAGAATCAGTGGAAAGGTGAGTGTTGATGGCAGCGGCACATGGGAGAGAAATTCAGTTTTGATTTGGGGGCTGGAGTAAGATTTAATATTGTTTATATCTATTTCGGGTCTTCAGAAACATCTCTGTGCTTTTATAAACTACTTCATAACTCCCTATAAAATTTGTTATAATTGTTTGTGGGGGGTGAGTTGTATCTAAATCCTTGTAAATCAAACAAAAGTCCCATTTGGGGGCATTATTCAAAGAGAATATAGCCATGAGCTATGAGAGCTGGAAGGGACTCATTTTACAGATGAGGAACAAGACTCAGGTTGAATGACTTGCCCAGGATTACAGAGCTGTAGTGACAGAGCTGAAAGTTGAACTGGCTGTCTGTACCCCAGGCCATACGTATTCTTTCGGGATTCCCTGCCCTGACTTGCCTGTCTCTGTAACAGACTGTAAGGACAGCATGAGTCACTCCCCTTGAAGGAGAGGTCTTAAGGGAAGCCCTGATGGCCCCACCGGAGGCGATCCACCTCCATTCCTCCATTTGCCTTGTCCACACTCCCCTGTCTGGGCGGGTGTTTGGGGCACCAGACTGTGGCTCAGGCTTTACTAGGGCTGACTCTCATGCACCTTCTGCTTTTTCTGTTTTCAGAGAAAACAAGTCCATCCTCGAGGAGACCCTCCTTCCAGGAGCAGCCAGTGAGGTCAAGTTGGACATCAGGTGTGGCCGCTGTCAGGTCACCGCTCAGTCTTTTTCTGAGATGAAATTCCATTTGTTGTATGTGCACGGAGAGGACTTCCCAGGGAAATTGAAGGAAGGGACCTTCCCAGGCAGCAAGGGCGCTCCGGACGAGGTGGTGAAGCGGGCGGCCCACTTCTGGAAGCAGCACAGCGAGAGGAGGGGCCTGGGGAGGAGGGACACCTTGGAGGAGGAGGTGTACGCCTTCCCCATCCAGCTCAAAAGGGAAATCTTCCTCCTCCATCAGAAAAACCTAGACGTATTAACAAAGAGCGAGGAGGCTGCGCTGGGAACCAGCGAACCAGGGAAGGCTCTGCCAAGCCCGGACGGCGCCACGCCGTACAAGATTCAGGTCTGGTCTAACTTGGGATTTAACTGTCTTCTTTGTAAGCAGACGCTGGAACGGAAAGAAGAACTCTTCCTTCATTGGGAGCAGCAGCACAACTGCGAAGACCCTTCGGTACTTTGGGCTCTTTTAAGTGCATTATCTTCACAGGGAGTAATTGAACTTTCTAATGAGGCTGAAAAATGAAATACCTGGGCGGGGAAACAGGACAGGAAATTTTGCTCTACCCTTCCCCACAGAGTTTAATGCTGTACTTGTTTCTCTTAATTACACATTTGGGCCATGCAAAAAAAAATTTTTTTCATGAATAAAGGCAAACTTTATACAATTTGTTTTCTTATGAACTACACAAGAAACTCAGCACAGAATTTCTGGATTTGAATGAGAATTTGTTGTAAAATGTCACTAATTAGCTGAAAAAAACATTGACTCCTTTTCAAAATAAATAGAAAGACTAGAATGTGGATACAAAAATCAAGATTATAAGATCTGCTTAAAATATACTGTGCAGGATGAACATTATACATTAATACCATTTTTGTGTACTAGAACACAAATGCCTTCTATTGATACAACATTGACAAATCTGATAACTTCTTAGACTGAAAACTTAATTTTGGTCTCAAAAGTAGTACCAAGTTTTATGGTAATGAATGTTGATATATATTAAATCCTTGGGCTTTATTTGAATATGCTTTAGGAGAATGTATTTAATAAGATTGTTATTTGCCCTCATTTAAATTCCACATATCCAGTCCCTCGATTTTTTTTTCTTTATTGCTGCCTCTACCATCTATTTTCTGAAATATTCATTGCCTTAAAGAGTCTTTGCTGGCATGTCTTACAAGTAGAGTTTTCTCTTCAAAATAATCAAGATTCTTTTAATACTCCAGCTAATAAAAAAAAAACCCACATTTTTCTGGGTAAGAAATTATTTTCAAGAAGGCAGAGCTAAAATATTTATAGCCTGAAAAGTAACATAGATTGTTCCAGCCAGAAATCTGGGTGTCTTAGCTGCTTTCCCTTGTTCCTCAGGCAAGCTTCTTTTTGAATGGTGGCTTGGAAGAATGTCTCTGTGTTATTAATTTAACAAGCCCAGGTTTTTTGTTTTTTTCCAATTCATGAGTAAAACTCCTTTTTTTAACATCTAGAAAACTTAAAAGATGAACATTTCAGATTCTGGTAGCCTAGCAGAATCTGAAATGTTCATCTTTTAAATTTCAGCTCATTCTGGATACAGAAATAATCTTATAGCTATGGAATGTTTGGAAGATAGTGTTCAAAACAAAGTTCATCCTCTTCCCTGCTTCCTCTTTGCCAAAACTGCATCAGCTCTTGACTTCTGTGTCTATTAGCAACACCAGCATTCTTCTGCTCACCCCAGTGCAAAACCTGAATTGCTTTTTCTTCCTCCTCACCCTCATATAACAAAATCCTGTTGATTCTATTCCTGAAATGGCTTTTTTTACCCATCCCTCTCTTTAAATTTCTATTGCCACCATCCAGGGTTAGGCCCTCATTAACTTACTTAAACAACTGCAGGAGTCTTTAACTGTTCATCCTACCTCTGCACCTTTCCCTATCACACACATGGCCACCAAATTAATTTCCTAAAACAGCTGTGATCATCCACTGATGCTCATAATTCTTTGGTGGTTGCTTGCTAGCTAGAAATGACATCCAATTTCTTAATTTAGTGTATGAAGTTTGATCCAATATGGTCTCAACTATTTTCTTGTTCTATAGCCTACACTTAATATAAGGTAGGTCACTTAACTGGACCACCTATCATTTTCCCCACACAGCCCAGAATTTGTCTCCATCCCATGATTCTGTTCATGATGCGGCCCATGGTTGGCTTCATCTTTCCTCCTCCTTCCACAGCTCCACTAGTTGGGTTCCTATTGCTTCCAAGCCAAAGAGAATCTTTCTTTTCTCTGAACCAGCACAGCAATTTTGTTTGTATATTTCTCATCTTTCCTCTAAGGCTGTTAGCTCATCGGGGCAAGAGTCATGTTTTAGACAACTCCGTATTCCCCCATAGTGCTTAACAAAGCCTCTTGCACAAAGGCACTCAAATAAATATTGTGGAATGATAGAAATTCCTTCTCTCAGTCTTTGAAATGATTTTCAGATTAGTATGAACCTGTGTGATTCAGGGTAGATGCAAAGTGTACAATATTCACTTGCTCCCAATACATCTTCAGTTCTTCTGGGTTTTAATCCCTTAATTCCTCACATTTATAATTTAGAGAATGCTTTCATCTACTCTTTTCCATTTTCTTTTCCCAGTAACCCTAAGGAGATAAGCAAGAAAGATATTTTTATCCCCTCTTGTTTTTTAGCCTTTGTTAAAAAGGCTGGAAGAGAAGTATTTGGAGAGAAACCTTGTCTATATCCTCCCAGCACTATCAAGAAAATAACAAGGATGAACTTTATACCTATCACTTCTACCAGAACCGGTACTTGATGTTTTCAGGATCAATCCTCTGGCCATTTGCTGATAAACAGAGAGAACTGAACCCTGTTAGTTAAAGATAGTCTTATTTGGGATTAATGACCTCAGGAATTATAGGGGAATTTAATAACTCAGTAGTGAACATAGAAACGGAGTATACTGAGAATTACCCAGTATGTGAACTATCAGGGGAAGTTACAGCCTCAGTATACAATTAATAATCTCTTAAAAATGACTTCCATATGAAAATTTAATACTTAATGGTAATTCTAAAAATATAAGACATAATTTTTCCTGAAAAGAGAAAGACAACAGATTATCAATCAACATCTGTTTTAGGTCTAAAAATTTTCCATGCAGTCATTGGGAAGAAGTGGAAGAGCTAAAATCCAACTTTCTACTCTTCTGAATAGCCAGAGAGGAAAATGCTGAGTAAAATCAAATGGAAGACTCTTCTTCCCACCCAAAAAAATAGAAAGAAAGAAACCACCTCCCTTGAATTCTTAACTAGCACTATGAATTAGATTCGATTGCATGCCCTCCTGCTCCTTCCCCCAAGGATAAAGCAACATCATATCTTCTATCTCACAAATTCTACTAACTATGAACATCAATTACTTTTTCAAAAAAGCCAATTTTCAGACAAGGAGGTCTGACTTACATTTTCTTATATACTACAAGTAGAAAGCTGCTTCCTCAATTCAGTCCACAGGACATATATATTTTTTTTAAACTAGGCAGTCTTGCCCAATTAATTAAAAAAAAAAAATCTGTTACCTCAATCTGTTGACCTCCTGGGGACAATTCTTTCCTGAGCCCTATTTCTTCAGATTTTCAGTTTGATTGGAACCAAGTTATATAAGCTAGTGTTATTCTGCTTTGTCATCCCTTGACAACATCCACATTTTTATTCTAAACAGCTAAAACATAATTTTGGATCCTTTGTTATTTACAGGGATGTCTAGTAAATGTTTTAACAATAGGCTGTCTGGTAAAATACACATATAGTGTGTGTGTATATATATATATACAGTACGTAAGCGTAAACTGCATTATTAACATTTTCTGGATTGTTTCTTAAGTCTAGGCAATCAACCAAATAATACATCAAGCCCTAATTTGTAACATTTGTTCTTTTTTGAGTTAAAAATGAAAATTTTAAGATCCCCATAGATTTAAATCTGACTAATGAGCCAAGTTAAACTGGCTCCAGCAAGCTTCTAGTTGTTGACTACAATATCACCAAGGAATTCTATGTAGGAAGACTGTGTTAACATGATTATTTCTAAGAGATATAACCAGGATTTGGACTGAGGCATTCTTACTAACTAGGTTCAATGCCACTACATGTTTATAAGAAAGAACAAGTACATTTGCTAAGCTAAGTTATTACATTACTTCTTTGGCTAATATTCTGATGAAGTCAAGCATTTGGATGAAGCGGTTAGGACCAAATAGATATTTTTAAAAAGAAAAATTAAAATCCTAGGAGAAAAAAAGTAAAAATCTCACATAAGTACAGCATTTTCCCCAAAGGAAAGACTAGTAGTACACAGACAGCCCAAATACTGCCCTGGTATTTCTGAAATATTAAGGGTACCAAAGGCATTAGGCCAATCTTCTACAAATGATTTTTTGGAAGTTAAGAATTCTTGGGATCTCGTACTGGAGGTAATAGAATCTTAAAACCATTATAGACTAAATTTATAAAATATCTCAGGGAGAGAATGAGACCAGAAAAATGGGGACAATAATATTTACACTTCTAGTCACTGAATATCAATCTATATGCTGCTTGCATCAAACTGCAGAGCATTCTCAGGCTTCTGTGAGATTCTTGATTATTCAAAAGAGATGGCTGACAACCTGCATGGGAAAAATTGAATGGATGGAAAAAGCCAAACAACAACCCAGAATTCTGTTGAGCTAGAATTGGTCTCCAATTTGCATTCCTTTTGTCTGGTTTGTTGTTCAGTTGAGTTTAGTACAGCAAACAGCATTTCCAAAAGGCTTAATTCAGTTTTAAGCTAATTGTGCTGAGATTTTTTTAAAAGAATACCTTGTATTTGGGACAGAACGAGCTGTGCCCAGAATCAGATTGGAGGGGGAAAGGGCACAATTGCATTTTGAAAGTTGTATGGTACTTTTAATAAGCCTAAGTGGCTCCTGGAGGTGTTACATAGTAAAAAAAAAAAAAAAAATCTTAATATCACAAATTTGCAGTGACCCAGAGGGCAATGGAGAGATGGTAGAGGCCATAAGAGGGTGTTTAGCAAGTTTCCAACAATAAACTATGCTCAAGAGGTGGTAAAGGGATATAAATTAATGAATTGGAAAGGCATTTATTAAGTATTTAGTATATTCCAAGTATTATGCTACATAACAAGAATGCAAATAGAAAAAGGAAGCAGACTTCACTCAAGAAGCTTATTCTCAATGGGTTAGACATCACTTATTGGAAGGTTTCCCTTCAGGATGGAAGGACCTAAGGCTCTACAGAAGTCCTTAGAGTTCATTAGAGGATCCAACTGATAAGTTAGGCAGCTTAAAAGAAACCAGCTCCATCACCATTGGGAAGCAGGGAGGAAATCTAAGGTTATAATTGAGGAAAGGTATGATCAGAAGAGAAGAGAAAGTGGTTGGACATTGGGACCAATGGAAAATAGGTAACCTGAGTGCTTCACTGGCAGTTAGGAAATGCAAAAATTAGCTAGAGGAAGGCCTCCAGCCCATTCAGTGAATTATCTGTGAGGGCTCAGCATAGACAGAATGGATACTGGCTCAGGATGAGATGGTACAAATGGGCTTTGATTTTCACCAACAGAGGGAATACCAATATAATTGAGATCGAAATAATTTTAAACGGTGTGACAGTTTAATGGAGAATTTGGGCTTTCCGTTGGATCTGATCGATAGAGATGTAGTGCCCCAGGCTAAATGCCCCAAATGTCATTTTTGAGCTAGGGCTTGTTTATGAATGGACAGCGTTTAGAATGTCGTTTGTATATGGCTGCAGGGCCAGCTCTGGCATCAGGAGGACCAGAGTTCTACTACTGTGTCAGACAACATGTGAGCTATGTGATTAGAAACATGCTATTTAACCTCTCGGGCCCCGACAACTTAGGACCATTGGTTACATCATCAGTGAAACTCCTCTCCCAGTTACCGAGGATCCCTTCCTTCATTGCCAGACGTGATGGGCTTTTTCAGACTTTATCCTTCTTAACCTTGGCTCCTTGCTGTTTCTTGCACATGAACTTCATCTCTCAAAATGTTCTTTCAAATGTTTTACTTATTTAATTTTTAATTTATGGAAACCCCTGGCCATCCTCCATGCCTGGAATTCTCTTCCTGCTCTCTCTGCTTTCCCTGGCATCTTGCAAGGCTCGACTCAAATGCCACGGCCTGTCCCAATCTCCCTCCCCTTTGTCACACACCTTGTGCGTACATAGCCGTTCTCATGTTTCTTCCCCTTTAGATCTCGAGCTCCCCCGAGAGTGGGAATTTTTTTTGGCCTTTCTCCGTATCCCCAAGTACTTAGCACAAAGCCTGGTACACAGTAGGCACTTAATAAATACTTTGTTCACTCCTAGACAGGTCAAGGCATTCTATCTCAGTGGAGGCAGCTTTCCACATCACAAGTTCCTTATGTTGAAGAAATTCCAAGGCTTAGGCAAAAACATTTTTTAAACGTTAGAATTGTTTTCATTCGGTATCATTTCTGTTCCATCTTCTTTTTTCCCTGGACCTTTTCCTCTAGCGAGCTTTACTGTTCTTCGGTAAAGCTGTGCCTCATATGGAAAGTTGTTCCTTCATCAACACACCATAAATAATCAAAGCTGGCTGGGTTCCATTGCCTTCCTGGCTACAAACCTCCTCCTCTTCTCCAGCTGTAATGCTCCAGTTTCCTAAGGTCTGACTGCTGACAGAAAGTGCTTCTCTTTCTTTATTTATTAGAATCCAGATCTGGGCCGTTTTGCTCCATTCAAACTGCTGTCATGCCTTGTTAAGTTACATATTTAATATAATATCCTTTTCTACCGAGCTCACTCTGTGACACTTTTCTGTCATGGTCGGGACAAACAGGGATTTAGCAGGACACGTTTTCAGCCCTAACTTAGCATTTGAGAATCACCCACTTATCTAAGCTCCTTATATTCTCACTTATATTTTTAAGTACATCCACCTACACAGGCATTTGAGCGAAACATTTATTGCAGCTCAGCTCTGGCGAGGGTCACAGTTTACTCTACAATTAAACTGTAAACACATATTTTCCCAGACATGCTGTGAACGTCTGTTTAGCATGAGGTTCTAAGCTCATCTGCTCTATGCATCAAGCTCAACCCTTGATTTTTATGTGGACAAGAATCGTCCTTTCACGTTTGGGGAGCTGTCTTGTGCAAATGATCCCAAAGATTGTTCTTGTCTTTAAATAGAAATGTTTTTGGCCATTCCAGATGTAAGGGTCACATTTTCCATAGCTCGGAGGTGTGAAAATGTTTTTATCAGACCTCACACTTGTAACATAAAGTCTAGCAGAGTAGCTACAGCACTGACCTTGGAGTCAAGGATATGAATTCAAATCCCACTTCTAATGCTTATTATGCGAGTCCCACAACCTTCCAGTGGTTCTGTAACATAGAAGTGAGATTGATGTTTTGCACTAAAGAAAGATGTTTCATCGTCAGACAAATTCCCTGCATGATGGAATCTCTGGTCCAGATGAGGAGGTTGGACAGCTCTCTAAAGACATCTCTGTTGAATTGACAATTGACCTCACACTAGAAAAATTGCTAGCTGATGGAAATTAGGAGATTGTAGTCAAAGGGAGACATAAGTTAATAATTTACATTTCAATGTAGTCTTAAGGATAAATAACTTCACTGTTGTGCCATAGAATTTTTGTCTCTTAATCTTCCCAACAGCCCCGCCATTCAATGTTTCAAGCTAGAAAGAATTGTAGAGAACATTTATCCAAATTCTTCATTTTCCAAATGAAAAAATCTAAGCCCAGAAAGCCAAAACAGTTGCCCCCGACCCACGATTGTAGACAGCAGACCCAGCACCTCTGACTCCAAACTGAGAAGTCCTAGGTTGGTAAGGGTAGGAAAGAAGTGAAGCATTCTCCAAAGACTAGATTACCAATTGTTAGCATGATGGCTGATCTTTCCCAGACACGACATCATTTCTACATTGTGGCCCAAAAGAATGGCTTGCCAAAATTGCTTTTTGTTTTATTTAATGCTTCTGCCAATGGGGTCATAATTCATTGTAGCTAGGTTCTCAACTCTCTCTTCCAGAGAATGACTGGCTCCAAATCCCCCTCAAGGTTCTAGGAGTATTCCCATGTGAGTAGGGTAATTCTTCTCTAAAGGTAACTACTCAAGCTCCTACCTAATCCCATTCTTCCTAATATTAATCACTAGCAATTAGCACCCCAATTCCATTTAACCAGTCAGCAGCAATTATTTTTTTTACAAATAGCTATCTACTGGGAATCTTTAACAAGGAAGAAATACTAACATTTCCCCCCAATGCCTGAAAACGCATTCTCATATCACCTCAGTCTCTGGGGAGAATAGACTCTAATATGGGCTTCTTTGAAGTTCTCTTCCAAATGTAAGAATAGATGGATGAATTGCTTCTTTTGCTCTCTCTTGTCTGCCTTTGATCTGCAATGGGTCCGATAGTTCATTCAGGACTTTATCCTCATAGCTACCTTCAGATTCCAGCCTGGAGTGCAGTTCCCAGGCTTCCAGGAACATACCATTCCTGCCTTTCCTAGCTACAAGACCGGGTTTTGAATCTGCTTTAGCACAGATACATGGTCGGCATCATCAACCCCAACTTGCCCTTATTCAAGGTGCTCAATTTTGAAATGAACAATGAGACCACACACATTTAGTAGTACCATGTAGTTCTGAGCTCAGGAGAATTCTCAGGGATCCCCTTGTCCAGCCTCCTCCCGACACATGATTCTGCACTTGAGCACCCCTGGCCTCTGCTTGACAGCTACATCTCTGACTCTGAATAATTTTTTCACTTACATTGAAGAGAAATCTTCCCAGGTCTGATCTAACCAGGGATGAAAAGTAAAAGAATAGAATGCTTTGTGTGGGCCAGATCAATCAAACCAAGCAGCCCACTGCCCCAACAAAATTACTCTTAAAAAAAGTCACATTTCAGGAAGGCTAAATTTCTTTGAATTGCATGTAGTACTTCCTTCAGTGAGAATGAGGAGAACTATTTAACTGGAAGGAAAGTGATATCTAAATGAGGAACATTTATCCTAAGCCTGTCCTGTTGTTGATGGGAACATATCTCTTTTGTGATACCAAAAGGATAGTAGGGAAACTGTGTCCCATTTTTCCTGCTTTAGAATTTTGTCACCTACAGTAAATTTTACATATTATTCCTAGGAATAGTGATCCTCCAAACCAAGAGAAGCCAGTGTTTAGGCCTCTAGCCCTTCCCAGCCTTCTCTAGGGAAGGAAGAATGCTTGGATCCAAAGCCATGCTGATTCACTTAGAAGAATCTCCCATCTCCTCTTGGTCTCTTCCTTCAGGGCCATGATCTTTGATGCTATCTATTCTGATCTCATTCAAGCTAAAGTACTATGGATTTCTTTCCACATCTTACTGGAGCTTCCAAAAATCACTGCTCTTAATCTAAATACTGACTCTTATGATGGGAATTTTTGGCCAACATGGGAATGTTTTGGGGGACAGAAAAGCTTTTCCGTGCCCTTCAGTTCACACATCTATAAGTGATTATCTCTTCTATTTTGAAAGAAGGCTGACTCAATCACCATTTAACAATTGACCAGACCTTGCATCCTACCACAGCCAAGCAAACCAGCAAGGGCTGAAAAAACCTCAGTGTACTCAGCTAGGGCTGCCAGGACCGAGTCTAAAGCTTGAGTATCTTGAATTCTCTCTCATTACAATGATGAAGATGAGATGGGAGAGGGTCTGCAGTGTAATTCACTGACCAATTCACAGTCCTCCATCTACTTATTACAATGGTGATAGTTACTATCTGCCTTTTTTTTTTTTGGATGATTTGGGCACAGTGATTCTCTGGACTTCTATTCATAGAGCTGAAAGGGGCTTCAAAGTTCATTGGATCCAGATCCCCACTTTTATTTTTTCACATGAGGAAACTGAGAAAAACAATTTCTCATTGTCATGCTAGTAGCCAGAAGCAGAATTATGAGTCGGACCCAGAGCTGCATCTTCTGCATTCAGGACTCATTTTTCTTTCACCACACTGGCATCTTCTCTCTTTCTCTGACTTTTGGCAAGTCCACTGCCTATCTTGTTAACAAGAACTAGACATCAGGAAAAGAACGTCTAACTTCTAAGTCATCTCCATTAGGTCATAAAACACCTATTTTAAGTAGCTCCGACTCTTTGCTAGGGGAGAAGAGGCTATTGGCTTTTCTCAATGCTTGAGGAGCATCAACATCCAGGGTTTTACCAGAGGCCCCTGGGAACATTTCCTAGCTTAAATTCATGTTGACTGGGGAGGTAAAGGGAAGCGGGATTAGATCTGTAAGTAATCTTTTTAACTTTAGAGATTCTGTGGCCTTTATCTCTCATCAACAAAGTTGTTGGATTTCATGGTGCACACAAGTCCCATTATTTTGTGACTCCCAAAGTTGACTCACTGGATGAGACTAGGTTATTTAGACCCAGCCCATTATTTCTCCTCAGGTCACTTCTCCAAAGGATGAACTTGAATTAGACTTAAGGATGTACCTTCTTCACAGATGTAGCTAACTGGTACCCAATAACTATTTCTGGAGAGGGAACATTGGAGGAAAGTCAAGAGAAAATTCTGCTTTTCAGACAGTTGTCACTTGGGCTATAGTCTTCAAGAAAAGTAAAGTCTAGGTAATTGATATGCTCATGTCTGAGGTCTTTATTTTTCGATTTTTAATGGTGGGCCAGGGGGAAAAATGATTCTGGCTTCACTTTTTTATAGCAGTTTAAAAGTCTGTCCCAAGTTGCCAAAAATATATTTATGGAACTACTTGCTAATCCTCTAGAGAGTGTCTCAAATCCACATAGTGCTCCTAAGTGCTTATGTTCCATGTTGAGGACTAAATATTCAACAAATCATGGCCACTTTACACATAGGTCATCCCCAAAGAGGTGAGGCCTGGTACAAAGCTTCATCTGGACTGAGGAAGACCTTTCTAGACCTCTAGCTGTGGCTTTTCTCAAGCATTACTACTACTACTAAATAATATTTCTGTTGTTCTCTCATACAAATACAGGGATAGCACCTGGCCCTGGTAAATGGGTGCCAGACTGGGGGTTGGAAAGATTTTCAATCAAGTTTTGCTTTAGATACTTTTTAGCTTGTTAAGCATGTCATTTAACTTTTGAGTCTGTTCCCTTATCTGTAAAATAGGAATAATAATAATTCTTCCCTCATAGGGTTGTTGTGAGGATCAAATAAGATAGCATATGCAAAAACACTTTGCAAACCTAAATATATGTTAAAATAAATATGTTTATTATTTATATATAATAGTATACTTATTATATATAAGTGTATATATTATAATATATGTGATATAAGAATATAATAAAATAATTATAAAGTTATATAAATATTGTAGATATTTGTTTACACAATATGAATGTTGGCTGTTATTATTAAATGAAAGCTTTGAAGAAGGGACAGGGTGGAGAATTTATTTTTCCTTAAACCCTAAAATCTATTTGCCATCTTGTGTTGTTGTTATTGTTTGTCCTTCATTTTTGAAGAAGACCAATGACATCATGATGGACTTGACTTGCCTGTGAATCGGATTTAAGTGAGGGAGAGTTGTGCAGAGCTGTCAGCCTCACTCCCTCTTCCAGAATCATCAAGGTCCAATGGCAAGACAAAGTCCAGAGCGCTGGCGATGACCTGGGATGCAGTGGAAGACTTTGCACCTTCTTCGTCTGACCAAACTCCAGGTGCGCCAGAGCACCAGCTTCCTCGGAGCACGTTGTTCTCATCCTTCCAGTTTGCTTGCAGTTCTTGCATGCTATGGGGGGATATCCCCCCTCAACCTGGCTCAGCCCATCTGCCAAGATGGCTACTGGAGCGTGACTCCTATGCGTGCTACAAGCCACAGATGAAAGCTGGGTGAGGGGACACAGTGAACAGCCTTAAAAAGGGCTGGGCACTCTTCCTCCCCGACACCCGATGCACCTGGAAGGACCCTTCCACAGGAGGCTGAAATATCTTGGTTTCTCTGTGCCCTTTGGGGTTAATGGTGCATCTCAGCTTAGGCACTCTTGGGAAAATTCCCATATTATAGAAACTATTGCTATAATGGACACTAAATGGCCTCTTGATCGACAGTCTTGAAGAAAGAATTTAGGACCTAGAAAGTAAGTAATCTGCTGGCTTCTCCAAGGGCTAACACTTTAGATAGAAAATTGAGTGGGACTACCCAAGCTTTTGTCCCTTCTGAGAACATAAAAAGAATCCCTTGGACTCCCAAAGCTGTCGGTGTAATAACTTTCCCTAAATAATTCATTCTGGAACAATCAAAGGTGGGCACAGGAAGTTACAACGTGCTAAGCTGAGCCTAAGTGTGTTTCCATGCTAAAATTCTCTTAAACTTATAATCAGGGAAAGAAACCAGTGAATTACTGTTGGGAGAAAATCGGATATGGTAGAAAATGAAAGAGCTAGTTCTCCTGATGGGAGACTGCTTGACTGTATTTCAGGAAAGGGGGCTGCCTCTTTTTCCTACAAGTAGGTGGCTGTGGGATGTTATTTGAAAGGACCTCATTAGTCTTAAGTAAAGCCAGTAGTTTCTGCCATGTTGTGATGTTTAAATTAAACCTTTCACAACTCCTACCTGCCCACAATCTGAATCACAGCCAATCGATTGCTAATACCTGCCAATTTCCCACTAAGTGCAATCTGGCATTAGTGCCTATAAATCCAGGAGCACACTCTTAATTCATCTCAATATTTTCTGTCAAGTCTATCAGTGTTGAGGAGGAAATGTTTTAAATGGACAGTTCTTTCAGTAGGTGATTAATATAAGACATACAGCAAAGATTAGTAATGGGTGAAAAAGTCTCCTTGAATCCTAAAAGTAGAGGAGTTCTTTCTTCTTGCCACACAATCTCCCTCCTTGTGGTTATTGGGTTCCCTATTCTTAGCCCCAATATAAAAGTAATCCACTGGGTTTTCCTTTCTTACCACCAACACTGCAAGATGCAGAATATCAAAAGTTGATTTAGAGGCTGGTGTTAACCGCATTTAAGACACTTCATGTAAGGATGCCCTAAAAGCAAAATATTTTTTGTCAAAAACCCTGTTCCCTTTATTTTGGGGGATGACTTAATGCATAATGCTTATTGTCTTACTCATCTCCAACTTCACTATTGAGCCCAATCCCTAGCAACATTCAGAATAATCCATGGATCCCACAGGACCACAAGTGATCAAAAATTTAGTGGAATGGGCCAGTCAATGGTCTGATTGTTTGGATGAGGATAAAAATAGTAACCCAGGGATTGTGGATTCTAGTATTTGGTGAAACACCAGACTGTAGTCTAAATAAAAGAAATAATAACACCAGCTCTTATTTAAATAATAGCTTTGAGTTTGCAAAGCACTTTTATATACTTTAGCTCTTGTTATCTTAACAATAATTAGGAAATGCTGAGAGAAGTGCTGTTTTTATAGACCTTTTAGAGAGGAGAAAACTGAGCTTTAGATTGCTCAGTGATTGATCTCAGCTAGTATCTGAAGCAGGATTTGTACTCTAGGCCCAGTGTATTTATCCATTGTCCAGTACTGCCTAGGCTGCTTCTTAACCTTAGGACATGGAATCCTAGAATGTTGAATTCTTTCTTCATTATCCAACAATGAATCCCTTGATTACTTTTTTTTTTTTTTGAGTCCAAAGGCAGTGTTTAGTGGTTCTTTTGGGGCTGTACATGGTTGACTTTGACCAACTAGGAAGAGGGAAAGAGGAGAGAGAAAAAGAAGAGAGATGGAAGGAAAGAAGAAAGGAGGGAGAGAGGTAGGGAAGGAGGGAGGAGAGGAAAGAAAGGAAGAGGGAAGGAAGGAGAAAGGGAAGAGAGGAAAGAAGGAAGGAAGGAAGGAAGGAAGGAAGGAAGGAAGGAAAAAAGGAAGGAAGAGAAGGAAGGAAAGAAGGAAGGAAGGAAGAAAGGAAGGAAGGAAGGAAGGAAGGAAGGAAAGGAGGAAGAAAAGGAGGAAAGGAAGGGAAAATTAGTTTAGGGATGTCTACTTCAGCTTGGCTGGAGTGGTGAGAATAATAAGCCTTAACAAATAGGGTTGGTCAATTACTTAATAATTATTTAGCACCTGACAGGCCAGGTTCTCTGCTAAGTGTGATACAAAAAGAAACAAAAGAGTTTACAACCAAAGAAACAATGAGTTTACAATCTAAGTGTCAGATTGTGGAGGATCTTGTATGTATCAATCAACACTCATTTATTTAGCAACTACTAGGTGTCAGGAGGCACGTGCAGGTGCTGGAAATATAAAGACAAAAGTGAAACTTCTTGATTCAAGGAGCTTATGTTGGCAAGAGAATTTGAACTTTGCTTGGTGGAAGTGGCAACTCAGATAATTTTTGAGTAGAGTGATGTGCTGAAATCTGTCATAAGGAAGAGCATTCTAGCAGAGGCAGAGAGAACAGATGGCAGAAGTTACTGCTGCAGTCGGGGTGGGCGGTGATAAGGATCCATCCGTGGGAGCAGCAGCGGAGGGAAGATGTGGTGGAGAGAAGTTCGGGACAGAATCAGAGGGCTCTGGTCATTGTAAATGAGAGGTGAGGGAAAGGGAAAAGACAAATTCCAGGGTTTCGATCATAGGAGACTTCTAAGAAACAGAGAATAACAGAAGAGCAGGATGGGGGCAGGTGGGGAGGAAGAGAGAGGGGAGATGATGAGTCCTGCCATAGGGCATGTTGAGGTTCCAATGGGATGTGAATTCGAGAGAGCCTGGAGGTTTCTAAAAGATATGGGTTTGAAGCTTGGGAGAAAATGTCAGGGCTATAGATTCTAGAGGATCCCAGAATCCTAGACCTAGAAGGAGCCTTAGAGATCATCTAGCTTTTTAATCATAAGTCCATCCTTTCTGAAGGAATCAACTAGAGCAGGGCTTCTTAACCTGAAGGCCATGGATCTTTCCACAAAACCCATAATTTTGTTGAGAAAAAAAAATTGCATCTTTTTTTCTCACCATCTTTAACTAGAATTTAGTTTTTCTTTTGGTTATTAAAAGACATTATTGTCCATGGGATTCATCAGACTGCCAAATGGGTCTATGACATTAAAAAGATTAAGAATTTCATAACTAGGGGACATATGATTCTGAACTAGATTTTCACTAACAAGAAGAGAATCATCATCATTGTCTGGTCATTGTCATTATCATCATCGACAACATCATCATTCCTCCAAAAATGACAACAGCAATGTAATTCAAACAATAATGTGTCAACAAAGAAATCTCAAACAAATGCTGAATTCAGGCAGATTTATTCACAGAAGCAAAGAAGTTTTGAGAACAATTTAGAAATCAGATCATTTCCACACACAAAAATTACAAAGAAAAGGTAATTTAAGGAGAATAAACTTACAGCTAATGTGGATGCAAGGAAGTGCTAGGAATAGCACAACTTATCACAGCAATTGTGGAAGGATTTAGTACCTACTACCTAGACACACAAGATCAAGGGGCCAAACACATGCCAGAGGCCTGCTACCTTTCATATGCTATGAGACCGCAAATCGCCTGTATAATTGATACAGATCCCCAAATAATCTTGCAATTCAGCGAATAAACTACCCTGTCATATTTTCATATAACTGTTGCTCATAATCTTTCAAACATAATTTTATTCATAAAATGTAAGTACACATTTTGATATATGTCAAATGGGAAAATCTCCAAATAACATGGAATAAAAAGCTTTCAGAATATAGAGAGCCCTAGGAAGAAATCAAAGCCAAAGAGATAAGGTATCCATCCACATGCCATCTTATCTGCTCCTGAAGTTGTCCCCAAAATGCTTTCAATGAGCCTACACAAGATGCACTTATAATCTAATACTGCTATTGAATGACTAAAAAATTTAACATTTTCTCCTCTTGCACAATAATTTGCAAAACAGTCAATATGAGGATCAAAAACTTAACAAGAGAGCAATGTTTTCTAGGACTGTAGAAATGTGAACTCAACTGAAAAAGAAGGAAAAAAAAAACATTTAGAGAGCAATTTGCAAAGTTTGCAAAATACTTTCTGATGATAATCATAGGAAATATATAGTGTCAGTGTAGTGATCCCAAATGAGAAAATTAAACTGTTGAGAAGGGAAATGTTTTACTCATCATCCCACAACACAGAAATGACTGAAGTAGGATTGTAATTCATATTTGTTTGGGGGAATGTGACTCCTTCCAGCTTAGGATATGTGGTGCAGGAAAGGGAAGTGTGATTGGAGATGTACTCTAGTTATCTGTGTGTGATGAGAGCTTAGTAGATTTGAGAAAATAATTTTGAAAAAAAAATAGATAGGGAACTCTGGACTAAAATTCACTAGGAATCACTCCAGGACATTGCTGAAATCACAAGGAGAAACTTCCGAAAAGAAGCAAGTATTGAAAAATACCAACATAAATGAACAGAAAAGTCACCAATCAGCTTAAAACCAGTTAGAAGACATATGTGGCCCAGGACATCAAGCTCTAGGTTGTCTTAGATCAAGTTTAGTCTTAGGGAACTTCACACAAATCACTCTTTAACTTGTGTTCCCAACAATGTAACTTTTTGTAATAGGAAGCCAGATAGCACATGAATTAAAGGCAAAACAGCATTCAATGAAACAGAATACCATGGTAATTACAAGGAATTGAATCACGTATTAAATATTCTTGGCACCCTTCCCCAAATGACTGCCATCTCCATGTATCTCCTGGGAACATTAGTTTCAGTTCTCAACTAATCACTCTATCTCCTCAATACAAGTGGGTGAGGAAAATAATTTCCCCATGGAAAGGTGGTGAGACTCTAGTTAATCATTTCTGCTTCCATCCCAACACATCAGCCACAAGCTAGGATGCACTGACTGATCTCTCTGAGAATCTGTGTGTCTCACCATCTCTGTGCTGTCACTCCTTCCACGTCCTGCATTGGACCTGGTGTGGTCTTGCCAATGCTATTTGCTTCTCATCTTTCTCTCTTCTTATTCCTAATCTTGTGAGTATCTCATCCTCTTTTTAAACATTAAAAGTATGACCGCACAACTTGGAATCACAGTAAATCATACCCCTAGCTATATGCACAAAAGAGGGAAACTAGGAAAAATAATAAAAGAGGATTACAAAAGCATCGCTGATGCTGTCTGATGGATGGATATCAACATTGTCTAAGCAAAACAAAGTAATGAAGCAATTACTTTGTTGTGTAAAAATATTGATGGAAGTGTGGATGTTCCAAAGCAGCTGAGACTGGCAGGTGAAGAAAGCTAAAAGGAAATAAAGTAGTGTTTTGTTTTGTTTTGAACTATATTGGGGAGAAGAAAAGGATCAAAGAAGGATTAAGATGATTGCTGTTTGGAATGAGATAGAGATAGTGGAAAACAGAGAAGACAGAATTATTCACGTCTTATTTTGCTTCTGTTTTCTCTGCAAAGAATAACCCCATGTCTAGGTCAAGCAGACATATTTAATCTAATAGGGAGCTAAATGCCTTAGATAAGCAAAGAGATGGTAGAAACAGAGAACCCAACTTCTTTTGTATGAATTTAAGTTACCACACCCAGATAAATCATATCCCAGGGCACTGAAGCAGCTAGTGTATGATTGCTGAACCACTGTCAGTGACCTGTGAGAGGCTGAGGAGAACAGGAAGGAGAAAGGCTGTATAACCCATGAAGGGCCAATGTTGTTCCAATTTTCAAAAAAAGGGAAGGGAATAAAGTATGCAAATTATAATGATCTTTACTTGGATTCCTGGTATAATTCTAAGACATGTTATTAAAGGGGTGGTCAGTGAGTTGCTAGAAAAGGAAGCAGCAATCACAAAGAATTAGCTTGGCTGCATAAATAACAGATCACATAAATCTGACTTAATTCCTTGTACTATATTCAAAAGCTCTCTACCTGAGCTCCATTGCTGTTTTTTGAGTTCCCTGGGGTCACCTTCATATCACAATAAGACATTCTAGGATTTTAGTCAAGTTCATTAGGCCACTGCAAGTAATCAGTCTTTTGTTGTGTGTGAATAGGTACTATTATTACTACTAAATACATACCATTTTTCTGAGCTAACTACACTCTCTTCAACCCAAGGACTCATTTACCCTGTTACTTTCTACAAAGACAAATACAACAAATGTAGAGTTAGAAAAACCATGCGCAAGTGAAAAACCAACCTTCTTCTATTTAAATCCTTGTCCCTGAACTGATTTCTACCAAGTCAAAGGTTGCTATATAATGGGATTAAACATGTGGATCATGACACATATAATTTTGCAGGACAATGAAAGTAAATGCATTTCAGGGTTCCTGATACAAACCCATGCAGTTCTACAAAATAAAGAGAGTTCTTGCATTCCCCCTGCTCCAGTCACTGGAGAGCCATATGAGAAAATTAGTGCTGCTTGTGATTTTTAGAGACACTAACTGTAACCAGGTCAGCTAGGAGCGTGCACAGGACAAATGGAAAATTGCCGATAGTGATTTATTAATGGAGAAAAATTTGGAATTGAACTTTACCAGTGGGATTTGCTTGCATTAGGAAGCAATGATGTTGGTAGTCTGTCTTTTGATACAGAGTGGGTTCTCCAACATTTTTACATCTTTCTGATGAATTAAGAGCTTATATAAGATGAGAGATTGAAAACATTAGCTACTGCAGCTCTTGGTATGTCTGCTCGGCAGATTTATCTGGATAGGAAAATACGGAAACCAATTTTAGACCATTTCTATAGCAATTCATATCAACCAGAAATGCTGATTCTTTTCTAATCCTGCAATGGGCAGATAATATGAACTACTTGCCCTCCAACTCTGGGAACCATTTGGAACAAGGTCTGCTAATTGAATTCAGTTTGCAGTTAAAAATGTTCAGTGTTTTCTCTGAAGCAAGAATACATTACAATCACTAAGCTCACTTCATCTGTCACCTAAGAAGAATTAGAGCTTGTGTGTTTGTTTCCTGCTGCCTTGCATTCACCTTTATCCCAGATTTTATTTCTTTGAAATATCCACAATGTAGTAAAAAAGAATCCAGTTGAATTATACATTTTGGTCAGTCCCTCTTTTTTGTTTTGTTCAAAAGAGATGCCTAAGGTGCCCTCACTGCCTTCACCAGGGTAATTAATTGTAGGACTGCCCACCAAGAGCATTTTGTAACTTAACAATTGCAAGATATTATAATTATGTGTTCTCATGCTTTCCAGCATGGAAACATAACACATGATTGTGAGGCTGGAATAATTTGGGCCTCTTAGAAGGGGCCTGGGCTTGGAAACAGGGTTTCTTGCAATGTGCCCCTCCAGGGAGAGCTAGCATCTAACTCTTGGAGTCAGAACCAATTAAACTCATCCATTCCCACCTTTCCTTTCCTCCTCTGCCGCGTTTAGATGAGTCACATTTTTCATGCATCGTTCAACCGGGCTTGTCAGGTCTACAGGGCTCAATGCCTCCTGGGCTCCACAGACCCACTGTCAGCCATGAAAAATCATTCCCTTGGTGCAGTTACATACTAAGGCAAGAGAACCATAAATCGAAAGCAAGAAGGGGAAAATAAGGAATAGTGCTGCTATTTCCTCAGCCCTGGAGCAGGTCTGGGCCTAGTTCAGAAAGGGACCAGCACTGACAAAAAAGGCTTCTTCAAATTATTAACCCAAACCCTTTTTCACCCAATGTGAGAGGAGAGAAACAGAGACTGAGAGAGTTTGGATGCTCTTTTATTTTTTCCAGTTAACACTCGCCTCCTTTTAGCTAAGGGCAGAACCAGAACCTTTGAGTACATTCACTGTCAGATGGGAAGTGAGCAGAGAGAAGCCCTTGTATCAGAAAAGTTTTTATTAACAGCCAAAACAAAAGATCATCCCAATGCCTCTGCTGCCTATGTGGACAGGAAAACCATTCTGGGGTCTGATTTCTTTTTCAGAAAAATGAATGTTTTCATTTCTCAGGTAGTAGAACACCAGCAGAACAAAGGCTATCTATCCCATCCTTAAGACATAGCAGATCAGTTGTCAGAAGCCTTTGGCTTCCATTTTCCTTTCAGGATGTTAGCTAATCTGTTTGCTTCCAAAAAAGTTGATATTAAGGAGTTGACTGTGAGGGGATTGGAGTCTTATTTTTTGGGAAGGGGGTAATACTTTTTTTTTTTTGCCTTTCCCAGACTTTCAAAGGGTCCTGCCTTGAAGTGGAAGATAGATACCAGACCCTGCAAAGTCTAGAAAGCAATGGAATCTTCAGTGCCCACTGTCAGAGTAGGAAAAAAACATGAATGGAGTCATTATAATACAATCTGAAGTAGCTTGTCATTCACCATTCAAGTTAATCTGCCACTCATGACAGCAGATTTTCTGGTATCCTTCTACTCTTCACTTGGCCACTTGGAGAAATAGGATATGTTTCAATAAACCTTTAAACTTACATCTAAATCTTTCTAGATGGTTTCCCCAAGTCCAGCAAGAGATGATGTGGAAGAAAATTGATTTAAAAAGCTGTCACCTAATTCTTTCCAATGGATATCCAGTTGTTTGTTATTCAGAACGAGCTACCCTACCTCTCTGTGGTTTCTTTTACTTGCCTATTGATGGAATTTTAATTTCTGTTTCCAAACTAATAGTGGACTAGCAGAGATTCTAGCTTACCACTCCCCAGGCCAGTCTTGAAGACCTCCTGCCTAGACATGCTGGGACTCTGAAGACCACCCAAACTTTGCCTGAGGGTAGGAAGAGGCTGTACCAGCAGCTCTACTAAATGGCCCCATAATAACTACTCCTCTTGGTTTGGGTGTCCCAATTGGGAGTGCATAATAGCCACAGAAATGTGGCTACCTCAGCAATGGGATGCCCAAACCAAGACTAAAATACCACATGAGAGTCTGGGACAACAAGCAAAGTAGAATGGAAATAATTTAAGCAGCCAAGAGAGCTTAAGTAGGCAAGCTATAATTTCTTAGCGTAGAGGAGAGAAGCTTTAGATGGAAGAAAAAACCTTTCTGGGTTTTCAGAGATGCCCCCAAATCAAATAAACTCATTATCAGATCTCTGGTTTTGTATCTCCAAGAATTCCAAGAGTACCCTGCTCTTAATGCTAGGTAGGAAAATTGGCTCCCTGTTCACGTGAATGATTTCCTCAGTCACTTGTGTCCATTTGAGTTTGATGTGTAGGTATACAGGTAACTTTATACTTGCAAAAAGAATGAAGGCAGGAGACGTTCCAGTTCCTTCCAAACAGCCTTTCTTGGAGCATCTGGACAGATGGACCACCTCTGAGCCCCTAGCACGGACTGCTTTCTCCCCTTCTCTACCCTTGGCTCATTGTTGGAGGGAGTGCTCACACTGCAAGAATCTGTTTTGTGCCACAAGGAGGATTTCATTCCATTTGAATGAATGTAATACCAGAACCAGAGCCCAAAGATCAGGGGTAACTGCAACCCAGCAAGCAGGATAAAACCCTCCAGAAGATGATGGATGCTCCTTTTGTAGACTACAGTCTCTGTGAATGTGTAGGTCTTTCTCACTTATTAGAAATTCATTTTTCACTTATTAAAATGGGCATAATTCTGTCCTTGGTGTCCTAAGACCCATCCAGTGAGACGCAGCATGTGAGCAAGCATCAGGGAGTGCCGTGGTCCCTGTGATTCACTGGAAAGAACAGCGGCTCTGAGGGCCTGCGCAAAACCCCAGCTCAGATGTTTGCTACCTATTTGACCCTTGGCAAGGTATTTAATGGCACTTGTGCACACACACAGAGACACACCACGCCAAGGTGCACCGAACCCCAAGCTGTTTTCAGAGATGAGGAATCTTTGCAATAACACAAAATCCCCGCCATGACACTTTGGTTGAGAATCTCATTAGGATTTTTGAAGCCCAGGTCAATTTATGGCTGAGGAGGGCACAGATGAGGCAGGATTCAGCTGTTTATTATTGCTCCCACCCCCTCACCCTCATACATCCCATTAGATCACGGTGCACAGGTTGAGTCTGAAAGAGCCATAGACTGCCCTGAAATGTACCTTGCTTGGGGCCTGTAAAGATAAAACAGAATTTAGAGGCAGGGCATTTTCTGCTGGGCAGCCTTATCTGAATTGATTGTGCCGGGTTTCCAGCTAAGTGTGAATGTGAAGGATAATTACTATCATGTGTTACCTGAGATTACAGGCTTGCTTTCCAACTAATGATGCCGGCAGAACCAAGCAGTTGTTAATATTTAATCAGACTCTTGGCTTAACAATTGGATAAATGAGGTGTGTAATTACACAATTATAAAAGACATTTCAGATAGAAAACTGTACTGTTATTAATGCTGAAGGTGAAAGCTAGTGGAAAGAGGGTTCCTGGTCATTTCAGCCCAGCTACCCAAGGAAAAGCTTTTGGAGCAGCATGGATGGGTGCTCCTTATTAAAGGAGAAACAAAGGCTTCCAAGAACCGATCAAATACAGGGCTCGTCCACCTCACCCCAAGAATCCCAGACCGCACCTCAGACAAGATGGCTAGGGCTGGATGAGGGGCAGAGGGAAGTGACATTAAAGGGATGTCTTCCAAGACACTGACTCAGGCTTCCCATTTATGCTTCCAGCATCACCCTTTCTGAGCAATCTCACACTTCATTTTCTCAGGCCTTTTTCTCCCTGCATTCAGGAGTGTCTGAGTAGCTCACACTCCGAGGCAAGGTGGTCCCAGTAGGTGCCTCGCAGCATGGGGGCCAGTCCCCCAGGGCCAGCAGGGAGTGCTGTCCACCTGACTCTCCTTAAGCATTTTTTGTTTGTTAAGTAAAAATCGGGGGTCTATTTATTCATTCATTCATCCTACAGTGGTTCTGTCTAGGAGATGCCGTTGGCGCTCATGTCATTGCTTTTATTGCTTGATCTTCCATCTTCTGGGCACTTGAGCATTGTGGTGTGTAATGCAATTTTCAGATTGGAGAGACCTTGGCAACAACATTAGCTGAATGTTCTTTGACGGTTAATGCCTAGATAATACAGTCAAGAGTGCATTAGAGGGACACGGCATGTTTTTAGCACCCAAGCTAGAGAAGTTGTTGACCAGGATGATCACAGTTCAACTGCAGAAATCAGAATAATATTCTTGGAGGTTATGGTAAAAAACTACATATCCTTCAAGAGCTACTTGGAAAGTGATAAAAGCAGTACTTCTTCTTATGCCTTTAAAATGGATGATATTACAAATTACCTTAACACAAGAATAGTGTCCTTCAAAATATCCACTTTCAGTAATGACCCCAGCATACATCCCTTTTTCTAACAGTCCTGTCCAGGCTTTACAACCTTGTTCCTTCCCAAAAAGTCAAGAAGAATTATTCTGATTTACTCAAATATAAAGCATCTGGGTCTCTCAACATTTGTTCTTATTGATCAGAAAAAGTTGTTCAAATCTTTACAAGAATGAATAATCCTTCTTTCCTTCTTACCATGGTGATTATGATGCATTTCAGGGAGTAAATAATAAGGGGCTATGGCAGGGGAGGGGTGAGGACAGATAAAGTTTGTACATTTTTACGTTGTTCTCCGTGGTTCAGGTTTTTGTCTCTTCTCAAATGGATATTTAATCAGTCTCCCAACAATTAGGCTCAGAGGACAGAAATAAGAGAAATGGATGTAGGCTGCAGACAGGTAGACTTGGGTTCATTACAAGGGAAAACTTGCTAATAACTAGAGCTATCAAACTATTGAACTCTTCCTCCAAAGAGGTCTTCAAGTAGAAACCAGATGAACATCTGCTGGGGATGTTTCTTAACACTTTTATCGTCTTTTGGTCAACTTCCTTATTGCCTGGACCAAAGTTGCCTGCTCAGGACAATTAGAAAAAGGGTTGAGTGCTGGGGTCATTACTGAAAGTGGGTATTTTGAAGAGCATTCTTCATGTTAAGGTGATTCAAAATATTATCCATGTTAAAAGCGAAGGAAGAAGTACTGCTTTTGTCACTACCAGACCAGTTCTTTTTTAATAACTTTTATTGACAGAACCAATGCCAGGGTAATTTTTTTACAGCATTATTCCTTGCACTCACTTCTGTTCCGATTTTTCCCCTCCCTCCCTCGACTCCCTCCCCCAGATGGCAAGCAGTCCTTTACATGTTGAATAGGTTACAGTATATCCTGGATACAATATGTGTGTGTGGAACCAAACAGTTTTCTTGTTGCACAGAGAGAATTGGATTCAGAAGGTATAAATAACCTGGGAAGAAAAACAAAAATGCAAGCAGTTTATATTCATTTCCCAATGTTCTTTCTTTGGGTGTAGCTGCTTCTGTCCATACTTGATCAATTGAAACTGAATTAGCTCTCTTTATCGAAGAGATCCACTTCCATCAGAATATATCCTCAAACAGTATCGTTGTTGAGGTATATAATGATCTCCTGGTTCTGCTCATTTCACTTAGCATCAGTTCATGTAAGTCTCACCAGTCCTCTCTGTATTCATCTTGCTACCAGACCAGTTCTTGAAGAATATGTAATTTTCTATAAGTTTCCAAAAAATGCTCTCAAGGATTTAATCTTTTCATCTCTAAAACTCCTGTCCTCAGGTCCCAACCCCCTGATTTGTGGACCACTGTCAAACTTGGGGCAGCTGGATGATGCAGCAAGTAGAGTGTTTGGCTCTGTAGTCTGAGAGACTCATGTTCTTGAGCTCAAATCTGGCCTCTTGAGCTCAAATCTGGCCTCAGATGCTCAGTCGCTGTGTGACCCTGGGTAAATCACTTCACCCTGTTTGCCTCAGTTTCCTCAGCTGTAAAATGAGCTGGAGAAGGAAAAGACCAACCACTCCTGTCTCTTTGCCAAGAAAACCACAAATGGGGTCATAAAGAATCACGCATGACCAACAACTGAACAACCATTAGAGATCTTCCAGTGCTGAATAAGCTCTTGTTGGAAAGGTTATGGGGGTGATTTCTGTTGGGTTATAGGTTGAATTAGATAAGCTTTGGCATTTCATCCAAATCTAAAATTATGTGATTATAAACTCTTTAAGAACAGAGCTTGTGTCTTAATTACTTTTGCATTCCCAGGATCTTACATAGTAAATACTAAGGAGCAGTATTGAGTTTAATATAATTGAATTAAAGATTGGAAATTTCACTTAGTTCTGCATTGATGCAATGGTTAGAGTCGGAAAGGGTTTTTGATTCAACTACCCCAACCTTCCTATGGTACCACTGCCAACTTTACAATATTTAAAGATTAAAGACAAGACAATTAATCATTAAACTGAAATTGGTTTTGCTCTTATGTTTGCTCTATGAGAACCTCACAGTCATACTCCCCTCCATGACCCATAAGACTGAGTTTTTGGTACATTGGGAGTATAACATAATCTTAAGGAAATTGAGACCCAGAGAAATTAAATATCTTGCTCAAGGTTAATTGGTAGCAAGTGGCCAGACTGGAATTTAAACCTGGGTCCTCTGATACCAAATACAAAGGTATTATGTCAAACTACTCCTCCATACAAATCTACAGTTTAAGGCAAAAGGCACTGGCACATCAGAGTGAGGAGAGTTAGCCAGAGACTACAATGAATGGGAATTTAGTTTTGTGTATATCTCATAAGCTCAACAATTTTGTGTAGTTTCAATAACCCCCCACTGGCTTTGCTAGAAAAAAGGAAGCACTTTATTGAGTAGCTTATTAGGCGTTTAGGACCTGGATGTCTCTTAACACATTTACGCTTAGTTCCGTCTGCTGGAAGGCAGCAGGTATTTAAAATATAATAATCATGATTAACTATTTTGGGAAAAAAAAGTAAGCAGGTGCCTTGAAAAGCTATCGCTACCTAATATTCCTGATTCTAGGTCTGATTATGTCGAACTTTAAGCTCTCCACGTTTGCCCTTGGCTGCAATGAGAATTCTGGGGCCCAGATGAAAAATACAGTATAGAATCATGTCCAATACCTTTTAAATGAACAATTAAATTGCCCATGGCCTTTTTCTACCCCTGTACCAATGCATATTCTCTCTGGCCTTTTTCACTAGGTTGGTGTTGAAAAGCAGTTCTGTGCAAGGTAAATCACCTCGGTGTGATCCTTAAGCCCTGGGAAGTGAGCTCATTTGTTCCCCCACTAACAACCTCCACATTCTGGGTTTGTTTTCCCATCTGGTCTTTGGGTCTTTTTCATAAATGTTAATGGGAATAACTCACTTTGGCCAGCACCCATAGAGACTCAACTGTCTGGAGGTGATAGTCACACTTGTTAAGGACTAACTTCCTTTGGGAACATCAATAGCTGACCAGTCCAGAAGTTGATGATGATTGCTATCTGTATGTACACATCTCTATGAATGAAAAGATTTTACATCCCATGTATGTGGCCATTGCATCATTTGTAGCCTTGCTAGAATTTTTAGCTCATTCTCTTAGAGTCAAGTATCTGTAAGCCTTTGTTAAATAAATAATTTTATTATGAATTCACTTAAATTTATAAAAAAGCTACTTTATGTAAATAGTTTATGTTTAAGCAAAAATGTTGTCCTTTAAATCTTATTTCAAGCTCTGACTGAATATATACATACATGGAACTGTTTTTAAAATTTTGTTATAGTTGACATAGCTCTTTTTTTTCTTTATATTATTTTAAATGTTTTTTATATTTATGACTGACAATCTTAAAAGCAATATAATACTACATCGCAGTAATTGTTTGAAATCCACTTAGGCATTTGCCCAATTTTCAGAATTTTAGATTGTTTGCCACTTTTCATTATTACAGAAAAAAACATATCTACGGACATCCCCTCCCATCTTCTCCAGCAGATTGTCTCTACTATCATCCCTACTCTAATCTTCAATCATTCCGTCTACTTATTGCTTTCCTGTGTTTTCAGTCACATCTATATCTCTTCCTTCCTTAAACAACTTCTTACTAGATACAACCATTCTCATCATCAACCTAAATTCTCCTCCCCTTCTGCCTAAGGTCTTTGAAGAAGCCATCTTTCCTCTCCCTTACTCACTTCTGCATCTTTGCCATTTGGCTTCCAGTCCTATCACTCAAAATAGACTAGTCTCACTAGAGTTATCAAAGATCTTTTTCACTGCCAAGTTGAATGGCTTTTCCTTGGTCCTCATCTTTTTCACTCTCTCTGCAGCCTCTGATACTGTCCATTAGCTTCTCCTAGATTTTCTCTCTTCTCTAGATTTTCCTAACATTGTTCTCTCCTAATTATCCTATCCGACAGCACCATCTCAGTCTGCTTTGCTGGATCTTCCTTCAGCTCCTATCCACTAACTAAGGATGTCACCCAAGAGTCTTTGCCATGGCCTCTTCTATTTTCATTCTAGAACATCTCTCCATCTCCCACGCCATCTCTACATAGATAACGCCCAGATCTGTCTATCCAGCCCTAACTTCTTTGCATTGCTCCAGTCCGGAGATCACCAATGACCTTTTGGACATTTCTAATTGAATATTCCCCAAGCACATCAGACGCAACATATCCGAAACAGAACTTTCCAAATCTTCTCGTTTCCCCAACTTTGCTATTACTGGAACATCCCAACTCTTCTCATCATCTGAGGTCCAAATCTCGGTCATCCTTAACTCTTCACTTACGCTCATCCCGTGGTTTCAGTCTGTTGTCAGGTCCCTCTGCACTTGGACAGGTTCTCCTCACTTCTTACCTGGACTATGTCAATAAATCAGCCCTATAATATATCCTTGCCTCATTAAGGTATCCTAAGGCAAGGCTCTTATTCCAATCCATCCTTCATACAGTTGTCTAAAGGAATTTTTCTAAAGTACACATCTATGTACTTCCCCACACATCACAAACACATACACTACTCAAGAAATTCCGGGCTTCCCTTTGTCTATTACCAGAGGTAGGACTAAGTGACACAGTAGATAGATCACTGGACCAGAACCAAGAACCTGAGTTCAGCTGTGGTCTCAGTCACTTACTAGTAGTATGATCCTGGGCAGGTCACTTTATCTCTATTTGCCTTATCTGTAAAATGGGAATAATAGTCATACCTACTTCTTAGGGTTGTAGTGAGGATCAAATGAGACAAAAATTGTAAAGTGTTTCATATGATTCATGGCACATAGTAAATACTACTTAAATGTTATCTATTTTTCTTGTTATTATTACTTAATCTTGACCTCAATTTCCTAATCTGTTTAATGAGGATAATTATAGCACCTACATAGCAAGGTTGTTGGGAGGATAAAATAAGACAGTATTTATAAAGTATTTTGTGTGATACAAATGCTAGTTGTAGTTATTTTTATCATGTCTAGGAACATGTGCATCTATAGATTATATATTTTGACATATATCTTTCTAGAGATAACAATAACAACAATAATACTATCTATGCACATATACATACATATTTAGGAGAAAGAATGAGATATTTGCACAGAGACCAGCATACTTTTTAGTTAAAATCTAAAAGATTTTTCAAACAAACACTTCATGCAACAGATTGACATTTTTTCCACATTTACATCATCCAGAAAGTTATTTTCAATGGGAAAATTGCCATAATTGGATCTCTGCTTAAAAAACAATGATGATGCACTTTTGTACCAGCCAGCAGAAAAGAGCTTGCATTTTCCTTACTTTTCTTGGGTGGCTTGAACTTACGGCACTGATTAATATGAAGTGGGTTTTTTTCCTTCTGTGTCCCTTCTGTGATTTTAAAGCTCAAATTATAGCCAAGGACAGAACTTTCATTCTTGGTGCGTATAAATGAGATTATTCATGATGAACATAGAAGTGAGTCATTCCACAGATGGTTATTGACTATCTCCCTCGTGCAGGGAGCTGGGCCAGGGTTTCTGGGGGATAAAAGGAAGGTTAAGACATTGCCCTCGTGAAGCCTTGAAAGCTTGTGGCAATCACAAGAACCATGTCTAGAACTGGAAGAGACCAGAGAAGTCCAACTTCCTCATTTTGCAGATGAGGAAACTGAGGCAAAAGGCAATCAGGTAACACCCAAAATCACATAAATGATAAGCATTAGTGATTGGATTCAACTGATATATTTGAAGTGGGTTTTTAGGTTCCAGATCTAAGAGGCAAGAAAAGTGGAAGGAAGTTTAGGATGTTATTCGTTGAGTTTTCAATCAGTGTTTTCCAGTTTAGTTTTTCACTCTTTATGACTCTATGGGTTTTTTCTTGCCCATGATGCTGAAGTGGTTTGCCGTTTCATTCTCCAGCTTATTTTTTAAAAATGAGAAACCGAGGCAAACAGAGTTAAGGGATGTGGCCAGGGCCACCTGGCCAGTAAATGTCTGAGATCAGGTTTGAACTTAGGAAGATGACTC
This sequence comes from Antechinus flavipes, assembly GCF_016432865.1. NCBI lineage: Eukaryota > Metazoa > Chordata > Mammalia > Dasyuromorphia > Dasyuridae > Antechinus > Antechinus flavipes. Next base: position 66,454,382 of record NC_067402.1, on the reverse strand, counting down.
TTCCTGACCCCAGCCTTGGCACTCTACCCACTACACCACTTCAGTGCCCTATGTACACTACACTTAGCTGACTCAATCTACATTCACCAAATTGCATTTTACCAAAGCAAAGAGAGGCATTTTCAACCACTCCAGTATCCATGGGTGAATACCGAGGAGAGAGTCCAGTCTCCCAGTAGCCATCCACAGGGCACAGAGGTTGCCTGGGAATCGGGAGGAAGGAGGGATTTGGGAAGTCCCAAGGGGGCTGTATGTACAGTTTGGCTCTGGCCATCAGTAGCAGTGGAACCCCCCCCCCCCGATATCCCTGACTAGGAGGGGCAGTAGTTAGACTAATGAAGTTCCCTTGAGAGAGAATATCCTACAATGTGTCTGTCAGAAAGCAGTGGGACTTACCCAGCTCACAGCTGCTGGTGGCTGAGATCCAACCTCTTGGCAGACTTCCATCCCTTACTCCACCTGTTGGACGTTTTTCCCCTCTCAGTTTGAAATATTCATTAAGCTTATCAAAGACTACTGGGGCCTTTTGAAATTCCCCCCTAGATCTCCGTACCTTGACAAAGCCCCTTTTCTCTGGGGGTATGTGTATAAGGCCAGTTTTCTGGCTCAGGGCATGTTCTCTGGGGCAGAGATCATACCAAAGCATGGCGACAACATCCGACGCTCACGCTGGAGCTGACGGAGGAATAGGGTGGAGTGGGCACCGAGAGCCAAGTCTATGGTGGAGTGGGAAGATGGTGCAGCTGGGTATAGGACACTTACATCCTGGCAGAGATCTGTAAATCATTATTGTCTTGCAATTCAACAAGCATTTATGAAGCACCTATTAGGTGCAGGGCACTGTGGAGTGCTTTGGGGATATAAAGACAAAACCAAACCAGTTTCTGCCCCCTAAAGCTTATGTTCTATTTGGTGGAGTGGGTGAGTCTCCAGGACTGAGATAGATAAATGTCAGCATCATGATTTGAGGAAGAGGAAGAGAAGGCCGATAGCTGGGGGGTTCAGAAAAGGCTTCCCCTACGAGCTTGTGCCTGAGACAAGCCTTAAATCAATCCAGGATTCCAAGAAGTCTGGGCACATTCCAAGAATGACAAGCAACCGAGGCAAAAGTACAGAGAGGGGAGCTATCGTGTCGACCTGGTGCCCAGAATTCAGAAACCTGACACAGAGGCCACAAAAGGGCATGATGTAGTCTAGAAAGCCAGGCTGGATGCAGATCAGGAAGGGATTTTAATGCCAAACTGGATTTTACTTTATCCTTCGGGCAACAGGGAGCAATTCCTCACCCCCGATGCTCTCAGTATCACCTGATTTCCCCTAGGCAAAGGTACCATCTCAGTCCACGCTTGTGGGCAAGCTTCCAAGGGAAAGGGGCATGTAAGAAATAGCAGGAGGCATCTTCATCCTTCCCTACTCTTCCTCAATTACTTCTCGCTTTGACTTTTCATCCCCAGAGTTTAGCCAATGCTAGGTAGACAATAAGTGCTTATTAATGTTTAGTTTGATGGGGTAATAAACTGGTAGAAATCAATGGGCTGATTCAAGGATTACTCTAAGCATCCTTGTCCCTGGCCGCCTGGCTCATTCAGTTGGCAAAAAGATTGAAAATGGGTCTAGTTTTTCCATTCTTTTTATTATGGTATTTTTTTTTTTTTACAACACAAAAATTTTCAATTTTTCTTAAAAAGGGAAAGATTGGGGCAGCTAGGTGGTACAGTAGATAGAGCACCAGCCCTGAAGTCAGGAGGACCTGGGTTCAAATCTGGCCTCAGACACTGAACACTTCCTAGCTGTGTGACTCTGGGCAAGTCACTTAACTCCAATTGCCTCAGCAAAAAAGCAAAAACAAAAAACGGGGGGCGGTGTATGAGATTTAGGATCTTTTACTTCTATAACTTTTTAAATATTGACAACTTTTTTTTTTGAATTGGAAATTCAAGAGTTGCTGTGGTCATATGTGATATCACCTTATCTCTGTCGTTCTTTAATTGTTTTTGGTCATGTCTGTTCTTTGTGAACGATTTAAGATTTTCTTGGGCAAAGACACTGGAGAGGTTTGCTATTTCCTTCTCCAGCTCATTTTATGGATGAGGAAACTGAGGCAGGCAGGCTTACGTGACTTGCCTTGGTTAATATAGCAAGTATATGTCTGAGACTGGACTTAAACTCAAGAAAATGGATCTTCCTGACTCCAGGCCAGCATTCTGTGCACTGTGGTGCTACCTACTAATTTGATATTTTCACTTACTTTTGCTCTAACTGCCAGAGGATCTGACTCCATATAGACAGCAAATTCTGTGCTGTTACCTCCGGAATCAGGAGTTTCCCGTCCATTAATATAATCATTTCCATCTTTTACGATGCTTTTTTGGTGCTCGCCACTTCTAATAACTTCTCTTTTTTTGTGCTGTGGTTGAAGAGGAAAGTATTTGTGTTGAGTAGGTAGAAAGCTTCTCAGAGGTACATAACTGCTGTGGCCTCTTGCATCTCTTGATCCCTAACAATTTTGACTGTGCCTACTTTTACAGTGAATAACCCAATATAAAGATGTCTGTTAACTTATACTGGAAGATCTTGTTAAATTCTTTATTCTCCATTATGAGTGGTACCAGCTGCCATTTTCTTCAGGGTCCACAAGATGATAAATTGCCAATAGGTACATAATTCTTGAAAGATTTGCAAATCACTTTACATGCGTTATCTCATTGGATCTTCACTATACCCGGGTGAGGAAGTAGGCACTAAGACTCCCATTTTACAGATGAGAACACTGAGGCTGAACTCAGATATTAAGAATCTAAGGCAGAACTTTAAAAATCAGAGATCATATAGTCTCTCTCCTCTTACAGATAGGAAAAATAAGGCCGAGCCATGTTAAGTGACTTGTCCAAAATTATCCAGGCACACGGAAGTCTCAGAGGTGGGATTTGAACTCCCGATCTTCTTCTCTTTCCTGAATAGCCCTCTGGTGATTTGTCTAATTATGCTCATGGGCTCTAAAAAGTGAAATAACCCAGGCTATTATAACATAGTAGATGGAGACATAGGGAATCCAAGTCTTGCCACCTTTCCACTGAACTGAAACTTCATGTCTTCATTTGTTGCAATAAAGGATGAGATTCTCCCATTAGAGAGTGTGCTTTGAGCACCATGGTGTCCAGAATGTCCCAAAATTATATGATTCTTTATACCTTCTCAGGCTTTTTCTCCACTCTGGTACTTTCACTGCAGAAATTAGATGGCACCTCACAGGCTGAGGGCAGATGTAAGTTTTTACCTATTTCTTAGGCTGCCAAGTTGGATCATTTATCACTCAGGGAGCCATCCTTCCACAAAGGAGCTTTGCTGGGCTTAGCTGGGCTGCTCTTGGGGAAGCAGACCAGTTTTTACTCAAGGCCTTTCCATCCTGGTGGCACTTGTAAGAGATCCTGATAAATAAGTGCAGGACACTCAGTTTACCCGAGCCTTTTGTTGGTCATTCTGGATGTCCGAAGGACATTTTTATACCTAGCTTCCTGGGTGAGGAGGGGCCTTAGAATATAGCTCCTACCACGTGCATATTATCTCATGCAGCAGTTATAGTGGTAGTATTAGTGTTTACCTTCAACCCTGGAATTTGGTTGTCTTTGGATCTATTAGTTGTGTCTCAGAGAAGGAAAAAAAAAGCTACATTAATCAATCTGGGAATGTAGCCAGTTGGAATCAAATCAGAATCAGAATTCCTCCAAAGAAAATGGTCCTTATTTTCTGTCCATTTCCTCTAGGATTATATATAAATGAAAATGCTATGTATATTATGCATATACAACACATATTAAAAAGAAAATATGTCACAGGACAGAGAACTAGACTTGGGTCTGGATTCAAATCGTGCCCTTGATTGGAACTACAACACAAGTACAATATTTTCTCTGTGATTTTGAGGAAGTCATTTAATCTCTCTCTGCCCCGAGGTAACTCTAAAGGCATGAATGTAAAGATGACATTCCTGGTATGAGTTTATAAAGTGAGAAGTCCTGTGTTTTTGAATTATCAGAACCAGAGCAAAATAAAAGCAAAACACCAGTACCACCATCACTACCACTACCAACTGCAAACACCACAGCAACTCCACATACACAGTGTTTGGACACAACAATCCTCAAGTCTTACAAAGGCAGCAGTTAGAGAGCATCTCTTTACCAGCAAGAGATGGATGTCATCCCTCAAGGCTGTGCTTCTCTCAGAGAAATGCAAAAGGAAGATCACTCTTCCTTTGGAAGTTTTCAGGATGGATTGGAGGAAGGAGAAATGGGGATCTGGGAGCTATGCGGGGAGGCCATTGCACTGGCCTATTTGTGTGATATGATGACTCATTAAAAGGCTCTGTGACTCAGTTTCCTCATCTGTAAAATGGGGATAATTATATTCAACTTTCTAGAGTTATGATCAAACAAGATTATGCATACATACATATGTAATACACATTACATGTGCATATAAAATCTATGTAGGGAGAGAGAAAAAAGGAAGTAAAGAAAGAAAAAAGAAAGAAAAAGGAAGAAAGAGAGAGAATAAGTATACACACAGGCATACAAATTTAATCTAAAACACAGTTAGAATGAACACTAAATAAATTATTAAATAACAATTTCGCTGCCTCTAAGAATGTTTACAAGGATTCATAGAGATGATTTGAATGAATTATAGCATAAAAATACGTTGTTCAAGAAGTTGAATTGTACTTTTCCTTTCTATAAATCACTTCATAACAAACAGGTATTGGCCATTCATATGTGTCCATATACAAAATGTCCATTACAAGACATACATAACTGAAGTCTTTGCTCAGGACTTAAATCATGAGAACTTAGAGAGATAAAGATCTGACACTGCTATCTTAAGCAAAATTGTTTGGGCTATTGAAATTGCTATTTTTATTTTAAAAGAATCATGATCCTCTTCATCATTTTTTTTCTTTGATCTCCCCTCAAATAAAATATGATATTTTAAGGGGGAATAGGAGTTATAAAAGGATATTCTGGGAAATGGGAGTTAAAGTGAGATAGTTGGACAGGGAAGGAAAGAACAGTTTGATGGTTGCTTTCATTTGTTTGGGGATAGACATGGTGGGGAGGGCTGGTTCAATGGACAGAGTGCAGAGCCTGGAGTCAAAAAGATCTGAGTTCAAATTTGACCAGAGGTACTTACTATGTGGTTCCAAGCATGTCATTTAATCCTGTTTGCCTCGGTTTCCTCAATATTAAAAGGATCTGGAAAAGGAAATGGCAAACTACTCCAGTATCTTTGCCAGGAAAACCCCAAATGGGGTCATGAAAAGTTGGATGGGACTGCACAACAAGTCAGAGGCTGAATTTTTTCATTATCCTTTCGGCTTTTGAAATGCCATCAAGTAGCAGGAATTCCTTCCTTCTTACTCTTCCTTTTACTGCCTCCTTGAGGCACTGCCCACAAAGGATCCTGCCACAGAAGGAATGGGCAAAGAGACTTGAGAAGGGAAGGAAGGGGAACCTGAGTTTAGCTGTAAAATGCAAACTGTCCAAAATCGAGGGGCTGCTTGTACTTCTCGTATCCCTCAGAATCCCAGGAATACCCAGCAGCTGACCAAATAATGTTCATGGCACAAATGCATAAAACCTGTATTCAGCTGAAAAATGGACACTGTTTCAAGGATGAGGCTTCCCGCGTTTCTTGCTGGTTGGGCAGGGGAGTAATTCATCCTCTGTCTGGTTTTGCATGTTATATGTGGCTATTTACTTTAGTTTTCATTCGCAGCGAGCTGCATAGCAACCCCTCCATTATTTATGCTCCTTCTGAGATACAGCGTCCTTCCCAAGGAAACCCACAGAGTCACAAATGTGGCAGGAGCACGGCTGCTCCCCAGACAAAGGGAGGTTCAAGGTTGGGCTCCACAGGAGGAAAAGATGGCAAACAGCCAGTGCTACCTTGAAACTGAGGAGTAAAAAACAAAGACAGAGCTTCTTCATGGATGGATGGAAAGGCAAAATCTCCACTCCACACTGGAATCAGTTAGGCCTGGATTTCATTTTCTGTTATTTCTTTGTCATTCTTTTCATCCTTTCATCTCTCCCTCTTCCTCCTCCTTCTTTTCCTCCTCCTCCTCTCTCCTTTTCCATTGATTTTTCTCTTCCCCTCTCTCCCCTCTCTCTTTTTTTCTCTCCCACTTGACTTTTCTCTTTTTCCTTTCCTCTTTCTTTTTCCTTCCTCCTTCTCTCTCTTCCCTCCCTCTCTCTTTCCTTTCTTTCCTTCTCTCTTTGCTTCCTCTCTCTTCTCCCTCTCTTTTTCTTCCCTCTTGATTTTTCTCTCTTCTCCTTTCTTTCCCTTTCTTCTTCTCTTCTCCTTCTCTTCTTTCCTCCCCTTCCTTCCCTCTTTCTTTCCCCTTTCCTCTTTTTCTTCTCTTTGTTTCCCTTCCCTCCCTCTTCTCTCACTCTCTTCCCTCTTCATTTCTTTTTCTCTCTTTCTTCCTATTTCCTTCTCTCTCCCCTTTTCTTCTCTTCCCCTCCTTTTCTTTTTTCTTCCCTCTTTTCTTTCTTTTTTCTTTATCTTCTTCCCTCTTTCCTCTCTCTTTCCTTCCTCCCTCAAATCTTGGCTCTGCCACTTACTCCCTACAAGACTTTGGACAGATAACTTTAACTCTTTAGCCCTCAATTTCTTACTCTGTCTTCTCCCATGCTATGAAAATGTTTAGGGAACCTATTTCTGTTGGGGCATGCTGACATGAGATGGAAGGATCCTATGGGAATTTAGTGCATCTGCAGATGTTTTGTGACTATACTGTATAACATGAAGAAGAGCCTTTTTGTTAGCTGCTCAGCCAGATCTGAGGGTGCATACAAAAGGCTCTAATAGAGAAACTCATTTCCACCCCCTTCCTGCTGGCCATAAGGTTCAAGGATTCCTCTCTGAGCTCCAAAGGGCTAGTAGTACACATGTCTGCGACAGGGCTGCCTCCTCCTCTTTGTGCCTTCTTTCCTTAGTGCAGGGTTTTGTGAGGTCTCCAAAGATGAGATGAGCTATTAGAGGTCTCGTGATGACAGAAGCTGCTATAGAACTGGGTGAGATGTCAATGCAGTCCTAAGGAGTCACCTGCTTGACCCAGCCTAGCAGTGAATTGACCCTTGAAGCCAACTAATATGCTGTGTTCTACAATTTAGGGAAAGACTACATTTCCTGGCAACATCACATTCAGAAATAAGCTTAGTGAAATAAATGTTTTCATTTAAAGCCTACTTTCCTCAAGAACCAAAGTTATTTAGAAAAGAATATTGTTTGCTTCTGAGGATATGGCTGTATTTCTAATGTTGCTATATTCTCTCAGCAAATATCCCTTTGTAGAAGTTAATTTATGTAAATTGTTTATCAATATTAAAGAGATATCACCTGTCTAAATTGTTAGTGGAACTAATCACTGGTATCAATGATAATGAGGAAATCTTGGATAGTGACCGATAGTGGGAAAAGCACACTGGAATGAAGCTAATGATAGCATTAGAAAAGAACAGCAGCCGTCTCTCTGGGGCACCCTAATTCTCAGAGAGGGAGGTGTCAACAGCCAAATTCTGAAGACCTGTATTAGAGTGCATTGCATTGGGAGAGCAAGTCCAGAATCTTGCTACATCTATAAAATAAGAGATTTGGTCTGGATTTATTAGGTTCTCTTCCAGCTCTGAAGGCTATCATCCCTTTTCCCCATGTTCCCTCTCTTCTCCTCTTCCCATGTCACATTCTGTTCCTCTCTCCCTCTTTCTTATTGAAAGAAATCCAGACATATGTACCTTCCTACTCTCTGGTTTGTCCTAGAGCTTTTTAACTGATGATCATGGATCTTGAGTCGAAAGAGACATTTTATAGATTAAGGAGCTGAGTTGCCCCACAGTCATAGGTAATAAGTATCAGAAATGTGATTGGAATTCACAGCCTCTGCCTCCAAATTCAGCCCTCTTTCCCCCTGTATCACTCTCACTCTGTTTGTTGATTTTCAATGAAAAACACTAGAATTCTTCTCTATTTAATAGAAAAGGTCCATTGTCCTCTAGGACGTGATGGACTGAGGGTTTGATTCAGTGTCTTTCTTATAACTTGCTGTTCAGAGATTATTTGAGTCACCTTTTCTTCCCCAGAACTAGTTACAGAACTTTGCTAAATATTCCAAGATCCCTAGTTTCATATCTGTAAGGCAATGTCTTCCATTGATGCAGCTGCTAGTCTTTCTATTCCTTAGAATATAGGCCTCAGAATTCTATGGCTGAAAAATCCACCCCTCTCTGATGAGCCTCATCACACTTAGCTAACCTGATCTTTGACCAATAGACATCCATGTAGTTTGTCATTTAGTCACTTATCTGATTTTACACTCATTTGGCATAAACTTTGAGAAGGTAGGATCAGCTTCACTTTATTATAAAAGCATTAGAAACCCACAGATGATAAATGGTCAAAACATATGAACAGGTAATTGTCAGGAGAAGAATTCAAAGCTATCAAAAGTCATATGAAAAAAATGCTCTAAATCAGGGCTTCTTAAACTTTTGTACCCCCTTTTTGCCCAAGAAATTTTTACATGACCCCAGATATATGGGTATATAAAATAAGTATATAAATCAAATATTTACTGATAGCTAATCAAAATTCATGACCCCCACATTCAATTATGAGATCCTATATTAAGTTGTGAACCACAGTTTAAAAAGCTGGGCTCTAAATTATTGATTTAAAAATTGCAAATTTTAAAAAACTCTGATAAGACACTTCTTACTTATCACAGTGGCTAACATGACAATAGAAAAATGACAAATATTGGAAAGAAAGTGAAAAAATATAGATACTGATGCATTATTGGAGTTGTGAACTGGTTTGGAGAACAATTTGGAACTCTAAAGAGCATGAAAACTGCATACTCTTTGATACAGCAATATTATTACTTGGTCTGTATCCCAAAGACATCAAAGAAAAAATAAAAAGGATCTGTATGTACAAAAATGTGTATATCCGCTCTTTCTGTGGTGGGAAAGAATTGGAAATTGAGGAGATGGCCATCAATTGGGGAATGGCTAAATAAGTTGTGATATATGATTGTAATGGAATACTATTGTGCTATAAGAAATGAGGAGCAAGATAGTTTCAGAAAAACCTGAGAAGACTTATATGAACTCATGCTAAGTGAAATGAACAGAACCAAGAGAACACTGTACACAATAACAGCAATATTGTAGGATGATCAATTGTAAAAGATGTCATCTACTCTGCTCAATACAATAATGCAAATCAATTCCAAAGGGCTCTGATGAAAAATGTCATCTCTCTCCAGAGAGAGAGCTAATAAACTTTGAATGAAGATTGAAGCAATTTTTTCCACTTTGTTTTTCTTGCTTTTTTTAAACAACATGGCTAATATGGAAATATGCTCTGCATGAAAAATCAATATGTGAATGAATGAATTGATAAATAAATAATGATTTTTTAAAAAGCATTGGAAAAGCACTTAATCGACATAGGTGCTCAGTAAAAGATGGTTGAATTGAATTTGTTGTTCAGCCAATATCCTTTTTTCCTGATCTTGCTGGAGACTGAAGGGGGGAAGCTGACACCTTAATCTCCCATAAAAAAGCAAAATCAGTTTGTATATTAACCCTTTTAGTTGTTCATGCTTTGGAATTCACCTCATTACCCTCCTGTGGTTGGACAGAAATATACTTGGCAATGCAATATATGAGTGTTTGCCAAACATCTGCAGTACATTCAACGGCCATTAACATGCCACATTTTTTAAAAGTTCATTCTGGGACCTCTATAATCACTCTGAAAACTTCATCAAACTTTAAATAGAGAAAGTCCCCAAAGGGAAAGGGTATAACTTTTGAAATCACTCAAGGGTTTGATTACTAATGTACAGGGAGACCTGCTAATGGGACATTATTGATAGCAAAAAGTTTTGCTCGAGTCTCTTTGGTCATGTTCCTAGAATAACAACATCAAAGTTCAAAAAACAAAACCCTATAGTTAATATAAGTAAAACTCTGGAACAAAAGGTCCATCTATAATAGCATCAAGCAAAATAGAATCAATTTCTGATCCAAAGGCTGGAGGCCATACCCAGAGAGGCAAAATGGGAAAAGTGAATTTCAACTGACACAAACATATCCCATTACTGATTCCATCTTTCTTAGATATAAATTGATAGCAGAATAAGACCAAGTTTTAGAACTCAATTCCCCTACCATGAATTAAGGGGTAGTTTCATTAATGCCAACTTTCAATTCTTTATAAATGGGCAAATGTGATTCTGTCAGTGTGGGGATTTTTACATAATGCAACTTTTATTTAATAATCTAACTATAGAAAATGAGCTCATAGAATTTCAGAGTTAGAGACCTCAGAAGTCATCTAAGTCAACCCATAAATGAAAAGAATTGTCACCATAACATACTCAACAAGCCTCTTTTGAAAGCTCTCCGAGGAGGGGGGGATCCCATAATACTTCAAGGCATCATAGTCCATTTTTAGACAGCTCTTATGGTTCAGAATTTTTTCATGATATCAAACCCCAATTTTCCTCTTTACTAGTTCCATTCATTGCATCTGGCACTAATTAATTCCTCCTCCACTTGACCCTTCAAATGCTATGTCCCATCCCTATTCCTGCATCTTTCCTTCTTCAGGATAAATACCCCCATGGCCTTCAACTGAAACTTATGTGAGGCTCTTCACTATGTTGCTTGTATACACAATCTCTAGCTTATATTGTCTATCAAAATGTAGTGCCTAGAATGGAAATACGGTGCTGCAGGGGAGACCCAATATGAGCAGAGAACAATGGAATGATCACATCTGGTGATATGTTGGACCCACCTCAAATGAGGCTCAAGAGAGCCACATAATCAGTTGTTAAACATTTATGAGCTCACCCCTAGTGACTCCCTCTATTCCTGAAAACTCTTCCCCTCTTAATGTAGCTGAAAATTATTTGAGGGGGTTTTGGCTGTCATATCAACCTGCTGACTCATATTGTACTCAAATTCTATGAAAAGCCCCAGAGTTTTTTCAAAGAAACAGTTACCTATCTTTTCCCCATCTTTTTTTTTTTGAAATTGATATTTTGTACTTAAGTGTAAAACTTTTCATTTACCCCTACTGAATTTCAACTTATTAAATGTAAGCCGATTCCCTAATCATTCAAGATTCTTTTGAAGCTTGCCTCTCATCTAGTGTTAGCTCTCTCTCCTATTTTATGTCTTTTCCTCTATACCTTTATCTACCCCATTGATCAAAATAGCCAAGCACAGCACTCTGGTGATATTCCACAGGAGGTTTCCTGCCATAATGATATTGAATAACTAACAATTAGTCTGAGTTTGACATGCGACCAATCCTGAATCCATGTGATGGTAACATAGTTTCAGTCTTATTTATCCATCTACTCTATGAGAGTAACATGATATATACTGTATCAGTAGTTCTTTTAAACTTTAGTATATAAATGAGAAATAAAATTAATTGGATGGGTACCCAATCAGATCATAGATTTTTGAGATGGACCATAGGTTTTGGAAGGGAATTTAGAAGTCATCCAAACCCCACAATTTATGGAGAGGTTAAATTTCCCACTGTCATATACTTAGTAAGTGGCAGGACCTGAATCTGCATTCAACCCTTTTCCTATACCAAGCTCTATTAAAATACAAATACAAGTAGATGTTTAAAAATCTTGATTGGGAAGATAAGATAGTAAGCCTTTAAATGGATATGTTAAGAGGAATGGGGAGGAAATGGATTTTTTAAAAAATGCTCTAATATTTCAGAGCTGTCAGTCATAAAAGCCAAGGGTTTTCTTTCAGGGCTTTCTGAAGTTGGAAAGTATGAATTACATGTACTCATTAAAAACTTTTTTATGTTGAACTCAAAGAGTGAAATTAGAAGCTACATTAATGTTCCAGCCACGCAACAACTGGGCAACAGATGTCGGCGGCTTTATGGGGAAAAGATTACACGGTCCAAGTTGACCATTTACTGTATGTTTGCCTGGCAGTGAAGAAGAGGAACAAGCATATTGTCCAATTACAGAAAATGTGCTGCCTCTGAAAAGAGAGAAGGTTGCAAAACTGACTGTGGTCATTTCTGAGCTGCACATTTTTTCCCATTGAGCTGTTATTTCAGAGGCTTGGGTGGTTTGGGGTTAATTGCCTTCCCTCCCCTCCTTTTTTCCCCTTAAAGAATGAAGAGATGATCTTGCCCTAGTCCACAGAGCCAGAAAGCTGTCAAATGAAATCCCAGGGAAGACTAGCATTCTTTCCAGTTTCCTTGCTCACATGGTGGGTGAGTTTTCCAGTGATCCACATGTGAACTGGCTGGCATTTAAATTAGAGCCGTTCCTCTTTATTGCTGAGAACACTGGAATGCCCAAGCTGTTTGGCTTCCAGGGACTTAATGATAGGATCACAGATTTCAGGCTGGATCGGACCTGAGAGACCATGGATTCCAGCCCTCTCCTTTTCTGGATAAGGAAGCTGAAGCACAAAGAGCATTAGTGGGTTTGCCTTGAGTCACACACATGGTTCTAGTTTGGGCTCTTGGTTCCATGCTATTTGCTGGGGACAACCTAGTGGAAATTCTTCCTTTCTTAGAACTGGGGAGTAACAAAAAGTATTTTAGTATGTACATTGTGGGCAACTCTACTGGAGTGAACAAGCTGTGTGGCTTTGAAATGTCATTTTCTAAAGAACCAGGTTTGTAACACGGTAGGAAAACCTGAGCTCAATCCCTTCTTGGACATAAATTGTGTAATCCTGGACAGGTCACTTGACTTCCTTGTAGCTGCAGAATGGGGGCAGAGATCTGGAGGCCCTAAATCTTTTCTAGGTCTAAGTCTCTGATCCTAGGATTATTCACAAACCCAGGAGATTCCTAAGGTGTTAGATCTCTAGGTAAATTTTTCTGGTGGAGTTAAAGACCTCAACCACCTATTTTCTAGATAAAATAAATTTTGGGACATTCTGGAAAATGGAATAAACTGGAGAGTCTTGCACAGGTCACTAGCCAAAACCTGGGTTTAATGAACCAGTTTCAGGAGTACTTATTTAAGCCCAATATCTCAAAGGGTCTCCTGCCTGCCTATAACATACTAAATACAAACTACACTAGTAGCTTTCTCTAGTTTCCTTCATCTCTATTTTTTGGAATGGCTCCCATTCTTCCTACTTTTCCATTATCTGGAGTATCAAGAGCCTGAGAAATTACCAGGGCCACCATTTTGGTTTGTCATTGCTGCTACCTCTTGACTTCCCCCCAAGCCACATTTCTTTGGGCTCCTTCCTGCTTTGTTTCAGGCCCTCCTTCTTAAGACTTCTACCCGTTTTTAGAGCTTTGCTTTTTAATTAACTCCCAGAATTCAGCAAGAACTACAAACCACAGTGAACTTATTAAACATTTTTCCACTTGATGAAGCAATCCAACCTGAGACAATAACTAGTTGTTTAATTCTGGGCAAATCCCTTAGCTTATTTCTACTTCAGTTTTCTCATCTGTAAAAGAATCTCCTTCCCAGTACCATCCTGAGACCTGAATGAAATGGGATTTCAACTGCCAATCATCATCATCATCATCATCATCATCATCACTATCATAGATTTGGAGCTGTTATTGTAGTTCAGCCCTTTTCAATCACACATAGCCAACTCTTCATTAACCCAGTTGGCAAAAATATAGGAGTGGCTTGCCATTTCTTTCTGCAGCTCATTTTACAGATGGTGAAACTTCAGCAAGCAGGGTTAAGTGACTTGTCCAGGGTCACAGACCTAGTAAGCTTCTGAGACCAGAGTTGAACTTAGGTATTTCTGATTTAGTTTTGACAAAAAGAGCAAGAATGGCAGGTAGGGTAGCCAATGAAGTACCCAAATGTTACCTGATCCTAGGAGCATTCACGAACCCAGGAGATTCCTAAGGTGTTAAATCTCTAGGCAAACTTTTCTGGTGGAGTTAAAGACCTCAACCACCTGTTTTCTAGATAAAATAAATTTTGGGACATTCTGGAAAATGGAATAAACTGGAGAGTCTTGCACAGGTCACTAGCCAAAACCTGGGTTTAATGAACCAGTTTCAGGAGTACTTATTTGCATTTATGCCATAACTTCTCTATTTAATAATAGATAGTCAGTGGTCAGTTATTTTCTAAGGTCAGTCCTTGGATCAGGAACGTGACCCCGCTGATCACCAACCATGCATTTGTTTGCTTGCTTTTTTCTAGAAGTGGTGATGTATTTGTACTTTCTTGTCCTTCTTGTGATTGGGGCCCCCAAACTATGAGAACAGGGCCAGCCATGGAGCAGGGGCCCAGAACCTATCCTTGTAATTCAAGGCAATTCAACAATCATCTGTTGAGTGCCTGGTACATAGTAGGCATTTATTAAGAATAAATTAAAAATCAAATATTAAATATAAATTTCTATTGACTGACTGTACAAAGTCTTAGTGTTAGTGATATGTAGACAAAACTAAAGATAGTACCCGTCCTCAAAGAGCTTCCATTCTATGCTGAGATATAACATATAGCACAGTAACTTTGGGGATCAGAAAAAGCATTGTATTGGAAGTGGACATCTCAAGTGAGCCATGGAACAGACATCTCTGGTTTGTCTAAAGGCTCCAACTTTGTGTCTGAATTATTCATTGGTTTGACATTAATAATTATATCTATTTCTACTTGTTTCACTTCCACATCACTCTCTATTCTAAACCAAAGCACTTTCTCAGTTTTCCATGGGCCTCAGTCATCATTTTGGCAGGAACTCTCTACACTTTTTCATCTGAATTGCTTTTCCTAATCCAATGATAGCAATGGCCTAAAAGAGTTGATAAAACTGGCTAAGGGAATCGAGACAAGGCAGGTTAAAATGTGGACAAAAATGTGCAAATAAACCTTTACACTTCTTGTCTCAATCCCAAGCCCTCCCTTAAATCCAGGTCAAAATTATTCTTCTTTTAACAACACAGTCCTAACCCTGAGGGTTCCTTTGGAGTCTGCTCATTGGATTTCTTTGATCAACTTTCTGCCAAAGAACCTGGAAAAGGTCTAAAAGAAGTTATTCTTTTCCTGTCCCTATCAGTCTCCACTTACTAAATCCTTCTATGTGTTCTCTGATCTTATTTTCTCCAAAAGCTTTAAGGCTTTTCATCTCCAAATGTCACTGTTTACAGAGCTAGTAGAGACTTCAAGGTCCCATTTCTAAAGGGATGCTATTGTTTTCTTAAACCTCATCACAGAGTACATTCAGGTGTGATACCCCAAGAAAGTCAAAGAAAGAAAGAAAGAGCTAATATCTAACAAAATATTTACAGCAATACTATTTTTGGGATCCCTTAGCATTGGAAATAAAGTGGTTGCCCATGGATTGAGAAACTAATGAACAAATGATGATATATCAAGGTATTGTAATTTCATTGTGCTAAAAAAAGACATTATGACTATGGGAAGTACAGAAAACCATTTGAAGATTGGTATGAATTGAGGTTATGCATAAAGGCAACCAAGGAAATAATATTCACAGTGATTAAAATAACACAAACATTAAGGACACTAAAAGAAATTCAAATGCTGTATAATTATAGTGACCAATTTTGATACCAGAGCAAAAATGAGAAAATACAGCTTTCTCCTTTCATTGGAGAGGTGGGGACCAGGGGGAGAATGCTGCATATGCATATAAGCAGTCAGTCATCACAATGATTAGTATTGCTCAGATGTTTTCCTTTGTTGCTACAACAAATTCACTGGGTTGGAAAAGTAGGTATGGATCCAAAAGAAGCTATATTATCAAAATGGATAATAATTAAAATTTGAATTAAAAAAATTATCATTATACCTTAAGTCAGACTGGGGTCACTTTTGATTCACATATAATGTGGGGAGAGAGTTTTTTGGAAATCCCTGTAGCCTTTTGGAAATCTCTTCTAATTAAATTAAAATGCCAATTGATAGTGCTGACATGCATATGTCTCATTATTTTGGGAATACGACTACCTAGGTTTCCCTTTGGGTACATCTTATCATTAAAGTTCCTTTTTTATCTCTCTTTCTGGATTTTGCAAAAAATCAGCTCTCTCATTTTCCTCCTTGATCTGTTTTTCATTTTTTCTTGGCGTTTTTAGTGTCTTACACATAGTAGGACTTTATTAAAAGCCTCCTGGATTGGATTAGAATGGGTCTCCCCTCCCTTTTAGTGTTAAAAGAATATTTTATAACATAGGGCAATTAGAGTTGACCAGTTCCTTCTGACAGTTCTTTACTCTGACAAGCTCCATTCACCGAAGAGACCCTCAGACATTTCTCCAGACCTTTTGTACTTGGGAGCAAAGAAACCCTCTGTCTGGGTCCTTGGCTTTCCAGCTATTTGTTGGGAAAGATGGAGAAGCATCTGTTTTTGCACAGATGTGTGTTGATCTCAGTTTCTTTGACTTTGTGGCTTAGAAGCCATATTCCATGTAAAGGAAATAGAAAGTTTTGCATTATTAATTACTGACCTACTTGCATATGCAGATGGCACAATGTCTTGTTGAACATTAAAAGGTCAATTAGTTCCCTATTTCGGGTTAACTGAATTAGTTCTTTTATCTCTCTCATTTTCAATAAAACTTTTTAAGTTGTACTTTGGAAACAGTTCCAACTAATATCATCTGGTCAAGAAAATTAAATACAGTATTTAGAATTTGAGGAGACAAACCACATCTGGAGAAGGAGGGAGTAGGATGAACAAAAACTACATATGTTCCTCTACTACTTTTCCTTGCCTGCTGTTGTTATGCTGCTTTGGGCAGTGCTTCTGAGCTGATTCTGAAGAACTAGCAAAAACCCTGCAAGCTATGGAATGTGACCTGTGAAGGGAAGCATTTCCTTTGAAAACATCCAACACCTCTTCAGCAATGTGAGCTTTCAGAAGGGGCCCCTTAGACAAGTGGAGATGTATAAAATGGACCTCGAGATATTCATATTTGAAACTGCTTCCTTGACTCCTTCCTTACCCTCCCCAAGAAAACATACAAAGAAATCTTTCCCCTAAAAGCTCCCCAATCCTGATGACATCCTCATCCAATGTATTCTGGTTTCCCGGATCTTTAGAACAGGAAAGGACCGTGTGAAGTAGGAGAATTAGCAACTGACTAGGCTCCTCTTCCTTCTCTTGGTAAATAGGTGATCCAGTAGAAGAAGAAAGGGAAAAGATTCAGCCAAAGTGCTGATTTGTTTTACTGGACTATACAAACTTGTTACAAGGAAGGACTTCTACTTAGTGGGGCAAAAGGAAGCATGATTAAAAAAAAAAAAAACCTTTTTAAAATTTAGCTGAAAATATTAAGAATTTTTAAAATCTTGTCTAAAACCCTTTCTAGACTTTTTAGATCAAATAATATTTATAAAATATTTAGCTCAATATCTAGCACATGGTAGGCATTCAATAATTGTTTGTTCCTTTCTCCTTTTCCCTTCCTTTTCCTTTCCTTCTCTCTTTTAGGAGAATGTGTTAAGGTAAAAAAAACCAAACTTTTGTCAATCAATCAATAAACATTTATTAAATGGGATCAATTATTGCCTTCTATACCCACTGAAATATTTGAGCTATTGATACATGTAAGGGCAATTTCCTCTTTCCCAGCCACTGCATTACTATAATCCACTTTCTCCAGAAGGGATTATATTGTGAGCTTTTTGAGTATAATGACTGTCTTTTGCTTCTCTCTGTATTCTCAGCTCTTAGCACAATGCCTGGCTCAGAGTAAATGCTTTATAAATGTTTATTGACTGACATATTAAGACTTTAGGGCATGTCTCTATGTCTATGTTATGTATTGTGTGTGGTAATCTTTAAATTATCAATTGATGACTGATCACAATCTAATTTCCACACCTCTTACACCTGTTACCTTCTCTCTACTCTAATTCAAAGGCAAGCCTTTTTATCGATTGGTCTTCTTACATCCAGATTCTTCCCCTGTGCAAACCAACATCACTTTCATGATAATCTTTCTAAAGCATGGTCTACACTCCCAAGCTCATCATTATTGCTTCTAGCATAGCCTAGAAAGTTCTTATCCTTCCCAATCTGGTTCCTTCTATTTTCTGGCAACATTTTACATTTTTCACCTTCATCCATTCCATATTACACCCAAACCAGAATACCAATATTTCTCTGAACTTGCTGTATCTCTCTACGGGTCAAATGAAAGTCAAATCCTTCATGACCAGAATAAACTCTCTTTTCATCGCTGCCTGCCTTTTCCTTCAAGGCTCAGTCTAGGTGTACCTAGAATGAATGAATCCTCCCCTCCATCCTGGAATATGTTCTCCCACCTCCAATTTTCCTAGATCATGTTGTGTGTCTTTTCTTTGTAGCTGTCTATGTTATGCTTATTTACATGCATGTTACATCGCTCCAATAAAATACAAGATATTCAAGGACAGAGAGGGTGTCTCTGTTTGTCTCTGTAACTTCCATATATTGAAGTGCCCCCTATTTTGGATGATGCTTAGTAAATTTTTGCTGAATTAAACTCAGAATATTTGGACTTTCCAAAGAAATTTCTGAAGTTTGGTACAAGTCAATATATTCTACAATCACAAAATTTTAGAACCAGAAGGGATTACTTATTCAATTCTCATGGTTTTATCACTGAAGAAACTGAGATTCAGAGAGAGCTAGTTAGTTCCAGGAGGAGGCTAGATCATTAAGGGTTTTCCCTAAATCAAGGAAGAAAAGAGCCCCTCCTTGCTTTCTCATTCTTTATGTCATGGCTTTCTATATATCCTCTATTTGCTGTAGGACCCTCCATTAATTATTTTTTGTATTGGTGATTGGTCATTATAATCTTAAGAGATATTTTGGGATTTACAGGCTAGATTTCTTCTTTAAAGATCATGCCTTAAATCCAAATCACTATGGCTTTCATTGATTGGCCAACAATAAGTCCCAGGCTTGGTCAGTGTTTGAGTCCTGATTGGCTCAGCGTGAGTGTAAATAGCAATTGTTTCTGTTTTGGCCAAAAACCCTGAGGGTGTTCCTCTCTCTGATTGGATTTTTTTTTCTTTTTTGGTAAAAGAAACCATTCTTGTCTCAGTCCTTACCTAGCCTTTAATTACTGAATGGTAAGTGAATTATAAATATTGCATTAGTCAAACTGAGATCTGTTAGAAACCTTAGCTTAAAAAGGCCAAGGTCTCCCATTGCATCCAGGGCCACTTCCAGTCATCCTGTTCTCCATCTGGCCGCTGGACCCAGATGACTCTGTAGGACATTGTGAGGTTGGTGACTTTGCACTGCCCTCCCTCACGTAAATCCAACTCACTTGCAAGTTATGATATCACCTGTCTGATGACCTGGTCTGTCTTTCAAGCAGGAAGGACAAACAAGGAACCAAGTACTGGTGATATCAATGTACTACTTCTACAATCAATCTGTGGTTTCTAATTCTGGATCACTTTTCCCCACACTCTCCCCCTTAGGAATTAAGGCATTCATTGATTTAAGTCTCAAAATCATTGATCAGGACACGTTCTAGCATTAAGTTGTTTGAAGACCAGATTTCTAAAGAAAATATATCCCACAGATTCTGTGAAAGGAGAATCTCTCTGGATTGTGAACCCTAAAATAGGGAGTTCAGGGTTATGGATTCTCCATTCAACATCTGTGTTCTGATTATAAAGACTAAATATAAATTGCCCACCAGTTTCACCAAATGTACCAACTTACAATTTGTATGCAATAGTAGGACTCTCAAAAGGAACTATAATTCATAAAAGGAAAAAAGTTTCTGATCTCATGTGAGAGTCAATAAGTAGAAGTAATGAGCTCCAGAAATAAAAATTTTGTCTGCTTGTGAATATCCTTTAAAAAGAATGAGAAAAACACAGACCACTGAAGCCATGTAAAAATATGTCTTTCTAAATAAAATGCCCTTACCGTTTTCCATAAAGAAGCAAGAAGGTCATTGTAAGGCCAGTTATCCAAATGTGGATGTTGATTCTTCCAAGTCAGCAAAATATATAAATATAAAATTCATGTTTGGGAACAAAAATTTTCTTGCTTTGTAACCAAATGGCCTTCTGCCAATGTAACCAACCCCAAATTTCTTGAGTGTGGGATTTTTCTTCTGGAGTGAATGGCTAATGTCTATTAAAACAGATTCCCAAATTTCTGAAAATCAAGTTGAAGGCTTGAATAATTCTAGATCCCTTATCAGGGCCATCAGCACTATTTGCTGCTTTCCTACTCCACTGTTTAACTACTCTGCCTTCCTGATTATGGTAACTAATGGTACCCATTTTGGTAGCATGTCCTTTTCCCTTTTCTTCCTAAAGGTGGAAGGTAGAAGAAGATAGTGATCCAATCTCACTGTAGTTAGGTGAACTCTGAGGAGAGCTTGGTGTGTTTATATCCCTTTTGGTGGGGGCAGAGGAAAAGTGGTAGGGAAAACTGCATTATCTAACTGACTCAAACTTGATTCCAGTATTCTGGAGACCTATTTCTGTCCCAATTTCCCTATATAATTTTCATATTCTGGAATATGCGTCTTGTCTTTGTTTTCTAGGCATTCAGCTGTAGTTATTTCAATTAAAACTTCTGATTTTTTCTATATATGAAGTGTTATGATGGCTTGCTAATTTAAGTCCTTTCAAAATAAGATTTCAACTGATTTTTCCCACCCTATTGGCTGAATTCATTTTATTGAAGTCTATTAGGTCAGTATCAATAGCAAGCATTTGATCAACAAACTTATATTAAGCGCTTATTTTATGCCAAGCACTGTTTTAGACACTGGAGATGAAGTCACAAATGAACAACCTTTCTCTCAAAGAGCTTCTTTTCTGTAAGGCAGTGATGTCCAAAGTAGCATAAATGCCTCCCAAGAGATATACAAGATAATTCACTGGGATATGGGAAGAAAATATTAGAATTTCTATCTATATTTAGCTTTAATTATATGAACTAAATAAATTTCTTTTACTAAATACTTTATTTTTACTAAAGAAATTAAGATTTATTAATATTTATTATATGAATTAAAATTAGCACTCTCCTTTAGTCTGATTGTCACACTATCATGTAGCCAAAGTATTCCAAAGAAAAATGAGAATTTCTGTCATATTGAAGGGTTAACAGAGGCACCCTCATCCACTTGTTTGCTTTCAGTCTAACACAATATATTGCATTTAAACATGCTCCATATAAGTGGGTTTAAAGTTTTTTTTTTTTTTACAGATATTTCAATCTACTTAAAATTCTTCCATATGGGAAACCTCAATGGGTTTTGAATCCATTTGTTAAATATATAAAAACACAATACATTCTAAGCATTTTGAAAGACTGGCTGTTTGACATCAGAGAAGATGGAAATTTACTAACAAAATTCCAATAAAAACCTTTGTATAATTGGTGGATAGGACTAAAAAATGAGCATCATGATTAAATGGAGCTGACCATTAGGATTAAAAGGTCTTTGTGAGGCATCTTTTCAGATGTAAGCCATTTTTTTAAAGTATCAAAATAAACTGAATTGAGAACCAGCCCTTGTAATTACTATATGAAAAAGTGTTAGAGCAAAAATGTCAGCAATGATAATGTATATTCTGCTCTCACAAAATTTTTTATCAGTAATGTTTTATTGAAAGCAGAAATGTTTTCTATTAATAAATAAAATGAAATGATTTGTCAAAATGTTGTCAATTTCATCTCCATTTCATTCATTTTTATGTCTTTTCATTTTCTTGCATTTCACACATTTCTAACATATATAACATATCAATGCAAAAATATAGGTTATAGTTTCTAAGTAAATATACTTATGTTACTGGTATATGCTAAGAAAACTTTTACAGAGAGAGCTATGAACAATCAAAAAAACTTTGAAGACTACTATTATAGAGGAGACAACATGTAGATATTAAATATATTCACAATAAATGTACATAAAATATTTATAAAAGAAATTGAAGGTAATTTTGAAGGAGAGGCACTAGAAACTGGAGAGATTAAGACAGAAGTCATGTAAAAAGGTACATTTAAGCTCAACTGTGCTATTTTAAATGCAATTTAAAAGTGATTTTATAGGCATCTATCTATCCTTCCTATAGCATATCTCTCCCTTCAATGAACAATAAAAACCATAAATAAAAACCTTCATTATCAACATGCATTGCCCAAAAAAAATATTCCCACCCTGGCCATACCTGAATATGCAACTTTCTGTCTGTTTCCAGTTTAAGTTCATTGCCTCTGTGTCAGGAGGTGAGTTGTGAGTTTGATATTCAGTCTTCTGGAATGGACTTATCATTGCATTGATCAGAGTTCTTAAGTCTTTCAAAGTTGTTTTTCTATATGATATTGTGATATAAATTGTCTTCCTATTTCTACTCTGTGACTCTTTATCAGATCATAGTGTTCTTCCCAACTTTCCTTGAAACTGTCTACTTTGTCATTTCTATGACATCATTATAGTCTGTTATGTTAATCTTTCCCATAAAAGTGAACAGCCCTTAATTTACAATTTTTGGTTACCATGAAAAGAAACTACTATAAATATTTTTGTACAAAGAAGTCCTTTTCCCTTTTCCATTATCTCTTTGGGAGTACTGGTCTAATGCTTGGATAGCTAATTCAAAGAATATGCACAGTTTGGTGACTTTTTGATTCAGTTCTAAAATGCTTTCCAGAATGGTTCGGATCTATTCACAGGAGCAGAATTTTGAAGGAAACTAGTGATTTCAAGAGAAAGATGTAAGGAAAGGTTGTATCCCAGACATGGGATGTGCATGTGCAAAGACAGGAAGATAAGAGATGGAATTGTTTTGTGTAAGGAGCTGCATGATGATTAGTTTGACAAGATTTAAGAGTGTATCAATGGAAGTATGTGTAATAAGGTTGGAAAAACAAATCAGATTAGCTTATAAAAGGTTTGAAATGCAAGAAGTTTGTGTATATTCCTGGGGTAAAAAGGATCCACTGATTTTTTATTAAGCAAAGAAATGAAATTCTAATTACAGTAAGAGGTATACCACTAGAGCCAGAAATCCTACCTACTGGTGGCTCCATAGGAGTGATCTTTCATGCTCCATTTGAAAATTTGCTCTTTTTTTTTTTTTTTTTTTTTTTTTTTAAAGAGGTAGTTGGTTGACTTGCTTAGGGTCACAAAGCTAGTAAATGTCTGAGACTGGATTTGAATTCAGGTCCTCCTGATTCTAGGGCCAGTGCTTTATCTACTGTACCATCCAGATGCCCCAGAATTTACACATTCTAAAGTTCAATTCCATAAAGGCTTTCAATGTTTGTTCATTCCAGTCATTCAATAGTGGAACAAAGTATTCAATTCAACTTAACCAGTATTTTTAAAGTTTCCATTAGTGCTAAGCATTATGATAGGGATCAAAAAAACAAACAAACCAAAAAAAAAACCCAAAACTGAGACAACTTCTGCCGTCAAGAAGCTTATATTCTACTGTGTGTGTGTGTGTGTGGGGGAATACAATATCATGTATATGTAAATACATAATATATGCAATGCAAAACAAATACTAATAAATTGACTTTAAAAGGCACTAAAGGGAATCTAAACACTGTGAATTTAGAATAATCTATGTTGGTGCTGAAGGACTCTGCCAACTGGGGAAATCCTACAGAAAGTAGCATCTGAGTTAATCTCAGAAGAGAGCAAGCAGAGGTGAGGAGGGCTAGTCATCCAGGATGGAGTCTGTGCAGAGATCCTGGAGGGAGATGGAAACAAGCAAGCTTGTGTGGCCTGGGGTAATAATGTGACATCCAGCCGTAAAGCCTGGGTTGAACCTAACTGAAAAAGCCAGACAGAGACAGTCAACTTAAAAGCAATAGGAAACCATCAAAATGACCCAAATGGTGGAGTGACATCAGTCAAATCAATTTGGCAGTCAGGGAAGGCAACCTGTTGTTTGGATGACTGGAGCAAGGGGAAACCTGGGACCTGAATCTTATTCTGCAATCAGAAGCATCCTCAGAAAATCTGACCGATAACTTTCCTTCCTTCTTTCCCTGTGTCTTCTTTCCCAACATCAATGCAGAAGCCATATTGCAAAGAAACTAAAGTTTAGTCATAGATACTCCCCCAGAGGCGCCATCACTAAAGGCTGCCCACTTGTTACATTATCGATGACAACTCTTTGAATACAATCATCCAACTTAAGGCATCTAAACCATTGTCTTCTTCCAGGTCTGTAATGTTGGAATGGAGACAAAAGTTCAACTCCACTTGCTAGTCCCAAGAGAAATTTACCCACAAGGACAAGTTTATGATGATAATAAAAGGAGTTTTATATCATTTTTGCTCCAAGAACTCAGTATGTTACAGACATGATCTCATTCATTCTCACATCATATTCTTGTGGCAGTGGTAGTAGGAGGGGTGGATATACCATTTCATTATTCTCATTTTATTGCTACTGATCCCCCAGGAGTGGGATAGATTCTGAGGTACTCTTCAGGAAGACAGACCTTCCTCAGAGGAAAGATCTCCATTCTGCAGAGGAAACTCCTATCTTTTACATAGGAGAAGGAAATATACTTAGTGATACAGATCTGATGGAATCTGCTCATTGTCCTGGAAAAGAGAATTGAGCCTCAGAGCCCAAAAGGGACTGATGTCCTTATTTTGGATCACTGGAACACTTGTTAGTTATTCCTGTTTTACTAATATTGAATAATCAAGGGACAAAAGATGTTTCTACCAAAGTTTCTCACTGAGCCAATCTACAGAGGAACTATGAACCAATCAATGCAATCTCCTTCTTCTAACTGGATGATGAAGGTGAAGGTAGAAAATCACAACTTAAGAGTTTTGGTAATATGATACAAAAGAAAGACTGCCTGAATATACACAAGAACTACAACAATGTTGGTGAAAAGAACAATATTATGGGTTGAATGGTATATAATGACCAAGGATAACCCTGAAGAAGAGATGCAAGAATGTACTTCCCTCCCTTCTTTGTAAAGGTGGTAGACTGTGGCTATGCAACATGGCATATAAAGTCAGCCTTGGCTGGCATGTTGGTAAATTTTGCCAATCTGTCTTTTTCCCTTTCTTTTTTATTTTTTGTTATAAAGAATAGCTCTTTAAATGGCAGCATGGGGAGAGATAAATTGGGAAATGTCAAAACAAATGATATCAGTATTTTTTTTTTCAAAAAGCACTGGATATGTATAATATCAACTGTGAAAGATTTGGTTCTTCTCAGTGATTCAGTGATCCAATGCAATCCCAATAGACTTTGAACAGAAAATGCCACCTGCATCCAGAAAAAGAACTATGGAGACTGAATGTAAATCAATGCATGCTACATTCATTTCTTTTTTTTTTTTCTTTTTGCTTTTTTTCCCTCTCTCCCATGGTTTTTCCCTTTTGTTCTGATTTTTCTCTCCCAATATGATTTATAAAGAAATATATATGGAAAAAATTCATTAATTAAAAAAGAAAAACGACCCAAAGAGCATTGAACTGGGAATCATGAGGTGCTTATTCTAGTTCTGTTAAGAACTTGGGCAAATCAATGAACATTTCTGGGTTTCAGTTTCTTCATTCCCTAAATGGGGATAATTATATTCACATAATGTACCTAAGCCCTGGGACTGTGAGAGAATAGATAATATAGTTTATTCATTCATTCAAAAGGCATTTACTATGCATCAGGCACCATAGTTGACTTAGAGATACAGAGAGAAAAAAAACTAGTAGTCTATGCCCTCAAGGAGCTTACATTCACTTTGGGGAAGCAACATGTTAAGTATTTTGAAAGGCATAAAATGTTCTATAAATATGAAATATTATTATGATTATTTCTCAAGACACAAACTCACCCAGCTTTTCTTTCCACTGTTCTATAGCCAAATGAGGTAACTGTCACCCCCATTCCACCTGCTCAGTCTTCTCTCAATCCCTCCTTCCCCCCCAAAAAAAAACCATGCACACAGAACAACTGCAACTGAGATCATCACCCACTTAAGTCCAAGTCCAAGTGGCCACATGCCAAGGTCTGTATCATGGCTTCCATAAGCACTCCTGGAGCGGCTGTGAAAAACATCTCCATGGAGCTTCTTGATGTAGACCAGATGCTGAGTGAATGTTCCCTAAAGTTACTCCTGAGGCAATTGGAAGATTGGGCCCCACCAGCCTTCCATAGCCCCATTGCCAGGCCATCTTGGGCACCCTGGGGAGGGTGCCAGGGATACTTAGAGATTCTATTTCCTTTGCTCTTCGGGCTCCTCTGCAGCTTAGGCTATTTCTTGGCTCTGCTAACCATTTGATCTCAGTTTAGTGACTTGCTCTTATAAACAACAGCAGGGGGGAAAATGGAAAATTTATGGAAAGCAGCAACTGAGAATTAGGTCACACTGAGAAATTCTCAAACATCAGCAAAGCTCTTGTTTAGCTTGATTAATTCAGTGACCCCTGACCAAAAGCCAAACCTTGAATCTGCCGGCAGAGGATGAAAGAATCAAGAACTGAATGGGTAAAGAAGCTTGCAAGGTCAAGGTCAAAGAACTGGACCAGCACAGGAAGACAGCTTGGGAAGAACCACTTTGTGTTCTGATGCACGTGGCCCATTCCCATGGCTGCTGGAATATCAGGCGTGCTTATGTTCTTAGGGACTGAGACGCTTTGATTCTGAAGCCAGCTAATGTTCTTAGTCTAATTCGGTACCTGACTTTTCTATTCATAGATCATCCGAGCAAGGAAGTGAAACGAGACATCATTGCCCATCTTTGTCAATGTCATCCTATAGTTTGATTTTCCCAATTTTAAAATGAAGGTATTATTTTTCTAGGAGGAGGAGCCCCGCTCCATCTCTTGGATTTGCCCTGGGAAGTCTACCTCTAATAAGGAAGTAGAATCTTCCACCCTGGCTCTAAGACTTTAAGCCACTTAAAGCACTATTTTTACAATAAGCACATCTCTCTGTAGCTGGTCACTAACAGTCAGAGCACGATTACATTTTGGAGCAATGGAATGGATTTTTAATTGAGTTTATAAGAATTGGATGCAAATGAAGGCAGGAGTGTCCCTTTGCTACTAATTCGAAGGCTGTTACCTCTGCACAGGACCCAGTGACTGGGTGGTATGTAGGGCAGCAGACCACAAGCTTTCAGAGCAGGAGCACTGGTGGTTGCCAAGGGGAGGGGCTGGGTATTACACATTCAGGGCATAGAATGTCCACCTGTCTCTTAGCAGCTGAGGATTTGGTAGGGAAGAGGATTAAGAAGAGGCATTTGGGTTTAAGGTAACAGGGAAGCATCCAAACAGCACAAAGACAGGTTAATACCCAATATCAGCAGAGCTGGACTATCCTTAGAACTCTTGGCTATTTGTTCAAGGCAGCTAGATGGCACAGCAGATCATGTGTCGAGCCTTGAGTCAGGAAAACCTGATTTCAAATCTGACTCCAGACACTTACCAACAACTGTGTGATCTTGGACAAATCACTTCCCCCAGTTTGTCTCAGTTTCCTGATCAATGCCTCCCTTCCAACAGTGGTAGTATTGATCTGAATACTATTCCCAGAACCAGAGCTGGAAAGGGGGTAGGGTAATGCGAGTTGACATGGCACGAATCTGGTAGGTCTGTGTCCATCCTATTTAAGGATGTTGCTCATCAGTCAGACAGAGCTAAAGTTGGAAAGGAGGTTGGAGGTGGAGGATGGAACACAAGAACATAACATGAAGATGATTAGGGAGCACTGTTTCTATACTTAAATAAGTACATTCACAATAAAGTTCACGGTATCCTTTGCTATTTCCAGTTACCAGGGACCTTAGTAATATCCTTACCATCCTATTTTGGTAAATAAAACTTGGGAGTCTACTTTGGAGCACGAGCAAATGAGACACCAACATTAACACCTCTAATGTATCTTGAAAACACAATCTTAATGGTGGGACATGATGGACTGGGGATGGACATAGTGGAATCAGGGGCAAGGTCTAGGTTCACATAGAAAGGCTGATTTTTTCCTAGCTATGGGACCCTGGGCAAGTCACTTAACCCCAATTGTGAAAGGAAGGACGGAAGAAAGGAAGGAAAGAAGAGAAAGAGAGGAGAGAGAGAAGGAGAGAGAGAAAGAGAGAGAGAAAGAGAGAGAGAAAAGAGAGAGAAAGAGAAAGAAAGAGAAAGAAAGAAAGGAAGGAAGGAAGGAAGGAAGGAAGGAAGGAGGAAGGAAGGAAGGAAGGAAGGAAGGAAGGAAGGAAGGAAGGAAGGAAGGAAGGAAGAAAAAGAGCAAGAGAAAGAGAGAGAAAGAAAGACAGACTGCTTTTCTCAGATCAGTCAAGACTCTAGATAACCTGAATTAAATGTACTACCACCCCATGAACTGGAGTCAAGAGGTCCACTGTTTAGAGATCTCCAGAAAGGTGAGTTGAAAACCTCTCTCCACATTCTAGTCTAAACATCACTGAAGTTTAGCCTTTCTCTTAGTAGACATCACTGTCCTGATGTCATTGGTCCTTTTCAAGAACAAAGGATAAACAACATAACCAGTTTTCCTTATGCCAAACACAAATGCCTCAGGCTGTAGTTTAAGCCCATTTCTCTCCTCCAGAGTCCAGGATAGAGAGTACCTGGTCATTGCTTCCTGAATTAGAACTAAATGAAGACAAGCATCCTGAGCCTTCTTTTTTCCAAGCTGAATAACCCCATCAGCATTTCCTCATAATTTTTTTTTAAATTGTGCATCATCAAACCAGAACAAAATATTCAAATATGGAGCTGTGTCTGAGCTTAATGGGAGGAGTCTCTCCTGGCCCTGTGTAAAGCACTGCTACAGATGTACTATACCGCTATGTTTGCACAAAAAGCAATAGTGTATAGAGGCTAGTTCAATCATTCTTAACCTTTTTTTAATGCTAGACCCCAGTGGCAGGCTGGGGAAATCTATGGATTCCTAAGAATAATGTTTGTTGCCCACAATCAAAATGTAAGGAAAGGCTAAATTACAGTTAGAATGTAGTGAAAACGAATATATAAATTGTTCTCATCATCCAAGTTCATGGATCCTCTGAAATCTATGCATAAATCCTCTGGGGCTCAGTGGAGTCCATTGGGCTAGAGGGACAACTTTGGAGTCAGGAGGGCCTGGTTTAAATTATACTTCTTAGAATTGCTGGCTGTGTGAGTAAATGGGCAAATCACTTAATCACTCAGTGCTATAGACAATTCTCCAAGACTGAACATTGCCGACAAGTTGGTCCCTATACAAATGAAATCATAGATCTGGACCCAGCAATAAAAAAGTCTGTATCCTAGTTTCAAGCTGACTGCTTTCCTCTTAAACAACAGCATTAAATTTCCAGCTTCTCCATTAGGACACTTAGATTCTGTTGATTTTACTAATCGCCCAGCATTCTCCATCTTGTCTTAGGAGAAATCCTCCAGCCTTCATCAGGAGACAAAGCTGACAGCCAGAATCCCACACCTCAAGATTTAAGAGGGAAGTTAATCTACTTAATGAACTCAAGGCCTCCTTCTTCCTTTCTGTCATGGGCAAAGGTCCTCAGACCTCAGTTCAGCCCCAGAACAGTGATGGTTCCTTCCCTTTCACCATCTTTATTCACAGCCTTTTATTCAGCACCAGCAGGATTCAGACACCCTATGGCCTATAGGATTGGGGTTAAATGTAGCTCTCTGATCAGTTACCAAGATTTGGTGACTTTAGGATCATAGATTTAGTATCAAGAGACTTTAGATGCCATCCAGTTCAATACTTTTGTTTTACAAATGAGGGAATTGTTGCCCAGGGAAATTAATAGACCTACCCAAAGTCCCACGGACAGCAAGTGGTAGAATTGAGATTTGAACCAGTTCTTAATCTAAATCGAGCTGTTTGCTCTGTGCTATACTAAATCTCCACATTATCTTTTTCATTCATCATTATCACTTCATTCACATTGCCACTGCCATAGTTCATGCCCTCATTACTAGTCTTATAAGCCTCCTAGGTAATTCTGACTTTACTGTCACCAAAATAAGTTAGCCTAGATCTATGTCATTCTCCTGCTCAAAAACATTCATATGTTCTACAGAATGAAATTTACCCTACTGAGCGTGGAATTCAAGGCCTTCCATACTTGTAGTCCAACCAGTGTTTCCATTTTATCCCACAGCAGTCACAGATTTAGAATAAAAATAATCTCAGATATAAGCTAGTCTAACTCTACTCCTGAGCAGAAACCTCTCCAATGTTTCCAACCAGTGGCAATTCAGCCTCTGCTTTAAGACCTTTTGAATTCCCCTTGCTACTTGAGTTAACCCATTCAACCTTTGGAAAGTTCAAATTATTAGGAAATATTTACTTATATTGAGCTGATTTTTAATATCTTTCTACAGCTTTTACCTATTGCTCCCAATTTAGAAGTTCAAGTTTATAATATTTATTCCCCCCCAAATATTTTTCTCTTTTCAAGCATAAATATTTCCATTTCCTTCATGTGATCTCCTATGCCGTGCTTTCTAGTCTTCATTTTTTTCTGATCACCATCTCCCAGATGCTTTCCAGTTTATTAATGTTCTTCCTACAATTTAGAACCTAGAATTGAACCCAGTTCCCTAGGGATAATCTGGCTAGAGTTCTCTATGTCCACATTGGGAAGATATCATTTCCCTCATTTGGAATATTAGATTCATGAGGTTCTTGGGCAAAACTATTGATTTAGACCTTCTCATAAGAACTCTTACTACCATGCCTAACCCATCCTGTACCGATGAAGGAGATTTTTAAAAACCTCAATACAGAACTTCATGTTGAATCCTTTTAAAATTTAATTTCATTATACGTGCCCAATGGTTAGAGACTGATTTCATCAACCATCATTAGACATATACATCCATTCCTCACCGGGGACTCACTGATTTTTGTATCACACATTGTGGTTTATAAATCCAAATCCCATTCACAGACAACATATTCTTAACAAGTTGTTCACTTCCCACATCTCCATTTTACTTTTGAAACCCTTACCTTCCATCAGTGAGTAGTTGTAATGGAAGTACCATCTGTGCCTCTTATGTCTTCAGTTTCTTGCCCAGGACATTGGTAATTCAATACTTTTGGCTTCCTTCTAGTCATTTAATCAATCCCTGAATGAATTGTTAAAAGCAAGTATTGGTTGTTTGGTTCAACACATCTTGAAAGCCTCAATCTATCTCATCATGTTTCTCTTTCTGTCTTTCTCCTTCTCTCTCTTCCTGTTTCCCCCCCCACACACACACACACCTCTCTGTCTCTATCTCTTTCCTCTTCCTCCCTCTCTTTGCTCTTGTGCTCTCTTTCTCTCTGTCTCTCTCCCTCTCTCCTCTCCCTCCCTCATTTTTCCTTCCCTCTCCCTCTCCTTCTCCCTCCTTCCTTCTCCCACCCCCAGGAAAATAGCATACCATCCCCTGGTTCATCTCAGGGCTGTATTTATTCATCAAGAATTAAGACTCTACTATATTTCAGACACTGTGTTAAGTTCTCAGGATTTTTATTCAGGCATTATTCAGTCATGTCTGACTCTTTGTGATTCCCTTTTGCAGTTTTCTTGGCAAAGATCTTAGAGTAATTTGCCATTTTCCTTCTCTAGCTCATTTACAGATGAAGAAACTGAGGCAAGCAGACTTAACTGATTTGCTTAGGGTCACACAGCTAGTAAATGTCTAAGGCCAGATCCGAACTCAGGGAAATGAGTCTTTTGACTATATCATATAGCTGTTCCTATTTCTGAGGACACAAGGATAAACAACAAGAATAATACCAACCCTCAAAGACATATTTTACTGGGGAGTGAAGAAAAGCATCATGTAACTAGACAATGTCATGCAAAAATATGCAAAGTAAAGTGCTTTCTGGTGGAAGGATACTAGTAGCAGGAAGATAGGCTTTCTATTGGAGATGGGACTAGAAATGGGTTTTAATAGAAGCTAAGGATTTTAACCATAGTCTATGTAAATAAATGCAGGCATGAGATTGGTGCTGTATAAGGCACAGTAAGAAAGGAAGGCAATGAGCAATGATTCGGGAAAAATAAGCTGGGATGCCCCTGGAGAGATCTTGCACATTTTAAGTATTTATTGCATTATATTAAATTTACTTTCTACTCTGAAAGTGCTTATACTCTGATTGGAAAAATCAAATTTATATGACTTACATAGACCATATATAGATAGATAGATAGATATAATCATTTAGAGATGAAAAATGCTTTACATATATTACCTTATCTGCTATTCACAACACTACAGTGAGCTATGTTACATAAGTATTAGGATTCCCATTTTATACACAGTAAAGTTGGGATTCCAAGTTAGGACATAGAGATTTATCTTATGGCCCTGAGTCCAAGCCTAGTGATCTTCCTATTGCAGCACACTGCCTGCCAAAAAAAAATCACATGAAAAAACAACCATATTGTATATTTCTTATTCATTTTATTAACATGTATAAAACAAACTGCTCAAAGATGGAAGGATGGGATAACAGGAAAGGAGTAAGCAGGAGTGAGATTAAAAGGAAGAGGAGAAGGATATTCATAATGTGGCTTCAATTAAACTGGAGCTTTGGTGAGAGCCAAAATTGAAAGCTAATTCCTGACTGCCTAGAATATTTAATTAAAGTCAAATCCCATAGGACACCTGTTATTTTAACCATTTGTCTCCACTAGGGACAGACTCTGGGACAATTTGCTTTAGAGAAAGTTGGGTAATAACCAGTGATTTGATTTTGATGAAAGAAACGTGAAGATGAAATGAATGATAAATGTCTTGTCTTCAGAACATCATAAAAATTTCAATACTTGGCCCAAAGTGATTAGATTTTCATCCTTAATTTGAATACAGAAAAGCTAAGAACAGCACACTCCAGCTTGGATTCCCCACATGTGTGTTTTATTTTCTTTATGGGTTCAAAAAGGAAATCTGGGAAAACCTATCCCTGACTGTTTGCATCTGCACAATGTAACTGTCAGGAGGGCTTTCTTTGATTAAAACATTATCTCCTCTCACTTGGCTTCATCACACAACCTAGAGGCTATTGGGACACAGATCAAGTTTTTCAAGCTCTCATAAACAAAGTGAGCCTGTGGACAATACTTTGCTCTTTTCTCATCCTCAATAAGCCTGTGTCACGAATGAAATGCTCACTACAGGTTGGGCCCTTTATGTCTGAAGTAAATAGATGCAATGATCACAGTGCAGATGGCTTTCCTGGAAGTGAAATTTGGTGCGGTATTGTGTGACATGGTGGTACATTTTGTATTTTCCGAGTGTGACACCATCAACCAACAATTACTGAGTTCCTCCAAGGAAAGGACATTATGTTAAGTATTGTGAATGTTACAGAATTAAGAGTCAACTTGCTAGAATTCCTAGAATTTACAAATGAAAACAGTAGCCAAATGATTATTACTCTTCATAATTCTCAGGTGTGGATTATGATTTTGACTTAATCACAAATATCTCGAGTGATACTGCAAACAATTCTCTCCCTAGTGTACATCAACTCAAAGGAGAAATCTGGCTCCTCTGAACCCCCTTACATGCTTTGGGGAGAGCCTTAGGGAATTTCAATAGTTCTATCCTACTGCCCTAAAGAAATTCAAGAGAATGGGACCAATTAGGAAAGAACTAGGATGCTCTCTGAAACTCTAGACCAATAGTGTCAGATTCACTTAAGGATCTCTACAGGTCTCATATTGACTTATTGTTTGGTCATTTCCATTACATTCAACTTTTTATAATGCTTTGTGAGATTCTCGTTCTCTCTCTCATATTCTCATTCCTCTTCCCCTCCTCATCTCCCCCCTTCCTCTCCCCTCCACTTCGACACCAAGCTGCTCTGTTGTAAGATTTTCTTAGCCAAGGCACTGGAGTATTGCCATTTCCTTCTCCAGCCCATTTTACAGATGAGGAAACTGAGGCAATGAAATGACAAATCCTTCAAATATCTGAATATTCAGTCTAAAATGGTATTTACCAACTGATTTAGTTATTGTAGCATATTATAACCAACTTTGCTGATTTGGTCATCATGGAGAGATGAGATTTTCTTGCTCCTTGCTTTCTTTGTGAGTTATCCTCCAACGTTTTGAAGAAATGTCCCAGACCCAAGAAAGGGAACTGCCCTTGGCACCATTTCTTTGGCACGTATCCCCATGATTACAGTTCTGGGGCCAGTGATTTGTTGGAATGATACCAATGATTTTAAAAACAGTAGCGATACAAGGCACTAACAATAGGATATCAAATTTGCAAGATATGAGGGGAAAACTCATGCCTATTTATTTCTCTTTGTCAGTTTGACTCAATTATTTTTCTAACATGAAAAGCAAAGAAGCAAGTTATTTTTTTTAACCTGAGATCCATTCTAACTGGAATTTAGTATTTTATTCAATCATGAATGTAAGTTACAAAATATGATTCTGAGATGAAATTTCATCAGTCTTTTAGAGGAGTCTATGACATAAAGGTTTAGAACTTCTTAATTAAAATGTAATGGAATATTATTGTACTATAAGAAATAACAAGTAAAATGTTTTCAGAAAAAGCTGGAAAGATTTCTATGAACTGATACCAAATGAAATGAGCAGAATCAAGGAAAAAAAAACTACGTTATACATAGTAATAGCCATATTGTATAAGGAAGAACTGCGAATGAATTAGCTATTCTTAGCAATACCATGATCCAAGACAATCCCAAAGCATACTATCCAATTCCAGAGAAAGAGCTGATATTGTTTGAATACAGAATTAAGCATGTTATTTTTCCACTTAATTTATTTCATTCTTTTATTTAAGTCTTTTTCTCCAAATGATTAAGTTGGAAATATCTTATATGATTATACACATATAACCTATATAAATTCAAGCTTATTGTCTCAGAGAGGGATAGAAATTAGAACTCAAAACTTAAAAAAAAGTGGAACTTTTAAAGAGATTCTTAAAGATTTCTTCTATTTCTCTTGATTTTTATTTATCCTGATCTGTGACAGAGCTTTCTGAGCTCATATTTGTCTGATCACTCCCAGCTGGATGGTCACACATAGTGGGATCATTTTGGATCTCTTTGAGAATGAAGAGTGATAATTAATCTTTATTGTATGCACAAGGCACACAGAATTTGGTAAAAATGCTGCCTGGAAGCCCCTTGAAACAAAACAAATGGAAATATCTTCTTATATGTGTATACACATGACTTCAAGAGCCAAAGCTATCTGCATTTTTTACTTTTCAATTATTTGCTTTGCTTTTGTGCATCCTGACCCATGACTTTCTTCAAAACACAAATGAGTGAACAGGAATCATAGAATCACAAATCATAAAATTTGAGAGGGACCTTTATGATTATTTAGTCCAACCTCTTCCTTTATGACAGATAAAGAAACTGAGGATTAGAGAAATGAGATTTGCCAAAAAGGCACATGACAGTTTGTACTCAAATCTAGGCCTTTCACAAACCCAGGAATACTATGGTAGAGTGGAAGGGTGGGAGGAAAGTGTGTTGAAATTCTTTTATCAGAGGTCCTGGATTCAAATCATCGCTCTATTGGTTACTCCTGTGTGACCTTGGACAAATTATGCAGCCTGTGATTCAATTTCCTCACCTGTAAATTGATAGCATTGGTCTACGTGACCTCAGAGGTTCCTTTCCAGCTCTATACATATGATCTGTGACCCCCAAAACCCTGACTTTGGAGTCAGAGGACCTGAATTCAGTTTCTAGATTTCTAACTATAGGGAAGCTCCCTAATTTCTCTGTCTCATTTACCTCATCTGGAACATGACAGAGTTCTAGCTCAAAATCTTTAGACTCTTGGACTATCGTGCTTTAGAGTAAAGGAATCCAAGCCAGAAATCACACTTCTGTCATTCTCTTTGAATCTGGATTAAAAAAAAAACTTTATAAATTTTGCTTCTTATTCACTCAGTTCGGTAACTAACACAAGCAGGCATAAATATACCATAAGGTACTAAAAGAGCGAGCTCATATTTTTTATTCTTGAAAAATGTTTGCCTCCCTTCCTCCCCTCCTTCAAACCCACTCCACAATTCAATCCAAGGGGCTCAGCTTCCAAAGGAACCCCTGTGGCTTTCGTGGATGACAATGCATCCCCAGGAACAGAACAGCAGGGGAGAAAACACCGTGAAAGCAGCGGGACACAAAGCCCCCGAACAGCTCTTAACAACCACTAGAATTTATTGTGTCAATCTGGAATATGGAGATGTTAATGAAAACAAAACATTGTAACTGGTCTGATTTATGGGGCGAGCTGTCTGAAGGCTTGAATAAGCAGATCTTTGACACAAAACATTGCAATAGCCAGTTGGCTCTGTTGCAGTCCATCGTGACGCCCTTTCGTTGGGAGATGTTACAAAGCTGTTATGGAAACAGTCCAGATTCTGGGTTTACAAGTTTGTTGCCTAGATGTGCAACTGTGCATTAGCTCTGCTGATGCTCATGTTCAAGTCGATGGTTTTAGGTGGGGGAAAGATTAGTGTGACTATAAAGCCACAAACTAAGTTCTCAGTGTATTATTGACTTTAATTTGAGGGTTGGATTTCCCCCTCCCCTTTTCACACACCGATTAAGAGACAGTAGTTTGCCGAATAGCCTGCTGTTTCTGTTTAATGCTTTGCCCTCATCTTTCAAAGGTTTTGTCTGTCTCCTCAAAGAGTTGTTTTCCCTTCTAACCCTCTCCAGTGGTGCTAGTCTAATGCCCTTTCCGGGCCTCTCTCGCTCCAGAGACTTGGGGGTGGACAGCTGTGGCCTTAACCCGGCCATTCAGTCTCTCAAGGTCCTGCTAGTGCCAAATCCCATGTCATCAAGGTGTTCAAAAGCTACTTCATTGATGCCTTTTGCCTTTATTATAGTTATATCCCATCCTGCTCCCAGAATGGACTTTCTTTTGTAGAAAGTATAAAAATTAAGTAAAAAGTAAAAAAAAAAAGTAAAAAGAAAAACTTTACTTCCAATATTCTATACTAAATGTCCCATATCCTTCCACTGGGAAAGAGGAGGTAAGGCTTAATTATCTCTTTTTCAGGCTTTTACTGATTTTTCCATTACTCAGTGCTTTCTTTTAGGGATGTTTTCATTTATCTTGTGGTGTGTGTATGTCATTGTGTATGTGCTTGTTTTTTTTTTTTTTCTGCTTCAATTCAAACAGATCTTCCCACATTTCCTATTTGTCATTTTTTACTTTCATTATAATAGTTTATTACTTTCATATACCATTTATTGTTCTTTCATCATTTTTTTCAATTATGCCCAACTCTTAGTAGCCCCATTTGAAGCTTTCTTGGCAAAGATACTGGAGTAGTTTGTCATGTCCTTCTCCAGCTCATTTTACAGATGAGAAAATTGAGGTAAACAGGGATAAGTGACTTGCCCAGGGTCTCAGAGCTAGTGACTGAAGACACATTTGAACTCAGGTCTTCTTAATTCCAAGCCCAGTGCTCTGTCTATTGTGCCATCTAGCTACACTTCATACAATCATAGTCTGAAAATAAACAACAACAAGCCATTCTCTAATAGTGAATGGGAAAAACTAAACAAAGAACTCTTATAAGGATGTAACTTCAACCTATGTCCTAATTATGACTTGAGACCTTGCAACAACAAGTTGAGCTATTGCTTAAAAAGCAATTGTTTTGAATGAACATTTCCCTCCTGTTTCCCCCAATTCTTAATTAAGTACTTCTTTTAAAGGCAATTTATTCTTTTTTTTTTCTGGGACAGCTTTCCAAGTTTAGAATGTAAGCCTGGACTCCCCCAGGCAGCGGTGGGGGCTTCTGCATTCAATGACAAAATCTTGTGTTTTGCAATTTGTGCTTTGCACTTCTTTACTGACAAACACCTTGTCAGATGAGAGTTGCCCTTTCTCCTGAGATACTAATAAACTACCTTTTGCTTTTCTTACTCTGAGAGTCTCTGATTATATTAATGGTAGCTATTGTCCCACACAATAGGGACACACATTCTTTCCAATACTTTGCTATCACAAGGAATGCTTCTATGATTAATATGGGATATATTAGATCTTTGTTTCTATCCTTGAACTCCTTAAGGTATATGTTCAATAGTGTGATTGCTGAGTCAAATGATCATTTTTTTAGATTAATTCACATTAAAATATAAAATGTTTGGCTCAAACTTCATAATTCTGCCATTATATACGTAGTATGTCTGGCTTCCCACAGTTCTTCCAGCATTGATCATTCTCATCATTTTTCTTCTTTGCAAACTCTGTACAGAATGAAGTGAAAATTCAGCATCATTTTATTTTGTATTTCTCTTGTTATCAGTGTTTTGAGACAATCCAAGAAAAGACCTTCATCTACCCCAAAAATATTCTTGTGGAAGGATTCAGAACATGGGAGATGTCAATGATGACCAAGGAGAGGTGAGTATATAAATGTAAGGTTGAACTCAAAGCCATTTCCAACTTTGTTAGCCATATCCACATATATAGGTCTAGAAATATAATTATCCAAGTAAGAGAGATAAGGAAACTGGCACTCTGCTCTTTGTTTTGTTTCTCTGCCTACTAATCCATACAGAAAATGGGAAGACTTGAAATTAGGAAATTTACAAAGAAAGAAGCAAGGAAGGGAAGGAAGAAGGAAAAAGGAATAAGGAAAGGAGAGAACAGGGGAGAGAAGAAGGAAGGGAGGAAAAGAGGAAGGGAAGAAGGAAAGAAGGGAGATCCTGAGTCCTTGAGTTATTTAGAAATTAATGGGGAAATAATTTAATTTACATGGATAATAATTGAGTAAAATCTAGCCTTTGTTCTGAACATATCGTATTCTCTGAAAAACCCATTGGCTCATGGGCTAATTAAGTGACTATCTATCTAGGCAGCTTCTCTGAAGGGCTGGTCCTTTGAATTGAAGCGAATGCTCAGAAAGTATGCAAACAAGAAATCAATTGTATTATCCTGATATATTGTATGAATGTGTATTTTTATAAGGAATGGATGGTAGAATAAGCTCTGTATTTAGAATCAAAAGACCTGATTTTGAGTCTGGATTCCCTAGAGGAATTCTGTAAGACTAGAAGATTCAGAGATGGTATCTACTTACACTGGTAAAGAAAGATCCTCAGTAGGAATTCATTAACTGATGAAATCAAAGGGTTAGATTTTTTTTGTCCTCTGCTCCTGCCTTCATATACCAAAGTTTATGTTTCAATGTTGGTTATTATTATTATTGGGATGTAGAATTCACTCAAATTAGGATGCCCTGTTAGCTGCTCTGAATGTGATTATAGCAAATCAGTCCCTAATTCTGGATTATCACATAGTTATCCCCCCTTTTTTTAAGTTAAATTGCATGATACCTCTAGGATTCTTGCAGGTTAAAAAATGTGTTGGCATAAGTTAGATCCCGTTTTAATTAATTCTAAGGACCTATCTGAAGAGAGCCAGAGCTCTGGAGAAGTATATATGTGAACTAGATAATCATTGTCTCATCAATTCCACTGAGTTAACACCTTTGTTTCAAATATACTTCTCCAGAGTTCTGGCTCTCTACACCTGTCCATATTCATTGGTTGTACTAGAATTCCGTCATGAATATTTGAGGTCTCAAATATGGGTATGGTCTCTGATGATGCAGAACCCAACATATCCATATCTTCCTACTTTGCAATTCTTATCTATGTCTTCTCCAAAGAGGATCTGTCCAACATTCTGGACAGATTCATTTAAGGCTGTTTTTAAAAAGTGCATTCCATGTAAACCAGTGCAGAACTTGAGTGTCCATCTGTTATCCCTCCCTCTTACTAGGTGACTGGTCCTCCTCTTTTCCTAATGATACATTTCCTGGAAGGTGTCTTTTAGACTTCTTATGCTTCGCTCATGATGCATCTTTCTGTCCTTTTTGGTCAAGTTTCTTTTGGAGTTTGTGATATTCCAGAATTTGCTGACATTTAGCATCATGGAGGGAATGGTGATATTGAAAAGAGCTTTACATATCAGGAAACAGTTTGGATTATGAAAAGTATCCTATGCTTCCTTCAAAAGCAACCAATCTCTTCAATTCTGGGCTTATTTCCAGACAATGACATGTGATTGGGTGGGCAACCCTTTCACTTAGTTCATCATCAGTACATATCTCTCGACAGATACTATAGATGGACATTGGAATGGCTTTGATGGTTAGGTCATCATCTGGGGATGTGGATATTTTTTCCTATATAGTTTTTTAAAGTATAATTGTTGCAATGGAATTTGGCCTGCATAGAAATAATAATTATATGATCACAGATTGAATGATAAGGGATTTTACAGACCACAGTCTAACACCTTCATTTTACAGATGAGGGATCTGAGACTCAATGGGTTAATGAGTTCCCCAAAGTCCTACAAATAATAAGCCTCAAAAGTTGAATTTGAACCCAAGACTTCAAGCTGTAGATAACAACGCTCTTTGACTGCCTAGGATGGGCAATTTTTTGGAATTCTTCAGAAAGATATTTAGCCCATGAATTGAAATTAGGTTATGAAATAGTAAAGTTCTGGTTTGTCAGGTTAAATGACTATTCTTCTAGCCCCAGTGTTTCTATGTTGTAACTCATGGAAAGCCTAGGTACTATCAGAAATAAAAATATTGGCATTGTTGAGAATATGAAAAGTCATCCATTCAGACTCCCTTACATTGTTTTTGTTCAGTCATTTCAGTCATGCCCAACTCTTCATGACCCCATTTTAGGGGTTTTCTTGGCAGAGATGCTGACATGGTTTGCCATTTCCTTCTCCAGCTCATTTTATAGATGAGAGAACTGAGGCAAACAAAAGCTAAGTGACTTATCTAAGATCATACAACTAATAAGTGTCTATGATCATATTTGAACTCAGGAACATGAGTCTTCCTGACTTCAGAACAGATAGTCTATCCACTATGCCACCTAGCTGCCCATTCCATTACTGAAGAATAAATTAAGACCTTTTTATTTGTAATTGGATAGCTGTTTTTGATTATCTTAAAATAGCATCCTCTACCAGAGTCCTGCCTCATCTAATAAAATGATCTTGGTTTTGATGAGGGACACTCATTCAATTTCAAGATTCTCTATTTTGATTCCAGCTCAAACTGCTCCTAGCCCTCACCAAGAGCTGCCCATAAAACAAGCTTCCTTCAGCTCAATCCCTTGCAGAGGACCTAATCATGCCAAGGAATCTCTCTCTCCCCTTGGCATAGCTGCAACCCTCTGCCTGCTGAAAAGACATTCTCTTTTCAGCATCATTCGCTCTTTCTCTCTCTTACCTATTTCTCTAACAGGACCCTATCAACTTTTCTGTTGGGATTTCTCTGCTAGAAACTTTCTCTGCTAGAGAATTTCTCTATTATCCTGCCACTAAGGAAGTCAACCTCCTTAGCAAACGCTGACTTCCCAGGGACAATAAACTTCTTTTGCCAGTTTAACTTTTTGGGTTTGTAAATTAATTTACGAAGGATCTGCGCCAGCCAGAAGGGGGTTCCCACAACTCCCTGCCCTGCGCCGAACCTCATCAGTTTCAACAAGACTGTACTAGTAGAGAGCAAATTCTGCTAAGTTATACTAAGCATAAAGGGACTTTGATTATGGGTCCAGAATGGACTGTCTGACTCCTCTCTGAAGATCACTCTAGTGAAGTTCTGAAAGGCTCATCATCAACTTTGCCCCCAAGATGATGAATTTTTCTCTCAAAGAAAGTTAACATAAAGTCAGTCTCAGAGGCATGAATCCCTGCATCTTGCCTATAACATGTATTAGTTATGTAAACCTGAGAAGATCTAACATCTCTGTGTCCCCTGGCAATTCTGTAAGATTAAGTTAAAAATGGTCTCTGCATTTGTTGAAAGAATTTCCACATCAGAAGACATGTGAGATCACATGTCTTGATTTCACTGTTTAAAAAACAACACAAAAACAAATCTGTCCACTAGAGCACAGAAAGGTCACAGTCTTTCTTGGCTCAAGGAATAGTACCAATGAAATTATATTTGTTTGAAGTATGAAAAAGTGTAATCAGTCTACATGTTGCCCTTTCCTTGTCATGTCAACCTCAGCATCCACCCTTCATGATTTCTCATTAATTTATAGTATACATTGTAATCATGGGAAGCACTATGGTTGAATCAAAGGTGTTGTGTCAGCCCAATGGGCAGGAGCCTTCAGTTCTACCCTTAATCTCTTCCTTCACCTAATGACTATAAAGACTTTTTTACATGTTTCCCAATGTGCCATATGGGAACTAGATCCTTACTCCTTCCTTTGGGCATTCTACCATGCTGTTTTTTCCCTTGCCTTCAAAAGGTATCAGTGATCCAGAAATTCTTTGCAAAAATCATAACATAGCTCTTTTACCCCATTCTTCTAAATTAAAAGATGGAATAGTCTTTGGACAAATTATTTCTAACCTGGTTAAGGCCTGTCCTTTCCACCATTACCAGTATTCCCTGTGACTTTCTCTCCTCCCTCATCTTCCTGGTACTTTGCTCTACATACCTTGATGTCCAGCACCAAATATTCCTCAGCAATGCATTGAGTATTTCATGTGCTGCAAAGCAGTATCCTCTCCTGGCTGACTTCCTGTATCATTAGAAACTTCCAAGGCAACTCCTCAGGAACACCATTTCCAGGAACAACTTGCAGACAACATTCCATATGTCCTAGATTTTGTACTGGAAATATTCTATCTAAACTTACAATTATTCTAGTAATCTCAGTAAAAGATGTCAGATACCTAATTTGGATAAAAGTAATTTTGAATGTAATTACTTGGCTTATTTCATATTGTTTGATGACAGAATAATTGTATTTTTCCCTGCCTGATCTTTTTTTATATTTATCTTTCTTGAGGAATTCTT
Source organism: Antechinus flavipes (assembly GCF_016432865.1). Taxonomy (NCBI): domain Eukaryota; kingdom Metazoa; phylum Chordata; class Mammalia; order Dasyuromorphia; family Dasyuridae; genus Antechinus; species Antechinus flavipes. The sequence goes on along the minus strand of NC_067402.1, from coordinate 66,411,488 downwards.
GTTTTAGATTATAAGTTTCCAGAGGACAAGGATTTATTATTGAACTAATCTTATAAAGGATTTGGCATAATACTATGTAAACATGTGTGCTTCATAAATAGCCTTTCTTTTAAAATGTGTTGTTTATTATTTGTGATAACATATTAGTATAACATTCATATCATAACCATACTTTCCACCATTTCGCCATATACATGCTTCATTCCCACCAGACTTTTCTAGTCAGTCCCAGAAAACACTACATGCTTTCTTGCTTCTATTCATACTCTTATCCTAAAGTTTACACGTCATCTTATTAGGAATTTTCTCCTCACTGAACAAAACCATTACTACAAAGCTATGGACCCAAGGCAAAAATCAGAGGTTGGGCCCTCAGCCAGACATATAATAGTCTGATGTAGATGAAAGTTGGTTAAAATTAGCATCAAGGATGCCTGTGAAAGAGGGGGAAAAGTCACAAAAGAAATGATAGCTTTAGGACACTTTGGAAAGTAGAAGGGGCAATTATAATGACACGTTTGCATAGCACTTTACAGTTTTAAAACTTATTTATAGGCATCTGCAATCAATTAAAAATACTTGTGAAATTTCTACTGTAAGATAGTAGCTGTGCTCAGCACTGGGGATACAAAAACAAAAAAGAAACAGTCTTTACCCTGGAGGAGCTTCCATTTTATACATGTTTGCACAGTTTCAAAATTGCAATTTATTACCATCTAATTGGGGGAAAGAAAGACAAATGTAGTTTTAGCTTACTCCTTAATGAAGTGGAGCAAATGCAACAAAGTAAAAGGCAACAATGCTAGTTTTAATGTTATACATTATAACACTAAGAAAAATTCATCAGGATATGAGGAATTCAGAGATACAGGAAAATTGTATAAACTGATGCAGAATATAGTAAAGGTAGCCAAGAGAACAATACACAGTGATGTGAAAGAAAACACCATGGAAAAGACAATCAAATGATTGAATTGCAATGACCAATCTTGGTCCCAGAGAGTAAAAGATGAAACATGTCTCTCTCCTCTCATACAAGGCCCTATTTGTTGGTCAGTAGTGCTAAGGAGTGTTTCTTTCTTTCTTTCTTTTTTTTTTTTTTTTTTTTTTTGCAAAAGAAGATTGACTGGCATAGCAGTTGGAGAAAGACAGTAATATATAGGGAATAAATGAACAAAACTTAAGAAATATGCCATTGTAGTTTTTTAATGTGTTTCTTGTGAAGATAATCTCTTTTCTTGGATAGGGTAAATTTTTTTGTCATTAAAACAAAGGAATTCTATATTGGTTACCAAATAAATGACTAAAAGGATCAATAATATAACTATAGCCGATAAGAAATAAACTAGACCCCTTTAAATTTTGCCTTCTTCATCCTGCTCCCTTCTTGAGCACTAAATATACTCTTATTCTGTCCTATTCACTGTCTTTTTTACAATTTGCCCTTGGAAAAGGCTATTTTGAATTCATTCATATAGATGGAAAGAGCCATCCACATCCAGAGAGAGAACTATGAATCAAAGCATATCATTTTTACCTTTTGTTGCTATTGTTTGTTATCTTGTTTGTTTTTTTCTTTCTGGTGTTTTCCCCACTTTTGATCTGATTTTTCTTCCACAGCATGACAAATGCAGAAATACATTTAGCAGAATTGCACCTGTTAAAGTTATATTGGATTACTTGCTCTCTGTGTGAAGGAAAGAAGGGAGGGAGAAAAATTTGGAACACAAGGTTTTGCAAAGATAAATGTTGAAAACTATCTTTGCATGTATTTGGAAAAATAAAAAGTTATTAAAATTCATTCACATAAAGATGGGCATGACTGATTAAGATAAGTAGGTGACCTTTCTCAGGGGTTATTTTGTACTTTTGCCAAGGAATTAAGGCTGAATCAATGAAGAATCTATAAAGAAAGAGTTATCTATACATACAAAAATATTTCTAGGAATTCTTATTATAGTAGTTAAAACTGGAATTCTTATTATAGCAGTTAAAAATGGAAAATTTCCATTGGGAAATGGATAAAATTCTAAATAAATGATGATGTATTTAACATGTATTGGACTACCTGCCATCTAGGGGTGGGGGTGGAGGGAGGAGGGGAAAATATGGAACAGAAGGTTTCACAAGAGTTAATGTTGAAATATTATCCTTGCATATGTTTTGTAACTAAAAAGCTTTAATAAAAATTTTTTAAAAGAAACTAAAAAAATGATGACATATTAATATAATGGAGTATTATTGAGGTAAGAAATAATACAATGAATAGTTCAATAGGAAACTGGGAAGATTTCTATGAATGAAGATAGACTTCCTTCATGACCAGAGCCAAGAGGACAATCCATACAATAACAACATTAAAAAGAACAATAACTCTGAAGGATTAATGAAATTACAAAGCATGATTTCAGAAGATTAAAGATGAAGCATGCTATCCATCTCCTACCAGAGAAATGATGGATGAAAAATACAGAATAAGACTCGTATTTTTGAATTTGGCTAATGTGGGTATTTGCTTCATTTGATAATACTTTGTGTGTGTATGTGCACACACGCTGGCAATTGGGGTTGAGTAACTTTGCCCAGGATCACACAGCTAGGAAGCATTAAATAAGTATCTGAGGCTGGATTTGAACTCAGACTGCAAGGTCAGTACTCTACTATACCATCTGGCTGCCCCTGATGATACATATTTTTAACAAGGTTTTTCTTGAGAGAAGGGAAAAGAGAGAGAATAAAATAAATGCTTGAGTTAACTGGGGGGGGGGGAACAAAAGTGGAAGAAAGTTTTTTCTTTTTTTAAAATTTTATTTATTTTCTTTTTTTAATTTTAATGTAATTTTTAATTTAATTTAAAATTGTTTTAATTTTAATTAATTTTAAATTTAAATAAAAATAAAAAATTTAAAAAATATATTTAAAAAAATAAATTTCTAACTTTGGAATTTCTAGTTAGGTATAGAGACAAAGTTAGTGAGTCCCTAAAATTTCACCAAGAAAGTCCATGGATCTGGAAGTAGCTAAAATCACCATAATTCTAAAACTATTTCTGGATATATTTAGTGAGAAGTCAGATAGGTCACTTTTGCTAGATGATATAGGATTAATAACCACTTCTTCCCAGTAAAAATGAGATCATGAAAAAACCCAGATCTCTTCTTAATGGGGAAAGGTGATAGAGAAAACTTTCCATTCAATTAGAGCCAAAAAAAAAAAAAAAACCCATAAACAAAACAAAACAAAAAAATCTAAGTCCCTGCCATCTTCTCTCTGTTTTCTGACTTAGCAATTATATGACATCTGGAGACATATCCATACACACGGTATACTGATTAAATGAACACTTGCTCTCTCCCCAATCCCTCCTCCCCTGTGCAAGAAGAGAGAAAGAATTCAATGGATAGAATCCTCATTTATCCAAACACCATTTGCTGTTCATGCAGTTGGTTTCTCACTGATGTTAATCTGAGAACAGATAGTCTGAATAGCAATCTCTTCTCTTAGCTTTCCCTGAAATGAATGTTCTAGACAAATGGTCTCTATACCAAAAACTGTAAGGACGAACTTTTGCACCAGGGGAAAATGGAGGTAGGGTGTGAAGGTTTCACTTGGCTATGAAGTTGTGGGGGAATCAGGTGCCAGGCCTGTTGTTGGCAGTCTATCTGGGGCTTTGCCCCAGTAATCCCACAGTAGTTACAGATTTTGCTCTAAGTACAGGCTGACAATAATTTTCTACTACTGGCAACCCAATTCTTCATTTATGGATCTCTCTCTGATATTATGAATTGATGTTACACTGGGCACATCCTCTCCTGAGTCTGTAGGACCTGGGGTTCATCATTACATGAAAACTCATTCATTAGAGCCTTGTGAAAACTACCAAACCCAAAATAAATTTCTAAATTGAAAGGAGCTCTGGGAGGGGAGCAAGCCTGGACAGAATTTGTACGTTTTAAAAGGGAGAAAACAAAAGATGATAAGGAGAGGTTTTTTTTTTCCTCAACTCCCTCATTTACTTCATTATTGAACAAGAGATCTGACCTCAGTCTTCTATTGCCTACTGAGTTTTATTGCTCCTCCTGCTTCAAAGTTGTCCCCAGGTGATGGCTTGGATGGATGACACCGTGGCTGTGTGATAGCATCCATATTGCACTGGTACCACCAAAGAATTTTCACAACCATTGTTAGTGCATTAGCTAATTACAATAACCCTATTTAGTTGGTAGGGAGGCAGCTAGGTGGCTCAGTGGATAGACTGCTCAGCCTGAAATCAGGAAGTCTCACCTTCACATCAATCACCATTCTGAAACATTTACCTTCGGTTCTAATCTGAACTGCCTCATCACTGTCCCATGAAACTCCCATACCTCTTCCTTCCTTTCTCCTTCTTCTTTTGTTCTCCTGTCTCCCTTCTTTTCTTCCTCCTCTCTTCCTTTTCTCTCCCTCATTCTTTCTACTTCCCTTCCTTTCTCATTTTCCCCTCTTCCTTTTTGTCTTCCTCGTCTTTCTTCTTCCCTACCTCTTTTTCCTCTTTTCTTCTCTTCCCTCCCTTCTTTCCTTCCTTCTCTCTTCCTTTCTTCCTCTCTCTCTTTTCTATCTCCCTTCCTTTTTCATTCCCCCTCTTCCTCCCTCCCTCTTTTTCTTTTGTTTCTTCTTCTGTCTCCCCCTCTTCCCTCTTCCTTCTTTCCTCTCTTCCTCCTTCTCTTCCTTCCTCCCTTCTTTCCTCCTTTTGTTCCTTTCTCTCTTCCTTCTTTCCTGTACAAATCTGGCCATTCCTTAAAGCTCAAGAACTCCTTTCTTTGTAAGATTCTTTCCTTTCCCTGTGAGGAGAAGACCAATGGTAAATGTAGCCAAACATGGAGTTCATTTAGATGTAATGCCCAAGAGGCCCATTCAGAATCAGTCATTTTTAACAGAATTCCAATGTCTCTACTCATTCCCTCCTGGCCTCCTTTTATGACTTGGGGGGGGTGGGGTGGAATAGCATTTCTTAATTTTTCCCTGTGCCATTTCATGGGGCTTCAAGGAGAATGAAAATGATGAACACACTGCAGTTCTTCTGGAATAAATAGTTCTTACACAGCCAAACTCAAGTGAAGTGATTTGCAATATGGATTTTCTCCTCCAAGTTATTAGAATAAATTTGGTCAGCACATTCAGCCTCCGTCTTCTGTGATGCATTAAGTTAACACAACACTTACTTCTCTCCTCATTTAAAATTTTGGATGGAACCTCGAGTTTGTCTTGGCAACTTGGGCAGAGAGAGGTGGGGACACTGGGAGAGTAATTTTGGGATTTGTTTTGTTCAAGTGAGATGATCAATTTCAATTCCCCTGTCGAGTCAGAGGCTGACCCTGGCAGGAGACAGGATTTAAGCTGGAAAGTGAAGCCACTGGACTTTTAGTAGTAATGGTAGTAATTATCTTTTGAGTATGGAGTTGATCAGAGAACTCTAATCAATAGAGTTCCCTCCCCCAATCTGTTTCATGAACTTATGGGACATTACATCAAAAAAATGGCATTTCCCTTAGCACTGAACATATACCCTACCTCAGGGCTAGAAGATAATGTATTTTGAAGGTGAAACAGCAATTCCTGATTAGTCTCCATGTGTCTCCAGAACTAAAAGATTGAGTCATCCTATGGGGATGAATCAGAAACAATCTTTTCCTTTGGTTATTCATGAGAGGTGGAAAAGACTTTACCATCTCCCCTTTGGGCCCTGCCTCTTTTTGGATGAATCCAATGTTTCCTCTCCCTTATAATTCCAGAAGGATGGGTAGAAGGCATGTGTGAGAGAGAAAAAGGCATTTATTAAGCACTTACTATTTGTCGAGCATTATGCTGAGCACTTTACAAATATCATCTCTTTTCCTTCTCATAATATCTCCTGAAAGCTAGATACTATTATTATTCTGTTAATAGGTACTATTAATTTTATTAATATCCAGTTAATAGGTATTATTATGTTCAACTGAGAAAACTGAGGCAGAACAAAATTAAGTGATTTGCCTCAGGTCTTAACTACAGGTTTGGTATTCTGTCCTACTCTATTCACTTCTTCCCCGGCAATTTCTATTTCTCCTCTCCTCTCCCTCCTAGTGGCAATGGTAGCAACAACAGCATGGCAACAAAAACAGGGGACTGTCTAGGAGAACTTGAATCTTTACCACTTGTTTTTGGATGTCAAAGTGAATGTCAAGGCAACTGTAAAACATCCATTCAATATTCCCACTGAGGGATTTAACTTTTTTTAATAGGGATGTGAGGGGAAGAGTATTAATATAATGGGCTACATTTTTGTTGTACTTTTCATGTATTCTTATGAGTGTTTTGTGCCAAGTATATTTAGTATTCAAGGAAATAAACTGCCATCCTGTCCCGGACACCTACGATATTCAGTGTTTACATTTTCTAAAAGTAACCTTGTCGGGGAAGCTAGGTGGTGCAGTAGATAGAGTACCAGCTCTGAAGTCAGGAAGATCTGAGTTCAAATTTGATCTCATACCCTTAATACTTCCTAGCTGTATGATCCTAGGTAAATCACTTAATCCCAATTGCCTCAGGGGGAAAGGGGGGTTTATTAAAAGTAATCTTGTTGTCCCTTTTGGAGGCTAGGTGCTGTGTTAGAGATTTTCTCTGGAATCATTGTGGGGTGAGGGGGCAATAAGCCGGCACAGAGAGAAAAGTGAATGGGGGGCATGGTGGATCTGGTCTACATTCAAAATGAACTTGATTCTGTTTGATCCAATAGAGAGTAGCTCTTTGTGGTAAGGAACCTCCCTGAGGTGGGGATGCCATCATCACCATCATTTTCATCATCATTATAAATGTGATCATCATAGTGCTAAGAATGATAATTGACATTCTTATAGCATTTTAAGGTCTGAACATCTTCCCATATATTAAATCGTTTGATCCTCAAAACAATCCTGTGAGAGAAATGTTATGGGCATCATTGTCTCAATTTAAATTTTTTTAAAAAACCAAGTATTTCTTAAGTGAGATGAAGTGATTTGTCCAAGGTCACTCAGTTAAAATAGTGACTCAGGTAGAATAGAAACCAAGTCTTGCCTGCAAGTTCACTTGCCCTATCCATGGTTTTTATTTGGATTCCTATGACTTGAATAGAAAACAAAGACAACAAAAGCAGGAGGGACACAGATATCATCCAATAACTCGAAAAGTGGCTCCTTGTAAAGTCTTTATTCAGCCTAAGAAGTCCCACTTAAGTGATTTATGTCCTATCTTTTATACATTATGTATATATTATACATTATGAGTGTTTGACACAGTGCTGTAAATAAACAATTTAGTGTATTATTTATACATGTCAATGAGACATCCCTGTATTACTGGAGCAGCTAACTATGGCCCATTGATCAAATGTCCCTGACCCCTTTGGTACAACAAGAGTTAAGAATTATTTATACATTTATGGCTACATTTAGCACTGGGTCTTAGTTATCTGACTGACTCCTGTCCTAAGCCACCTCATGTTTATTTCCAAATGAACAAATAAAAAATATTAAGCACCCACCAACTATATACCCCAAAACCACACTGTTTGCTGATTCAGAAGATATGCCATTGCCTTTGAAAAGTTTAAAGCTAGTTAGAAATAAGGGGAAAAAGCAGCTAGACACTCAAGCTATAATACAAGAATACAAAGAGGTAGATAATATTATTTATTATAAACACTGAAGAAATTTAGAGAAAGGAGATATTAATATGAATTTGAGAATAAGGAAGATTTTAGGAAGATAGTGGGAGTCTTGAAGAAAATTTGGATTTCTGAAGATGTCATTCTAAGAGTTAATATGGAAAATACTCTCAGCCTGAGGGATGTTGCCTTTAATTTTTGCCTTGTTGATATAAATATAGTGTGGCCTATAATGTTCTTAACAAAACTTCCCAACTTATTTACAATCAAACTCTGGGTTTCTTATTTGAGTTTACCTAGTATTGATCCAAAACCAAGAACATTCTCTTTGCCCCATGAACTTAATACCTGGGCTGAGGCCAGATTGTAGATGTTGAAAATGGAAGCATTTTGATATGCATACATCATTAGAAGGGACAAACTTTTATTAAATATTTCTAATCGGTTCTATATGCTAAATACTTCAAATAACAAATATAGAAAGTAGGTAAGAAAATACAAAAAATTTAAAATACAATGAGACACAAGATCTCTGCCTTTCAGTGGTCTAGTAAAACAGGATATATGTGAGCAGATATGGTGTGTTTTGCCCAGGTAGGTGTGTCCACATATGTCTGTCTAGATATGATTCACATAGAGGTAAGGAATAGATGTTTCTAAAATCTCTTCTGTTTGCTTTTCTCCAAGTGAAACTGATTTTTCCAGGGGAGGAGGCAGAAAAGATTGGAATCAGAGATAGGTATAATTCTTTGAGTAGAGTAGAATAACCAATTTACTCCACTAAATATTATTAGTCTTGGAGGAAGGGGGAAGAAATCATTTTTAACTACTGATTACTGAGCTCCTGATCATTATCCCTTAAAAGGAAAGGGGTGCCTCAAGCTACAGACCCAGGGTCTTATTCCCTTTCTACTAAATACAGTTCTACCATAAACATACATAGCAAATCGCAAATGAACCCATTAATCTAAGATGATAGCAAACAGAAATTAGAGAAAGTATACAGATGAGAACATGTCAGACAACACACAGAGCAAATGAACTCTCTTTTAGGGAGTGAGATATCTAAGCTCAACCAAGAGAGATTCCCAGAACTTACCCCAGAGAAAGTTTCCTGAAGTTTAGTTTAGTAATCTGAGGAAAAAAAACTTAATCAAGGTACCAACTCCTCTTCATAATGGTTTCTCAAGTCCTTCTTTCCCTTTAAGGAAACTGAAGAGTGTATGGAATTACTTACATGTCTTCTTTCTCGAAGCCAGAAACCAGAAGACCAAGATTTCTCTTCTCTTTCACACAGGTGAGGAGAATTGAGTAATCAGTTTCCAGTAATGAGGAGAAGGGCTTTCAGCTGTGGGTTACAAATATATAAAAAGACAAATGAGCTTTAAAAAATCCAATGTTAACAAGGAATTCAATACTTTATAACTTAACTGTTTCTCTTGTTAGACAATAAAATTGCTGGGAAATTCTTAGTTGAATTGAAATGTTTTTCTGTAACTTTTCTCTGTTGGACCTGATTCCTCTGGAGAAAGACAGAAAAAGATACTCTTTCAAGTATTTGAAAATAGCTATACCATCCTTCTTTTGGTTTTTCTTAAGGCTAAACACACTAGTTGCTTTAGTCATTCTTTATATGAGAGGGTTTTCATCCAGCTCTTTCACCATCCTCTTTCTTAAGGGGTTCTTAATATGAGGCCCATCAACTATATATATATATATATATATATATATACACACACATATACACACAACTATATATTGATAACTATATTTCAATATAATTGGTTTCCTTTGTCAAATCAAATCAATTACCATTTATTAAGCACCTACTATATGCCAGGCACTGTACCTGAATGCTAAGGATGTAATCCTACATATTTTACACACTAAAAAAATTAATCAACTGTACCAAAGCTGAGAGCCTCTCCAAATAGCATGGCTCCAAATACTGAGCCAGGCAGCTCAAAATCAGGACTCTTTACATGATGACTAAATCATAACCATGATGTCATGAAACTCTACTATTAATGTCATGCTACCTACAACCTGAGACATGGCTCCTATATAATTATTTTTGGCAATAGCGTTTCATAGTTTCACATAATGTAGAATTTTCACGGTATTTGTTTATCCAGTCGGTGGGGGAAGGGGGAGTAGGCCCGAACAACATCAATACCAAAAGATCATTACAGACAGAAAATCCTAAAGGTGGTCAGATCACCATGCTTGATTATATCCTTTTCAGTTCTTGGTTATCCATGCTAATGGAGGAATCAATAATCCCAAACTGCCTACTTTCTTTTTTACTTTGGAATCTGTAATAAGATTATATCTGTTCTTTAAATTTGTCTTCCTAATTCTGTTTTTGCACAGGTCAATATCAAGATGAGTTTTTGTCCTCTGAGCACAGATAGTAGGGAAAGACAGCCCAGATAAATAGTGAAGCCAGTTTGAGATTTAAGCACTTGCTGTGGAAAATTTACATCTGACTAATCAAGGGTTAATCCCTTTCCCCTCTTTCTCTTCTTCCCCCATCCCCCTTGGATCCCTCCTATCTCTTTCCCTCTTCTCTTCTTTCCCTCTCTCCCTCCTCCTTTCCCTCCCTTTCTCTCTCCCTTCAATCAGACATTTTGTAGAATGTCAGTTAGCTTATGGAATGGCTAAAGGTAGGCAGCTGAGTACACAAAAACCTAAGTTTTGTAAAATGAAGGCCCTCAATAACTTTGATAATCAAGATCAAATTCAAACAAAATCAATAGAAAAGAGAAAGCCCAAAACATTGCCCCTCTTCCCTAACCTTGGGCAAAGTATAATCAGCTCCACACACCTCTAGATAACCACATGCATTACTTAACAAGTAGCCCATAGTACTTTTTTTTAAGTCTCTTTTTTTTTTTCTGTTTTTCTTTCATCCCCATTTCCAAATGTCTCCTGCCCTGTTCCTCTCCACAGCAATCTATCCCTTCTAGCAAAGATTTGATTTACAAGAGAACTAGAAAGCAGTTTAGCCAAACCAATCAACATAACAATTTGTGACTCAGTATTTACACTCTCTACACCTACTAACTCTCCCCCTCTGAAAAGAGGAAGGGGAGAAGCCATACCCGATTAGAATTACCCGGCACCTCCTCTCTTCTCTTTGCTCTCTCTCGAGTCCTGTCTCCCGTGTATTTTCTACTTTTACATGTGTAACAGTAGAAACTCAAACCAGTGGTGGTAACGACCCCTGGATAAATTTCAAGAATCCAGGTTCTGTCTCCAACTATCTCCATGTGTCACCTTGGGAATGGCTTGGCCTCTGGGGCTCACTTTGCTCCAGAGGTGGGACTAGAGGGCCCCTTCTTGCTCTTAACTTCTGTTCTTTCCCACTGCTTTTAGACCTTACTGAGCTGTTTTGAACAATCTGTGTTTGGAGCGTAGTTTTGATCTTAGAAACTACACTCCATTGACAAGCAGGGCAATAAAAATTCGCAGTGTATTTTTTTAACCTTTGCCTTCCCTTCTCTTCCTCCCATCCTCCAGTTTCTCTCTAGTACATGTATGCATCTGGTTCTGGTCAAAGAAAAAGATGCTTTCCATTGTTCAGTTTACTACTGTATTTTTTTCTTGCTGATGGAACTTACATCTTTCTCTTTTCCAGATGTTCTAATGCACACTCCCCATCAGGAGCCGGAAAGGAAAAGGGCCTCCTTTAGACCAAGTCCTCAAGGTGGCTGGCTGGGTGCATCCCCCCAAACCTCTCACTTTCAGCTGCCTGAAGTCTGAGAAAACTTTCCACTTTGATTCTGCAAAGGAACACTTCAGGAAGGAAGCCCTGGGGCCTGGAAAGGATCTGGGAACACCGGGGCAGAATCACCATGGTGATGTCTCCCAGTTCTGTTCCTTTCTCACCTTTGCCCAAGCATCCAATTGCACTTTGTGGTTGAGGATGAGTGTGGGGGTGGCTTAGGAGGGGAGGCTCCTAGTGCTAAATCATTCCCTCAGAATGGGAGAGGTTGGGGGAAGGGAGTGAAGATGCTGGACAAACATGAAGATCAAGGCTGTGGCTATCTACAATCATTTGTTTTATTTCCTTTGGGTGGGGGGGAGGTGTTTTAGGGGGAATGGAGTAACTTAGCATTTTTAGTAACTGTTTTTCCTCTTGTATAACTTTATTCAGTCATTTCAGTGTGCAACTCTTTGTGACCCCATTTGGGGTTTTCTTGGCAGAGATCCTGGAGTGGTTTGCCTTTTTCTACTCCTGTTCATTTTGCAGATGAGGAAACTGAGGCAAACAGAGTTTAGTGACTTGCTCAGAGTCACACAGCTAGAAAGTGTTTGAAGCCAGCTTTGAATTCAGGAATATGAATCTCTATCCACTCCTCTGCCTAGTTGCTCCCTTGTTTAACTGCTCTTATGTATTAGTATTACATGTTCCCTATCCTTTCTACTCGGGAAGGGAAGATAATTAATCAGAAGTCTCTCACCCATTCAAGAAAACAGTAGGTCCTGGGCTAGTAGTGGTCTTGTGTCTGTGACGAAGGGAGAAAGGCAGGGAGATGCCCGAGACTACTTCCAGATTGTCTAGAAAAGGTAACATAGTCCCTTCCACACTGTGGGGGTTAGGGGTGCCCTTAAGAACTGGAAAATCCACATAAAATTTTTGACCCTCCCTTTGTACCAGAGAAGTCTGAATTTTCCCTTTTTCTTTTATAGGGTATTTGCAATCCCTTATGGTAAAATTTGGATTAAGTATTTGGTCATAGACTGTGTCATCTGAAGCTTTTGCTAAACTCTTCCCACACTGCCATTTAATTTCTTGTACTGAACCAGGACATATTGAGACCATAATGGGGGATGGGATGACTATAAAGGAAAGCTTTCTGGAGGAGTGGAGGGAAGAGAGACACCAGAGGGCCAGTGTTCTAATCTTGCTTCTGTATGCAGTATCTTGAGGAAGTCACCAAGTCGCTATGGGAATCACCTTCTGTAAAATGTAGGGATCACATAAAGGATAGATTTTAGAGCTGAAAGGGTCCTTAGAAGGTAGACAGCTAATCTCAATTTTCAATGAAGGAAACTGAGACCCAGGGAGAGTCACCCAAGTTAACACAGATAATGAGCCACAAAGATGAAATCTAAACTCAAACCCTCCAACTCTGAATCCATCCTTCTTCCCATTTTACCAAGCTAGTGATTTCTAAGGCACATGTGTGTCCCAAAATCTAGGATCATGGTGGTTCAAAATCAGGTCTCTTTAAAAATTCAAGTCATTTGACTAAGAAAAAGAAACCTACATGCTCCTTGCCCCAAAGAAAACAGCCTAGTGTTGAGTTTAGAAGGAAATATACCTGAGGCCAAAGACTTCTGGTAAACGTTGCTCCATCTTCCCAACTTCCAGTTGGGAAAATGAACTAAGTATTGTCCCATGACAAGCCTTTCTTGGAGTCTGTTTTCTGGGGACTTAAAATTCTATGTCACGTGTGTGCTAAATGTTTTGGTACCCATGCATATGAACTTTAAGATCATCAAGATCTTTTGGAGAACAATGATATATTCATGTGTAGTAAGACATAAAAATACACACACAACATGTACAAACATATGCATACCACCTCTAAGTTATTCTGCAAACCAAATATCACCGTAACTCTGAGAAGCTGTACTATGCCATTACTAGCACAAAAGGTCTTGCACTGCACAGGCGGGGTCCAGATTGTCTAGCCATTCTGCAAAACATCCAATTTTGAACCCTCCTCACAATACACATCCAGAAAACACATTACAGAAAACTGTAACATAATACGAGCATACGTTAAAGTGATCGCATAGATATGTACCTTGTTGTAAGTGGTCCTCTAAGAGTTGGCTTTCCTCCCCCCTTTCTCCTGGGGATACTTTAGAGTACTGAGTGTAGTGAGCATTATTGTACAGTGATCTCAGGGAGAAAATAGATTTTCTTCCTTTTCTATCAGAAAAAAAAAGAAACTAGAGAAATCAATTATTTTTAAAAGAGATTTAACTTGCAAGCTCACTGGTGACATTTGGGTAATTCTAGAGAATTAAAAAAAAATCAGAATGTCTTTCTGATATGCTTAGAGCTGGGTTAACAGCTCTGGAGACCACAAAAGAGGAGGTCAAGGTGTGGGGAAGGCCATCTCTTCTTTAGCATCACACTTCCTCCAAACCTGAATGGGGTGGGAGCCAGTGGGATCCAGGATCCATAGCGTCAGAAGCAGTGGTTTCTGTTCTTTGTTCAGTGAGTGGACAAGTCTGTGGACTTGGGGCTGCTACTATAGTACCGTGTAGCTTAGTTTCTACCATCATTAAAATGTTCTTTTAAATCTATCAGCATGATGACATTTCATTGTTGTACAACATCCAGATCAAATCTATCGCTGATGGAGCTTCCTAGAGTTGTGACAACAATCTTAGTCTTATATTTTCACTCTGAAATCATCCCCTTTCACTCTGCAACAGAAATCTTCACTCCCACCCAAAAAAGGCAAAGCACAGTTCATGAAATAGCCAGTCCCAAAGAAATCAATAAACATAAAAGACTAAGATCCCAGAGTCCTAGACTAGAGAAGTAAGACCATTCCCCCTTTTTAGCCACAGGGACTGGAAGCGGTTCTAGTAGCTAACATGCTAAACGCTTGTTGCAAGACCCAGCCCAAGACAAATGATGCAGTTAATCCTCATTGCTCAGGTGATCCCTTCTGCCTCCAGTGACCCATCTCTTCTGGTACACATGTACCCAGCTAACTCCTCAGGCTTCTCAGAGACAAGAATCCTTACCTCTTCTGAGCAACAATTGGGCTACCCTACCCAAGGGGAGAGTGGATGGAAGCCCACAGCGTGCATATTCATAGTTAATTGAGTATATGAATATGGATGCCATTACCAATTTAATAATGTAGAGAGGTCTTAACCTGCGCTCTGTGAAGAGGGGCAGAGCCAAGGACTTCTCTCTCTCATCTTTGTCCATATTAGAAAGCCTTAAAGGGCTGTTAGGAACCTTGCTGTGGGTGTGGCCACTGATCCCATTCCCCTGAGCTGAGGAAACATTTATAATGGCCTCTTGCACTAGGTCTAAGTGGCCCTGCCTTCTATCAGCCATTATCAGTCATTTTAATTACCAGACAGGTATGTTCCCCAGCATCCAAATTGTAATCAGATTGAAATGTAGCTGTAATGATATCTGATCTGGGAATATATTCTGAAGCTTTCCTTTTCCACGATGGTTTTCATTTCCTGTAATTTAGCGCTGGAAGCATTTATGGAATATCACATGGTTTTAGTTTACACAGGAAACCAGCTGCAGTTGTGAGAAGATACTGACTTTATATTTTTTAAGGGAGGGAGCAAGAAGAACTTGCAATGCTGGGGTTTTTTAGTTATTTTTGTTGTCAAGAACCTGTGTTTCTGCAGAGGGATCTGCGATTATGTAGAAACCAGCAGTTTATTTCTGATGTATGGGAATCAGTCTGCATGTGCAGAAAGCCTTGTTTGGGGAGAGGCCCTTGGAGAAAGCAAAGGTGACAGGGGAAAGGGAGATTGCACATCTGGAGTAAAAGATTCATATTTGGAACCATGATGGCAATAGGGCTTAGAGAGACCAAACTGGATTAAAAACAGAAAGACATGTTTTTCTGACTTTTTTTTTTGGCCAGAAACAGCTATCAGGATCTCATATTATCACAGTTTAAGGAGGAAACCAGGATCCGTTGGCAGAAGCTGCCCTACAATCAGTCACGTTACCCCAAATCTTAAAACAAGAGTATCAACTCCTCCCTTTCCAAGTTCTCTGCCCACTCAAAACTTAGTATACCTCCTCCCTCTTAGAAATTCTTAGTCACCCTTTTCTAAACACACACACAAACACTGAGAAATGGTTATCATTGTGGGATTTTTTGAGTATTTTAATTTAGACCTTCAGGGCTAAAGGAAAGAATAGATTCTGTGTCTTGCTTCTTGATCCTAACCAGCCAAGTATGGAAATCTTCTAGGTTACAAACACGTGACTTCCCAACATCCCTCAGTGAATTTGGGGAGATTAGTTTCCTGGCTCTCATCCCAACCCACTCTACACATTGGAAAATAAAACAACCAAGCTGTCCTTGCCTAAAGACTCCATCTTATGGTCATCCCAGGGAGCCATTCGACTCAGTATTCCTTTCTTAGACCTCTATTTCCCTTCTCCCATGAGAGACATTGAGGATTCATATGTTCCTTTTTCACCAATAATGGCTCTACTAATTCCACTTTATGCAGCCTTTCTTGGATTATAGATTTAGAAGTTGAAGGGATCTCAGAGGCTTTTTTTATTCATTTATATAAGTAATTAATAAATATAAATAGATATAAATATTCATATAACAAATGAAACTAAGGTTGATAGAGACTGAGAGATCTGCCCAAGATCACTCAGGACATATCTTAATCAGGATTTAAACTCAGTTCTTTCTAAATCCCAGGCCAGCACTCTCTCCCCTGTGCTACCTAATTGTTTTTGCTACACATCTTCCTTAACTGCCCTACCTTCTCCCCCCTCTCCAGTTCTTATTCCAAAGAAGATCTTTCCTTTACTCTTCTCACCAAAGAGCCTCAAATGATCCTAATTCTCACTGATAAATCAGATCTATAGGATTTTAAAGTTCAAAAGAACTTCTCAAGTTGTTTAATCTAATCCCCACATTTTGTAGGTCAGGAAACTGAGATCCAGAGTGGTTAAATGAGTTGCTCATGGTCATATAGGTAGTCCAGTGCTAAAGTACCATTAGAACCTAGGTTTTAACTCCAATTCCAGGGCCTTTCACTTTGTCTTCATTTTAGAAATGGGCCAATTTAATCAAGGATATCACTTTTTTTGGGAACAGTAAAGCCATAAATGAAGTTAGATAAAACAAAAACACGTTATTGTAGAATATTAGAAGAGATCCTAGAGATCATCTATTACATTCCAACTCTTTCATTTTTGGGAAGCAGAAACTAAGGCCAAGAGAAGTGAAATGACTTGTATGTAGTCACAGAGGCAGATCCCAGATCTCCTAGGACATAGGATGATCAATAATCGATTGATGTCCAGTTCAGCACCCATTCCATTATACCATTGTTCCTTGTAGTCAGGGATGACTTTAGTTATACTTGGATATGACTTTCAAAAGTTGACTGTTATATTTTCAGGGTTAATATTTAAACATTAGAAATTAGCAAAAGAAGTCAAACTGGAGCTTGGTTTATTGTTTTGCTAATTGTATAGACTTAAAAAAAGTGATGTAGCAAACATTAATGATACAGATTAAATTTAAAGAGTATGTCCTGCATACATTTTTCCTTCCTCCAGAGAGATGGTTGTTAAACATTTACCAGAACATCCCTGCTTCTAAACCTCCTACTTTACATGGTTTCTAAAAGGGTAGTAAGGTTGCCTTAACAATGACAAACAACAACAAAAATTAAATCCAAAGTAAAATTATACACTCCATCAATGATACATTTGCACTGGATACTCATCAATTTGAGAATGGCTGAATAAATTATGGCATATGAATGTAAAGGAATATTATTATTCTAGAGGAAATGATGAGCAGGTTGATTTTAGAAAAGCCTGGAAAGACTTACATGAATTGATGCTGATTTAAGTGAGCGGAACCAGGAGAACATCATATCCAGTAATAGCAAGATTATGTGATGATCAACTATGATAAACTTAGCTCTTCTCAGTAATACAGTGATCTAAGACAATTCCAATTGACTTGGGATGGAAAATGTCATCTGCATTCAGAGAGAGAAACATGATGATTGAATGCAGATCAGAACATCCTATTTTCACCCTTTTTTTGATTGGTTTTTTTCTCTCATGGTTTTTCGCCTTTTGTTTTGATTTTTCTTTCAAAACATGACTAATAGGTAAATATGTTTGAAGTAATTGTAGACGTATAACCTATAATCAGATTGCTTACTGTCTTAGAAAGCAGGGACGTAAAAGAAGAAGAGAAAAATATTTAGAACTCAAAATCTTTCAAAAATTAATGGTGAAAACTATGTTTACATGTAATTGAAAAAATAAAATACTATTGAGAATTTTTTTAAAACAATGCATTCGCATCTAAAATTGTGTGGAGTTATGTACATATACGTCTCTAAAACAAATGTATGTGTGTATATATGTATGTATGTATGTTTTGTGTATTTTACTAGATTCATGATACCTAGAATTATTTAATTAAAGCAGGTTCTTTAACTAGGGAAACCTGCACTTTTAAATATAATTTTGAAAACTACATTTCAATATAATTGATTTCCTTTGGAATTCTCTGTTTGTTTGGCTTTTTATGAATTTAAAAATATTATTTTGAGAAGGGATCTACAGGTTTCACCAGTCTGAGTGACACACACAAAGACGTTGGGAAACCCAGAATTAGAGATTCATTTTTCACCTTAAAGCTTAATTTTCAGTTAATTTATCCCTGGAAAAACTCACAATTTAAGCTTCATCCATCATTCATTTAATAAGTTTACTAGATTTGCTTCTGAGATATGATTTAGAGGTGGGGATTAAGGGACTTCAAAAGACATGAAGACACTGGCTACCTTGAATGGGGAGAGGGCTGGAAAGGCACAGAAGGTGATTTCCAAGAAAAACCGTAGTTCCATATACCAGGCCTGTAAGAAAGCCTTTCATTGTCACCAAGATGCTGTTAAGTGGGGTCACCACTTCTACTAATAAGCCTTAGATTGGACGTGATAGTGGCCGCTAACAATTTTTAGCTACCAGTACCACCTCCCTTGTTTGGACAGGGTTCCTCAAATCCCATTCACCTGTGAGTGAAGAAAGCTGACTTCCAAGGAATCTCCTCTCCCTGCTCCCACAAAACAGCACCTAAATATTTTAAAACACTGATCCCATCACATGCAGGTATTCCCTTCAATGGCTCAGGTCACAACTCATCCAAGAATGACCATCCCATTGAGAACTTTTGAGTTTCATACAGCAGTGTATGGTTAACAAAACCCAGAAAATTACAGCGTTACATGGCCTTTTCAGACAATTCCCACCCTTCCACGTATCCTTTCTGGCTGACCACACCTTGCTTCTCTTAGTTCATTCCTCACAGTCAGCCCATTCTATATTACCTCAGTCTCAAGGGAATGAATTTGATTAGCAAAGATTTCACTATTTCAGTCATCTAAGAATTCGTTCCTCCAACCCTTAGTTCTGGTTCTGGAAACTTTAATTTCTCTGATTCCTTCTTGCTCCTTCCTCATTCCATTCTAGCTCCTCTTTCCTGCCATAAACTTGTAAAGTTCCAGTCTTACTCTGGGGCCATGGATGAGGGAGATATTTATTTGTTCTCCACAAGAAAAACTGTTTCCCTTGCATTTAAGACTGTATGTTCAATATATATTTCTGGGTATATATTTCTGTCTGTATCTGTGTGTTTCTGTCTCTCTGTGTGTCTCTATCTCTGTCTGTCTCGGTCTCTCTCTCATTTAAGCCCATTCACTCAGATAGGATTGGCCTGAAACCATTCCTGTGCTTCTATCCGTTTAAAGCTGAATGGACAATGCTCAAATTCTAGCCTGACCTGACTCCATCCTCTTCAGAGAAAAAGCCACTGAAAAGAGCTAGGGTCTCATAGCCACCCCCAACTACCTCATTCCTTCTATCATGGAATTCAAAGATGACTTTTGTATTCTTCCAAATTTGAGCCCTCTCAGGCTCCTCCCACCATGGTTTTTAATGCTCTGTTCTCATTAGTCAGATATTGCTGACAGATAAGGAGCGAAGTTAACTAGTATTTCCTCCATTTCCCCCCACATTCGCTTTAAAATGTCATGGCTTCCATACTACTAGATTTCACATTGATTACCGATAATATTTGGGAAATCACATATTGATTTATCTCCCATATCCCTTCTGCTAGTAGACAAAGCTGGTGTTTATCATCACATAAACTCTGTCTACAACATATTAGGGGTCAAGCTTCCTTGTAATCAGAGAGGTTTTGAAGGGTAAAGAATTGGGGCTTTCCATGTCATGGCCTGAAGGTGAGAACTCTTGGCAAATTCCAGCTTGGAGCCTCACACTCACATTTAGACTACTGTTTGGGGGGCCCTTCACCTCACACAGGAGTTTTGATTTCCTGAGAATCCACACCAGCTGAGACATGTTTCACTGGGATTCTCTACGAGTCTTACTATGACTATCCTTATGTTTCCCTGTTCCCTCAAAGAGAAATAAATGGTCACCTGCAAGAAATTTCCCATTATTTTTAATGGGTCATCTAGCAGAGACTGGAGGAAAAGTGGTTGAAGAAAGGCTTTTCCCCCTCCAATTTTAATTCCTTAAATCCTCAACTATATAATATGACCCACTCCCTGAAAACACATCCAAGAAATGAACTCCCAAGAGCAGGCCTGACTCAGTGTGCAGTTGTGCTGAGAAAACCCCAAGCTGGACTTGCCATTAGCAAGGGCTGCCAGGTTAGGGCACTGGTACTGTTGCAGAAAGTGTTCCTCTAACTTCATCAAACAAACAGGTCCAGGTCATCATATGTGTCACAGGATGTCAGCTGGGCCTTCCAGCTCCATGAAAGGGACCCTGTTCCTTCCCACAAAGGCATTGGGAATGTCTCAGAGTCCCTTCTGTTTTCCTCCTAGGATTCTACATTGACTTCATGTCATTTATTACCTAATTGATGAACTATTTGGGATTGTTTGGTGCTATTTTGAGATTTTTCTGCCCTGGCCCATAAGTAGGAATTATTTTGCATTAATGATACAGAGGAGAAGAATACATTTCACGATGTAATGAATACACTTGTTTAGCATGCTTGAAGATCTATTCTTTCCTCCCTCTGTTTCTGTTCCTCCCTTGTTCCCTCTTCATTCAAGGGAGGCAACATTAGTTAGCATAATAAGCAGAATCACAATCTTGACATCAGGAAGCTGGTTTCAGATACTTAATAATTATTAGTCCTATAACCTCTCTCAGGTTTAGTGTCCTCATCTGTAAAATGGAAATAAAAATAGTACATCTATTTCACAGGGTTGTTATAAAGATGAAATCGATCAAAAAGTAATCTATTAATCCCTGAACTATAAGGCCCTGTCCTAGGTACCAGGAACATAAAGATGACAAATGAAACAATCCCTAATCAAAAGCTGATGAAGTGCTAATTGACAAGATGATAGGTAGGGAATATTGTGATCTGTTTACTGGAACTGATATTAGGAAACACCCCAGTTTTTAATCTTCCTTGAACACTTATCAGTTGTGTAATCCCAAGCAAGTCACGCCTCTTCCTCATGGATAAGATGAGGAGACGGAACTTCCTGCTAAGACACTTCTAACTCAAAGCCTAATCATATAAAATGTGTGCGTGTGAACACTTATCCTTTTCCTGTTGCAACTTTCCCTATCAGGTTTCAATATATCATGATTCGGCATAAGAAATTAAATGGGAATTTTGGGGAAGTTTTGCAGAAGCCACAGATGACATTGAAAAAATTCAGAAACTCAGAAATGCACAAAATTTGTGTATAGTATCATATCATATAAATATATTTTGCGTCTTAATACCATAATCATTCAGATATCTTCTCTGGTACAAAGAGAGGGCCAAAAATTTATGTGAATTTTTCCTATCATGGGAGTGGATGATGTGGAAGGGATAACTCTGTGTGTGTGTGTGTATGTATAAATATAAATTTATGCATATATATTTATACATGAATAAAGTATATATGGATATACACATGCATGAATGCATACATAAACATATTATATACACACATATGTGGATAGATATGCATATCTGTATTATATTTGTAAATAATGTGCATATATATGTATTTGTGTGTGTGTGTGTGTGTGTGTGTGTGTGTGTGTGTGTGTGTGTGTGTGTTATCTGTGGCCATTTAAATTCAGGAAGACTGATCTTCCTGAGTTCAAATGTGGCTTCAGGCACTGATGAGCTATGTGACCCTCATTTTCCTCATCTGTAAAGTGAACTGGAGAAGGAAATGACATTTGTATACCCATGTATATAAACATAAGATAATAAATCGAAAATAAGAAAAGCAATAGGAACTGGGAATTAAGAAGTGGGGAAGAAGTGGGTTCCAGACATTGAACAAAGATAGTGGACTGAGGTAGAGAGAAAGAACATGGTCTATTGTGTGGAAGGAACAATGTGATAGCCTCTTTGGCTGACCTGCAAGATGGATGGCCAATGTACTCTCTGCCCTCTTTCTCATTGGCTGGTTGGTCCAAAATCCTCCATTTAAGGGAGTTTCCCAGGGCAGCCTGTTCTCTGGATATGTCCAACACTCTTCCAGGTACAACTGAGACTAAGATTGTAACTCGCTTGAGGTCACATAGGGAAAGTCTGAAGCAGGATGCAAAGTTCATTGATCTACCCATTGCACTACTCTGTTTCTCCCAAACAAATGTCTCTTAGGTAAAATAACTACCTGTGCAATTTTAAAGCTTAGCCAGTTAGGGACCAGCATGTGATCTGGATTTGAAAGAAGATAAGCATTCTGAGCAAAGATCAGAATAGGGAACAGCTAGCATACCTGGATGTCTGGAACAGAAAGTGCATTGAGGAAAATAATAGGAAATATAACTAAAAAATATCATGGCAGGGAAGGAGAGGATGAGCCAAATGGTGAAGGACTTTAAATGTCAGACTGAGAATTGTGTGTTATTTTATGGGTAATAGGGAGCTCTTGAACATTTTAAAAGAGAGGAGTGACCTCATCAGATGTGTTTTGGGAACATTCATTTGGCAGCAGTATGAAGGATAGATTGGTTAAAGGGGCAACTGGATATCTTACACTTCAGGACTATAAAGGAGCTCTTTTGGGAAAACATGGATTTTATTTGTTTGTTTGTTTGAAAGGAGTATCCAAAGTTGAGCTCCCTGCCATCTGCTCTTAACTCCTGGTCTCTCCAGGGATGCCTGGCTAGAGTACTCCAAAAAGGCAGGAATTCCCTGCTCAGATAGCGAGCCTTTGCCCAAAAGCCTCACCTGGCTGCTGCCTGGGTCAGGAAAGAGCTCTATAAGCAAACGTCTCGGGAGAGCTTCAATTCTGTACAGATGTATTCCCCATTCTGAAGTAGATTTTAAACAAACTGACATTTTAATATGCATTTATTCCAGTCGCAATAAGAGGGAAAAAAAAAACCCTAACCAACCTGCTGGTAATATGCCAGAACGCGATCTATAATGATGGTGTTTAGCAGCAACTGTGTCATTTGGTGTTGTTGACAGCAAAATAAATTAACATAATAAACACAATTTGCTCCAAAACAGCTAAGTAAAAACAGATGGTTAAAATACTTGGGCAGGACCTGCTGGTCCAGGCTCCCGCGTCTGTTTAGACGTGCGCACGATGTGCAACATATGCTGTTTCACGGCATCCCGTGCGACGCGCCCACCGCGCAGGAGCCAAGGCACCTAGAGAGCATCCCTTAATGAGCCAGGGAGGTGAGCTTGCGCCGGGCCTAATTAACGAGAAGCTTGCCCCGGGCCGCGCTCCTCCCAGGAATGGCCGCGGTGACTCGGGGACAGATGCGAGGCAGAGGGCAGTAGTCACGGCAATCTGGGCAAAAACAAACAGCCGCCAGGTGGGTCTGCCCGGCCCATTTGTATTCTGACCGTCGCGGCTCTATTATTGGATGCCGCGTATGGGCTGGACAAACAAGTGATTTGTTGTCGCTTCTCCTAACCAGATTACAGTGCGTTCTCCCCGTCAGCTCAAACAGTGTGTGTGTGTGTGTGTGTGTGTGTGTGTGTGTGTGTGTGTGTGTGTGTGTGTGTGTGTGAGGCGGAGGGGTGAGGGGGAGAGAGAGGAAGGGAGAAAGGGAAGGAGGGGGAGAGAGGAGGAGAGGGAGAGAGAGAAGGAAATGGAGGGAGGGAGAAGGTGAGAGAGAGGGATGGAGAAGGAGAGAGAAAAAGGGGTGGAGGGAGGGAGAGAGAGGGAAAAAAAAAAAAAAAAGGAAAGGGAAAGGGAGAATTCCTGCTAAGCTCTCTCAGCAGAGAGCCTCGGCCACAATTAGCATTCACGTCTTGCCTTCTACCTAACACCTACCCCTTTGTGTGTTCTGGAACAAGGGCGCTTTTCTTCCCAGGGAGAAAAAAAAAGCGGGGGGTGGGGGAAGAGAGGCCAAACTGCATCCTGGGACTCAGCGGAAGGGGCCCGTGCTCCTCATTGGCCAGCGCCTGCGGGGGCCTGGCATGCCAACGTGGACATTGGGGCAGCGTTTGGTGTATTTCGGGGCAGGTGCTTGTGTGAGCTTGAATACACGCGGGTGAAAAAAGTGGCTCCTGAGTGCATTTAGGGTTAGGGTTTAACCCCAACTTGGTGCAATGTGTTAAACATCCATGTTAAAGATTTGGGAAAAGAGATCTCAGAGGGGCAGATTTCCATTTCTTCCCAAGTTCTAGAGCGGGGAGCGTTCCTTTGCTGTCAAAAATCCCCTTTTGACAGAATGCTAAAGCTTTAGATCTCTTCTCAGAATAATGGTTTTTAAATGCATAAAATAAAATGTATTGGATTACAAAAGAGAACAATTATTTTGAATTTTTTTTTTTAAAGAGAAAATGCTAAAAACCAAACCAAGTCCCCAAAAAATCAAGTTCATGGATCTCAGATTTAGAATGAGTTTACATGGATATGATGATAAATCTGAAAGCCTGATCTGTTTTCTACATGGCCTTTGGGGATTCTGAATATGCTCTCTGCTTTCAGGGTTCATTTACCTCTTTTCTATTCTTTCTCCCTGTCTCTTCCTCACCATTCCCATGCACTCTCCACCATCCCCCCAGTAATCTCCTCCACTTTTCCCTTTGCCCTTCCCCTACCCTTCACCGTCTCCCCCTCACCATTCCCCTGTCTTTCATATAGCCTCCCCCACTATTCTCTGTCCCCCCCACCATTCCCTTTGTTCCCTCTTCCACTATTCTCACTGTTCCCTCCCCACCATTCCTCTGGTACTCTCTCCTTCCTTTCCCCACCCCTCGCCCTTCTTAATTTCAGTGCCTTCCCTCTGAGATTGAGTTCAATACAATTTATATAGATCTTATTGGTACCATTGGCCTGTGAGCTCCTGAAGACAAGATTTTTAAAAAATTCCTTTTGTCTCCCCTGTACTTAGCTTAATACATGGCTTAACAAATGCTTGTGGCAGTGATTTGACTTAACTCCCTCCCAGAAACTGTCTTGTTTGATCTGGAATCAGACATCATCAGTGGTAAAGCTTGATTGTCTCTGAGTCTGTGCTCTTACAAAATAAAACAGGATAGAAGCTAATCAGAAATGGGACAGCTCAGGCTCTGATTCTGTTACTGTTCGGTCATTTCAGTCATGTCTGACTTTGTGACCCCAAAGATACAAGGATGGTTCGCCATTTCTTCCTCCAGCTCATTTTACAGCTAAGGAAACTGAGGCAAACAGGATGAAGTGGTTTGCCCAGTGTTACATGGTTAGAAAATCTTAGAAAGATGAGTTGTCCTGATTCCAGGCCCAGTGTTCTCTCCATTGTGCTGCAAAATCTACTAGGAAAATCCATTTCATCTCAGGCAGAGATAAAAGGCTGGGAGACTCCTGACAAGAAAGAAACTTTATTTTCAAAGTTGCTAAAATTATAGAGTTATAAAGTCCCTATGACAACTAAATTCTCACTAAGATATAGGACCCAAGCTAGGGACTGTGCTGACAGGCCTGAGTGGTCCAGAGAGCCTCCCACTGATGCCTGGACCCCTGGAGGAAAACATATGTTTCGCTCAATCCCCCCTTCACCTGCCAAGCTGGATAGGAGGCAAAAGTGGGAGATGGGGGAATGTCAGAGGGACAGCAGAATCCTGCTATATTTTCTACTAAGACACAATAAAACTAGTGTTAAAAGACCAGCTCTAATAGTATATCACTAAGCTACTGGATTACGGAGGCTACAGTAGGTGGGTGAATTCTGTGAGTCCTAACTAAAATTTGGAACAAAGCCATAGGAACAAGTCTAAGGTTCTCCTTCATTGTTACCCAGCTATCAGATAGCCTATGTACACAGGATGTGGGAAGCAGGGCTTTTCCCCTGTGTCAAATTTAGAGGTGGCTGAATTAAAAATATGCTCATAATCCCCAAGTAATAGAAACAAGAGAGCTTTGAGCCTAGCTAATTTATTAATTACTATAGGAATAATTAGTCTAAGAAGCTTCAAGATGATAACCCCCCACCATGGCAGCTCCAACAGAGATTTGTACCAGTGGCCCAGGATCCATGGCTCCCCATGCCATTCCTATTCAATTTAGGGCATCCTTATTGCAGGCACAAATATTCTTGGCCATGGTTCTGAATTAGATTGTGGCTTTCTGAGACCAGGGACTGTATTTTATTCATTTTTATATCCTTACAATATTTAGAAATACCTCTCATACAATATGTGTTCAACACATTTGTTGAGCGAATTAATGGTTCTATTGTAGTATGTGTTCAGTCAAATCCAACTCTTTGTGATCCTAGTTGGGGATTTCTTGGCAAAAGTGCAAGAGGAGTTTGCTATTTCCTTCTCTAGCTCATTTTACAAATGAGGAAACTGAGGTAGACAGGGTGAAGTGACTTGCTCAAGATCATACAGCTAGTAAGTGTCTGAGTCCCTATTTGAACTCAGGTCTTCCTAACTCCAGGCTTAGGGCTCAAATCCCTGTGTCACCTAGTTGCCCTTCTCTGTCATATAATACAATTTTAGAAGCCTTATCTATATTATAACTAACTGAGAAAATTTACCTTGGAGAAATATTAAAGATGGTGTTCATGGAGATCTGGTTAGCATTATGGAGGAAGCAGGAATAGAAAACAGATTTCTTGTCCAAGGATCTCTCTTCTACAATTTGCTGTTATCTTCATTGTCTAGCTCAGAGATGGACTCTCATGGTAGAAATATAACTCAGAAGGGAAACTTGTAGGAGATACCCTTGAGCAAGCAGTGTTCCAGCACCCTTCCTGTATTCAGGATTCAGTTTTATGCGACTTAGCACAATCCCAGGTACATGGCAAGCACTTAAATGTTTCTTGACTGACTGACCTAGATGATAACTTGGGTGATGAGAGCTTTATCGCCTGCAGCTATGAGGAAGAAATGTTTGAAAGGGCAGCTCTCTAGGACTGTCCCCGTTTCAGGGGCCATACTGGCGGAGCTCCCCTCCCACCACCTGCATGGGCCACATTTTCAGTCTCATTCCCCAAAATTATATTTTTGCCCTAAGGGATGGGCTGTTCAAAAGAAAGGTGAGATAAAGTCACAAATTCCTTCTCACCACTTGCAAGTTTCAAAACAGATTTTTCTCATCAGTGTCCCACCTGGTAATCTTCTC
This sequence comes from Antechinus flavipes, assembly GCF_016432865.1. Lineage (NCBI taxonomy): Eukaryota > Metazoa > Chordata > Mammalia > Dasyuromorphia > Dasyuridae > Antechinus > Antechinus flavipes. The sequence goes on along the minus strand of NC_067402.1, from coordinate 66,384,463 downwards.
CCCACACTGCCTAGAGAAACAGCAAATGCCAATTATACCCAATCCTTTTGGCCTGGCAAAACAAGCCCTTCTAAGCAGAGTACATGCTGTACTAAAAATCATCACCAAACTATTTACAAAAATCCTCGTCCCAAACTCAGGCTGTGGCAGCTGAGGCACAGATGTTCGGGACAGCCGCTAACATGTTATTAAGTTTCACTAAATACTTAATAGGTATGGGATATGAAATATGTGGTGACCACGCCAGTGATGATGATGATACAGAACAATCAGCAAGTGAACATTCTCTTTTTCATGCATGATTTTTCTTTCTTATGAACTTAATGATCATTAGCAAATGCCAACAAAATAATATACAAAACCCCCAAAAGAGTGATTCATAAACCTGAGTAGTAGAAAAACCTTGGAACATAGTTCTTTTAAATGAATATTAAATTTAATTAAAGTAGTAATAAAACTGCCCCATTTTGTGAATCAATTTAGTATCTTCTTTTTTAAAAATTCAGTTTTTTCAAATGAAAATCCACTTTCTCTCCCTCCCATCTCATTCCTTTCTCCTTGAAAAAGCAAGAAAAACATCTCTGTTACATACTTATATAGTCAAGTTCTGAATTGGTCACTCCCCCCCCCAAAAAAAAAAATCATGCCTCAATTTTCACCAGATCTATCATTTCTCTACCTGCAGTCCTCTGGAATCATAATTGACCATTGTGATGATCGAAGTTCCTAAGTCTTTCAAAGTTGCTCATCTTTACAATGTTGGCTGTTATTGTATCCCAATTCTGCTCACTTCACTTTTCATCAGTGAATACAAGTCTTACCAGGTTTTTATGAAATAATCCCTTTCATCATTTCTTACAGCAAAATCATATTCCATTACGCTGATATACCGTAACTTATTCAGTCATTCTCCAGTTGATAGGCAAAACCTGTTTCCAGTTCTTTGCCCCCCCCACCACAAACAGCTGCTATAAATAATTTTGCACATATGGGTTCTTTTCTTCTTTCTTTGATTTCTTTGGATATTAGACTTGGTAATGGTACTGCTAGGTCAAAGGATATACACTGTTTAATAGGTTTTTGGGCATAGTTCCAAATTGCTTTCCAGAATGACTGGACCAGTTTGTAGCTTCAACAGAATGCATTAATGTACCTGTTTTCCCATAGCCCTTCCAACAGTTGTCATGTTTGTGGGTTTGTTTTTTTTTTTGTCAACTCTGTCAACTTGAGCTGATCTTCAGAGCTGTTTTAATATTCATTTCTCTAACTACTAATGACTTTGGTTTTTTTATATATATGTGGATATGAGTGGCCTGAGTTTCTACTCATGAAAATGCCTGTTCATATTCCTTGAATATTTATCAGTTGAGGTTTCAAGTGAATATTTTTAAGACTAATCCTCCAAAATGAAAGATTATATTTAATACAGTGTTAATTAGGTGTCTTGGCCCTAGTGGGCCACAGGTTTCATCTGAGTGCTAACTGCTCAAGTTGCTCGTGGATATTGGATGTTGCTCACATGCTAAACCAGGTCAACCCAATTTGTGTTCTCCCAATCAGAGAACCATCCTCTGGCATTTCTTTTAACAGCTGCCTCCTCAGATTGTGCAGTCCTGGTGGAACTCTGAGGCTGCTCCAAACCAGCTGTGATCAGCTCCAGATGTTGTCAGCTGGTCACAGCCAATTTAAACGAAATAAATCCCAAACTACATACAAATCCCCTGGGGCACCCAGTTAGTCCCCCCCTTCCCCCCCATGTCTCAGTCAGAACAAGCTCATCTATCAGAAAATACAGATCAGTTAAACTGAATCTGACTCACAAAACTCACCCCAGGGGTTTCTGGAAAGGAAAATTATAGAGTTAACTTTTTAACCCATAGAAGCACAAAAAAGAAAGGGGTGAAATCAATTTCAATGTGTCACAGAATCATGGGATTTTAAACTGAGAAGGAAAGTAAGAAATCCTCTAGCCTAATTCCTTTCTTTTCCAAATGAGGAAATGGAGGTCCAGAGTTTAAGTGATTTGCTTACGGTCACAGGGCGATTACTGTGACAGAATCAGGTCTAGAACCCAGATCTGATTCCCCGCCAAAGTTGGCATTTCATTGCTTCATCTAGCACTCACATACCAAATATTAGCACTGAAACTTCAATTTAATCACGGCTTGATTGTTCTCCATTCATTTAAAATGGTTCTCATTTGGGGTTGTTTATTACAGGTAATTATGTAAATCATAGATTCAAGAGAAATTCTACCAGCAATGTCTAACATTAAAACAAATACCAAGATATTGTCTTCTAATGTAAACATATTTTCAGGGGGTACTTAAGAAATTAGATTACTAGCTAAGGAAGCTGATTCCTTAAATTGCCTGTTGGGTCTGTGCAGTGAAGGGGGCAGAGACTTCTTGTGAGTTTTATAAGAGGGGCCTACAATTAAAGCACTGCCAGTTGGGACAAGGCCTTGGTCATTATGATGTAGCCAAGTATGGGTCCATGTGATTGGAGTTTGAGAGACAGAGACTAGACTTCTTGCAAGCCCGAAGAAGATGGTAACCTGAGAAGTCCTCCTCCCCCCATGTATATATACATATATGTATGTATGTATGTATATATATATATGTACATATATATATATACACAAAGATACAGATATATCAATATATATAAATATTATGGAAGGATTCACTTAAATTCAATAAGATATCTGGGAAATGGGGTAAGGGCAAGAGTGTCTTATCTGGAAAGCTAATTGTTCAATTTTTTGTGAACTTTTACACATTAGAAATTGGCAAATGATTTTTTTTAAAACATATATTGGATTACTTGTCATCGAGGGGAGGGGGTGGGGAAAAGGGGGGAATTTGAAACACAAGGTTTTGCAAGGGTCAATGGTGAAAAATTATCCATGCAGATGTTTTGAAAATAAAAAGCTTTAATAAAAAAATAAAAATTTAAAAGAAATTGGCAAATATTACAAATTGCCACTTAGATTTTATTATTTAGCCGATTATCAAGACTTAAGAAAGTAAGGGAAAAAAGTAAACATTGCAAAATAAACTTAAAAGTATGTCCTGAGTACAACTTCCCTCTCAGAAAACCAGTTGTTAAACATTCACCGGAGGGAGGATGTCTCTGTACCTGTGTCCCTTGGGAGAATGGCTTACTCTGTGAACAGTCTGTGTATCAGGTTCTCCAAATCCAGTGGTAATAAAACCGTCTACCCACTGGCCTGCTTATGGGTTGTGGAATTATAGAATTCAGGTTGAGGGGCAACAAGGGCAGCAAAAGCCTCAGGCCTCCTGACAAAATGGCAAAAACCAACTGGCTTTAAAGGAGCCGAGTTTGATATCAGCTCTGCTCACTCTCTGTGTCATCTTGCCCCAAAGAGCAGAGGTACAGAGCTGGAAGCGCTCTTGTTCTACATCTTCATTTTACAGATGGGGACCCGAGGTCCGAGGAGCTTTAGTTACTTGTCAGAGTCATGGAGGTATCATTATTGGTTGGATTTGGATGGCAACTTTCCAGTTCCTGGGTACTTTTTACTTAACCCCACTGCAGCCCCTTATTTCTCTGAGCCTTAATTTCTTTTTCTGTGAGTGAAAGGCTGGGATGTGGGCAATCCAGGGTTTCATCCGGCTTTGCCGAGTTAAGCTCCCAGTTCTCCTGGGAGTAGTTCTTAGGTGTGGCTTTTTAAGGGGGAGGGCACCGCCTGGTAGGTTGGTGGCTATGGGATCACAGCAACACGGATTTAGCATTGGAAGGACTGTCAAAGGGCATCTCCTTATTCTGCAGGTGAGAGACTCAGATATACACACGTGTGTGTGAAGGCATTGGGCACTATATAATGTATGTACTGGGCATGTTATACTGCTGCTGTATGTGATACACCACACACACATGGGCTTGGGTTATTTACCTGTTGTGCAGCAATACAGTGCACATGTATGTACAAATACACACAGATCATGCACCCCCCCACACACACACATTTATTCTCACTGAATTCTGACATCACCCCAGAGACATAGCTAGTCCCAGCCTGTTGCAACACCTTCTCGAGACACCCGTATTTTGAATTAAAACTCAGATTTGGTTCCAGATCTGTGAATTTAACACATGGTCGACACGTTCCCTCCACTCATGCAGATCGATAGCTCCTCCGACTGAAACTCTGAGAGAGCTGGGTGAGGTACCGGGAAGTTAAACGGCTTTCCTGGGGAGTCACACGGCTGGTACGTGCCAGAGGAAAGCCTCCAGCCCCCACTGTCCCGACTTCAAGGATGGCCAGGCTCACTTTGCGTTACCTCGCCCAGCATCTCAGACTCCAGGAGGAGGCTTATGACAACCAATACTTTTCCCTGTACAGAGCATTATCCCTTTACCTGGGATCTCTTTTCCACACAACTCTTTAGCTCTAAAGAAGAGAAAGCCCTCAGTCTGGCCCCAGCCTGGTAAAACAGCCAAGGGGGAGAGAAATCTGGGTCGAGGTCCAACAAATACGGCACCCGTCGATTTCTCTCCTTTGGAGAAGTTGTCCGGCGTTAATTATACCTGATCATTCTTGAAGAGTCTTCTAAGGGATGCTGCCGTTGTAGTGACTGGCCTCCCTTGCCCATCCCCCAAGGTCTGATATTAAATCTTGGCTGAAATGTGGAAATGAGGCTATTGGGAATTTTGTTTTATTTTGTGTGTGAGAGAAAGAAAGAGAGAATTACAGGATTTGCAGTCAGGGAAGGGGCGATTATGCAAAGTTCCCGGCTCTAGAAAGAAATCACATTCCAAAGAGGCTAAGTCCACAGTGGCCGTGGGAAGATGGTTCCCGGGGCCCAGAGAACTCTGAGAGCAGAATCTCAACAGTCCTTACTCTCAGGCCCTGAATGAATTTGGGGAATATCTATATCAACTTTCTCTTTTCATCTCCTTATCTTTCCCTCTTTTGGACCCAGCAATCGTTAAATACAGAGCTCAAATAAGAGGGTTTTGAGGCTGATTGGTATGAAATGGATCTTTACTGAGAAATCAGGGAAGCTGAACAGTTCTGCTGTAGCTTAGTGACACAAAGACTGAAAGGTTAGTGTACCCAGGATGCAACCCTTCATTTGTCAGCAGCTGCATGGGAGGGAGTGCGGAGTGATTAGGAGGAGGGAGGAGAGAGAGACAGAGGGAAGGGGGAGACAGAGAGAGAGAAGGGAAGAGTGAGAGACAGAAAAAGAGAGAGAGGGAGACACACAGAGACAGAGAGACACATACACACACACACAGACAAAAGGAAGGGGAAAGACAGAGACAGAGGGAAGGGGAGAGACAGACAGAGAAAAAGAGAAAAGGGAAGTGACACAGAGAGAGACAGACAGAGAGACAGAGACAAAGATGGGGAAGAAAGAGAGACAGAGAGGAGAGCGACAAACAGAGATACAGAGACAGAAAGAGAGACAAACGGGCAGAGAGAGACACACAGAGAGAGAAAACAGAGATGGAGAGAGACATAAAGAGAAAAAGAGACAAAGAGAAAGTGAAAGAGGAAGTGACGGAAAGGAGAGATACAGAGAGAGACAGAGAGACATAAACAAAGAGACAGAAACAGAGAGAGACAGAGAGAGCCTGTGTGACTTTGGTTAGGTAAATTACTCAACTTCTCTAGGTCTCAGTTTCCCCTAGCCTGAGAAGGCTGGACTAGAGGACTCTCTGATGTCTTCTAGCTCCAGACTTAGGATCCCATGGTCCTGTCTTGGGGACAAGAAAGGGATTTATCAAGAGCAGAATCAGAATTCTTTTTTTTAAAGACCAGGAGTAATTGATCAGTAGCATTGTGTTTCTACCATCAGGCAACCCGAGTAGAGGCCAAGATAAAAGGTAAAGAAAGGGGGTCGAAGGTCACAGCATCCTGGATAATCTTTAGCGAACATTCTGCCAAGGGACTGTCAGGGGAAAGCTTCAGCCTTCAGGGGAAATAATGGAGCCAAAGCCATTGTCACTGATACTGTGTGGACTTGGTAAGCTATGTGGAACAGAGCATGATGGAGCAGGGTTCATTCTGTCTCCCTGACCTTGACCCTTGCCTTTCCTGTCATAAAGTATAAGTGTGCATACTGTGTTAGCATCCACTTCTCAGACAGGCTGGGAAGACTGGTAAGAATTAAGAAACCATGAATATATAGAGTTCAGAGAAGCACAGAAAGACTAATAAGAACTGATGCAGATGGAAGAAAGTACAATCAGGAGAGTAAAATACATAATTTGATAATAATGAAAGTGATTATGGATAATGATTATAATGAAAATGAATGCAATACTGAAAGATAGGTAACACCTGATTAATTGAAATGACCATTGTTTGTTTGTTTGGTTTTTTAATTAGATAAAAGAGGCCATTTTCTGCTTCATTTCTTACCTAGCCTTAATGACTGATTAGACATTGCCTCAGTCAAACTGAGAACTGTGAAAGACCATTGTTTGGTCTCCCACTGCATCCAGGCCATCTCCAGTCTTCCTGATCTTGCTGCTGAACTCAGGCTCTGGAGGGAAAGTGAGGCTGGTGACTTTGTACAACTCTTTCTCACTTAAATCCAATTCACTTGCAAGTCATCAAATCAGTTCCCTGATGTCATGGCCCTCTTAGAGAGGACAAACAACCACTTCTGGCTTCTGTGATAATAATGAAGGCTAGGATTTCACAGAACCTGTGTTGAATCCAACTCATCCCTGGACAAGAATCACCTCTCTCACATGCTTAACAAGTAGCCAATCAATCTTTCTTTGAAGTCCTTTAGTAAAAAAGAACTTTTGTCTCCAAAGGAGCTCTCCACTTTGGGACAGTAATCATCAGGAAGTTTTTCTTTATAACAAGCTTAACTCTTCTTTAGAACTATCACCCACCATTCCTAGTTCTTCCCTTTAGGGGGAAGTAGAAGAAATCAAATCCCTTTTCCAGATGTTTAAGGACAACTATCATGTCCACTTCTCCCATCCCACTCAAATCTTTTTTTCTCTAGACTTAACATCTATGTATTTCTTTAATCAATTCTCACTAGACATAGTATCACTATCTTTGACTATCTGGTTGGGAACCTTGCCGATCTAGAACCTAGATTGCCAATCTAGAATCAGATAAGCTAAAGTAACAACACAGGGTTATGGATGTCTTATCTTTTCTAGATTCTCTAATTTTAGACTCTTAGAATGGGAGTTCTCCAGTTAAGAAATATCATCACTGAGTAACTGCTCAGTAAATCTACTCTACACTCAGAGACTTACAGAGGTCTGTCCATCGAATGAAATGAAGAAGTTAGTCAAGGTCATGCTATGGCAGAAATGAAATGAAGTCAAGAACCCAAGGCTCTTGACTCCCAAAGTCTACCCACTACACTATGAAACCTTCCGATGGCCAATTAGAGAATGGCACAGGAGGATTATAAACAAATGTTAGAATGACAAAGACAAAGAACATAATGATAATGGATTTACTGCTTATCTCCTACATGATAGTGGAGAAGCCATTGCTCCTTTCTGATCCTTTCTTTTTAAAATTTATTTTATCCTGAACTTGAGAAATAAAGCATTTCTATAAGTGTAACAGAGAAAAAAAGATGATTGTACATGAAACTGCAAATCTATTATGTGCAATTTGCTATTAATTATATATAAAGTTTTCATGTCACTTTATTTTTTCCTTTTCTTCCCTCTCCCTTCCCCCACCCTAGAGATGGCTACCTAGACACAAATGTGAGTCTAAAAACCATTATATTTATACTAATAGTTATAAAGTCTCTCTAGATACAGATAGCATCTTCCTTCATATGTCCTTTGTAATTAATTTGGGTATCTATAATAGCCAAATAACTACTCACTCAAAGTTGCTCTTAAAACATTATTCTTGTTACTGTATACAATGTTCTTTTGGTTCTGCTCATTTTGCTCTGTTATTTTGTTCAAATCTATCCATGTTTTTCTAAGATCATTGAGCTCATCATTTCTCATAGCAATTGTGAGTAATATTTCATCACAATTAAGTTAAAATTTTTTTGTACAAATAATACAAATGTGGCCCAAATCAGAAGGAAAGCAGAAAACTGAGGTGGGGGAGGATTCTAAGATAATGATCTCATATCTCAAGTACATAAAGAACATTGTCAAATTAAGAATAGGAGTCATTCCCCAATTGATAATTTCTTTCCAATGAAGAAATCTAAACATTTATAGTCCTATGAAAAAGTGCTGTAAATCATTATTGATTAGAAGGCTAATCTTTCTAGTTACCAGTCTTGGAGTGAAGAATACCTGGGTTCAATTCCTGCTTTAACAGTTAATTAGTATCTCTAGGAAAGTCACACCCTCTCTCCATTAGTTTTCTTATCTATAAAGTAAGGATAACAACATATGTGGTACCTACTTTATAGGGTTCTTGTGAGAAGTAAATAAAATAGTCAGTGTAAAGTTCCTTGTAAATTTAAAGAACTCTTTTTTCAGTTATTATTATGTAGGGTATGGATTTTCTCCAAGGTCTAAGACCAAGCCTCATTAACATAAATAGTTATCCAGTCTACATCGTCCCCTAGAAACTGATTCTTACTAGCTGTGTCACCTCAGGCACCTCCCTGAGCCTCAGTTTTCTCATATATAAAATAAGAAAAGTATATTAGATTGCTTCTGAAGTCTCTTCTAGCTCTAGCTCTATGATTCATTATCTATTTTCCAAAAGAAAAAAGGCAGAACCAAAAAAAGTCAGAGTTGGAAGGAGACCTTACAAGTCATATTTAATCCAGATTCCACATATTTTACATTTGAGGAAACTGTAACTATAACATTGTTCATTGATCAACTGGGAATGATTTAGCTATTCTCAGCAATAAAATGATTCAAGGCAATTTCAAAGAACTCATGATGAAAGATGCTATTCCCCTTCAGAGAAAGAATTGATGGAGTCAAAATACAGATTGAACAGCATACTTTTAAAAACTTTATATTTATTTTAAAGTTTTGTTCTATTCTCTTTTGCAATAAGGCTAAAATGGAAATATACTTTTGCATAACTGCACATGTATAATCTTTATCAAAGTACTTGCTTTTTCAAGTTGGGGAAGGCGAAGAAGGAGAGAATTTGGAATTCAAAAATTATTTTTAAAAGTAATTTTAAAGTTGTTATTACATGAAATTGAGAAAAACAAAATAAAAACATTCTTTAAAAAAAAGAAACACATTCTGCTATTCTTAACCCTGTCTGACTTGACAGAAGCGGAAGACCAAGCTTTATTCTTAGAGCTCTCAGAAAGCTACAAATGAGTTTGCAATGATCAGCCGGCAAAATCAGGATCCCCAAAAGTGACCAAGAAAGATCGGTGAATTAAACTGTACATGATGAAATGTAAAAGGGGAAAACACAATTAAAACATTAATTGCATTAAAAACAATCATCTTTATAAGTACAAAGTGGGAAAGGCACAGTTGGATATATATGGATGGTTATCAGTTCACCTAAAAATAGGATACCTCCATGGAGGTTGATGTTATCCTAGGCTGCATGAAAAGAGGCAATATCCAAAATAAGGACACCCCAGAATAAGGGTGATGATTAGTCCTGTTGGGTACTTTGTCCTGGCTCAGGCCACATCTGGGATACCATGTTCAGTCTTGAGCACTATATTTTCTGAAGTATATTGACAATGGCTCCAGAAATAGTTAGGTAACCAGGATGGTGAGAGGACTGGGAACTTTGTCAGAGGAGGATTGCCTGAAGGAAATGCAGATGTTTATCCTAAAAAAGAGATTTGAGAGTGATGTGACATCTGCCTTCAAGTATCTGAAAGACTGTCATTTAAATGACAAAGGATTTAGTTTAGTTTTTTTTTTTTTTTTTTTTTCTTTTGTTCCTGCCAACCTAGGAGCAAAGTGCAGAAGCTGCAAAGGAGTAAACTGAGTCCTGGAAAAGCTGCCTAATACACAGTATCCTTTCCACATCACAGAGATTAGAGTTGCAGCACTTCCATGATCTGAAAAGTCTATATAAAATTTTTTGACCCTCCCTTTGTATCAGAGAAGAAGTCTGGATTTTTTCTGGGGGTGGGGGGAATGTTTACAATACCTTATTGTAAAATTTGAGTATATTTACAGTATTAAAAATGAAAATATATTGATATTATACAATACTATACATATATTTTCTGCACATCTGAGTTTCTAAACTTTTTCTGTGTCATCTGTGGCTTCCACAAAACTTCTAAAAAATTCCCATTTATTTTCTTATGCTGACCCACAATATATTGAAACCTTGATGGGGAAAGTTGCAATGTGGAAGGGATAACTAATTATAGCTGTCCAAACAGGAAATAGACTGGCTAAGAAGGTAATGAATTTCCTTTCCCTCAGGTTTTCAAGCCTGGGCTCTTAGAACTACTAACCAGAGCTGTTGTTATGGATGTAAAGGTGGTGTTGTGAAGGGTAGGGTTACTTTATACATATATATCTGTTATATCACCTTGGCAGCCAGGTGTGCAGTGGATAGAATCCAAATCTGATCGTGAAGAACAATAAGACAATTTCCAATCATCCTGATTATATCTGACCAGCAGATTCTGGAGAAGAAAATGAGGCTGATGATTTTGCGAAGCCCTCTTTACTTCAATCCAAATCACTTGCATGTCATGACATCCCCTTCTTGATGTCATGCTTCTCTTCAAGAATGAAGGACAAACAACTGCAAATCCTGCATTGAGTTAAATTCCCATCAAGGTGTAAATGACTGATAGCAAATTTTTTCCTTGGAGAAGGGAAAAAAAGAAGGAAAACCTGGAGAAGGCTTTGAAAAGGCAGAGAGCACTGGACCACTGAAGAGTGGGGAAGAAGACTGAGGAAGAAGAAAGGAGAATATACCAAAGAGATCATTTAAAAAAGGGAAAGACCTATATTGCAAAAATATTTATAGCAGCTCTTTTTTTTTGGTGGCAAAAATTAGATATTGAGGGGATGTCCATCAATTAGGGAATGGTTAACCAAATTGTGGCATATGAATGTAATGGGGTACTATTGTGCTGTAAGAAATGATGAGCAAGTGAATTTCAGAAAAACCTAGAAAAACTAACATGAACTGATACTGAGTGAAATGAACAGAACCAGGAGAACACTGTACACAGTAACAGAAACATTGTATAATGATCATCTATAAGTAACTTAGCTCTTCTCAGCAATATAATAATCTAAAATAATTCCAAAGGAATCATGATAAAAAACACTATCCACTTCTAGAGAAAGAACTGACATAGTTTGAATGCATATTTTCACCTTTTTTTTTTTTTTGATAGTTTTCTCCTTTTGATCTGTTTCTTCTCTTTCAACATGACTACTATGGAAATATTCTACACGATTGAACATAAATTATCTATATTAAATTGCTTAAAAATTTTGGGAAGGAGAAGCAACTATACGGTAGGGAGTAAATCTGAAATTCAAAAAAAATTTTTAGATGAATGTTAAAAATTGTCTGTACATGTAATTGGAAAAAATAAAATACAGAGGAGAAGGAAGAGTATGAAAAGCAGAGACTTGGAGAATTCTGAATTTATTTTCACTTACTTTAAATCTCACCTAGAGCTAATCCCTACTTTCTATAGCTTCAAAGCCTCATTGAGGAAACATGTATCCCTCTTTAGGAAGTAGCATCTCTTCTCCATATTAATGTGTGATTCCTAGGTTCCTTTGCAGTGCATGCTTACTGAGCAAAAGGGGTTACTGAATGAATGAAATGGGACTTTCTCCTTGGGAATCTCCTAAGTCATAGGATTCTGTCATTTTCCTATCCCCAAAATCATAGCTCCCTAGGCTGTCCCAGAATTTAAGAGGATTCTAGTGAGCCATCAGAATTATCATTATCATAAAGAATCAATTGAGAACACAGAGTACTGTGCTAGGTCCTTGGGATGTATTCCTTTATGTATCCCTTTCCTAGTGCCATATATATATATGTCCTTGGATCATGGGGGACCCCTTGGAGAGAGGAAAAAAGGGAACTTCACCCTAGTTCTGTCTGTTTGCTCAGTGCCTAATTGGATTCATGGGATAACATTCCTTCCTGACCACAGTAGAAAAACATGGGCTTGGAAACCTGCAATTAAAGTAGACCCACAAAGGATTTGTAATTTAACCCTAATTGGATGCAGTGGCTGCTGCTCAGCATTGCTCTGTTGGTCTCATAGCTTTTGCTCACTGCTGCCATGAATAGTTTCACTAGGCATAAGCCTGTGGAGCTTCCAGATTCTGGTTTCATTTGGGGTCATTAGCCAATATTCAAGCTCTTCTTCAGAAGAAGAATAGGCTCTGCCATGCTCTTTAAAATGCCCAAGCTTTCTATAAATTTTAGCACACAGAAGCCCTTAATATGCTCAGCCACTGATTTTTTTTTGGGGGGGTTGGGGGGAATCTCAGAAACTTCATGGTTTTTCGCTCTAAGAATTAGGAAATCTGAATTCCACATCTGTCTCTCTAACTAGCCATGAGACCTTGAACTCTCTCTGGTCTTCAGTTTTCTCAGAAGTAAAATTAAAGGGTTACAACGGATGACCTTTAAGATCATCTTGAGCTCCAAGCTTTTGGATAATCGCTCTGCAAATATTGTAAAGGATTTCTGTTTACGTTTGCAATGGCTTAGATGACCTTCAAAATCTCTTCCTACTCTGAGATTCTGGGGTTCCAAATGAGCCTCTGAGGTTAAATCAATTCATTTCTATTTGTATTTTGCTCCCCAAAAGTTTATGGGAATTTCCATGCTCACCACCCGGCATGCTTTTCTCCCTATGGGCTCTCCATCTAGAATGCTGTCCTTTGGCTCATTCTCATCAGATCATGTGCACGCTTTCCCAACTTGACCGTGATGCCTTAGTTCATACCCTACTTCCTCTCTACCTGTCAGACACCACTTTGAGCTGCATGCTGTGTCGCAACTAGGGTTTAGTTTAAGATTTAGCACTTGATTGGCAGTCAGAAGACCTGGGTTCAAATTACAGTTCTGCCACTTTCCAACTGACTTTAGTTGAGTCACTCCATCTCTGTGTGCTTCAGTTTACTCATCTGCAAAGGGTGATAATGCTTACCTACTCAAGAATTAAGGATCAAATGACATCATATACACATACACAGGCACTCATGGTACTGTGGGATTATTTGTGCATGTCTGACTTCCTTACCCAGAATAAGCTCTAAGGGAAAGGATCATATCTTGTGCCTCATTGTACCCCCTACAAGGTCAAGCATACAGTCTTTGCTCAGTGTGGCAGCAAAATAAATGTTGAATGCATTTTCCAGAGAAAAGCTTACTGGAATCCTACTAATTTGTTTCGTTTGGGCAATCAACCTCTCTCATTTAAATTGAGCAATTAAAGCAAAGTACAAACTCTCCTGGATCCTCTCTTGCCCTCCCCCAGTGCCTCCTCCCCGCCCCGCCCCCCAGCCTCACAAAAGCACAAACCTCATCTCTGTTTCCTTCCCCTCACTGTGGAACAGTTTCTGGCCCTGCATTCAAACAGTCATATACACCTTGTATGTGGATCTAAATAATTAGCTTGGCTGCATCCTTAGGGTTTACAGCCCAGATTTAAATGCAAATGAAAACACTGCAGGTTAACCCTTGGGGTCCACAAATAATCCGTCAGCACTTCAGTTAGAGAAAACCAAAGTCTGGACTCCCAGGGATTAACAAATCAACAGCATTGCAAGGGAAAAAATAAACAATAGCAGCAGTAATCAGATTCTGAGCTTCTGTGTTCTTTGCATAAATTCCTTACCTTCCTCTGGGGATCTTAAAGCACATAAAAAGAGACAAAATGGTAAAGTGGAAAAAGCGCTGGAGTCAGGAGACCTGGATTTGGATTCTAATTCTGATTTAACCACTAACTAGTTAAGTAATCCTGAGAGATCGCTTCATTTCTCTGGGCTGGTAAATGTAAAAAGGCTGAACTCGGTCTGGGGGCAGTCTGCTGAAGCCCGCTTCTCAGAATATTGTTATTAAATGCACAAAGCAAAAAAATAGAATTGATTATAAAGGAAACCAATTATATTGAAGTAGTTATATCTATCCATCTATCAAGTGTCTATATAATTATCTGCATATCTGTCTATCTATCCATCTGCCTGTTAATCTATATTTATCTGTCTGTCTGCCTGTCTAGCTGCCTTTCTGCTCCCCTGTCAGACTAGCTGCTTACCTCTCTCTCTCTGCCTATCTGCCTCTCTGCCTATCTATTTATCCATCCATCTATCATCTGTCCATCCATCCATCATCTGTCCATCCATCCATCTGCCTATCTATCTGCCTGTCTGCCTGCATATCTATCTAAATTAAAAGACAAGTTCATGATCTCCAGGGAAGAATCTCTGGACTACATTGTCTATTTTTAAGGATGCTTCCAACAGAAGACAACATCTCTGTCTAATAACAGACATGCTAAAGTCCCTATATATCATCCCCCATGCAAATTTGTCTGAGAGTCTATCAACAACTTAATAAGTTTATAGTCAGGGAGCTGAAAACCACTGGGAAGGAATATGGCTGGAGCCATGGCTGTTGAGGAACAGATTAGGGAAAAAGGGACTTCTAAGCAATCCCCATATTATCTGCAAATATTGTCCAATATAAGCAAGTGCAGACACAGGGAATGAGCCACATTCTGTGACAGCGGCCTGCTACACAGCTGGAACTATACAGAAATGAGATACGTTCTGGAACTATGCACACAGTCAGTCTCCTAATAGCCTTGCAATTTCTTGGATCCGGAACCAGGGCAGGGTAACTGGGGCTTTGCTCCAGCCTGTTGCATTTAGAGGGTGCTAACAGTACTTGCAATCACAGGGCAGCTAGGGGTTAAAGAACAAAGGCCTCAAACTTGGGGAGGCTCCCATGGGCCTGTCATATTCTTGAGTACCAAATCAGATTAAAATGTAATTGAGAAACATTTAACAAAATAAAACAAATTACAATAAGACAAAATGTTAATTTTTTTAAGTCAAGATGAGGCCCATAGGGATCCATATGTATGAGTTAGTGGCCTTGGCCCAGGAGAGCCAGTAGATAGAGCAGAAAGATCTGAATTTAAATCCAGCCTCAGACACTAACTGTGAGACCCCGGACAAGTCACTTAAGCTCTGCTTGCCTCAGTTTCCTCATCTGTAAAATGAGGATAATAATAGCATCTCCCTCCAGGGTTATTGTGAGGATCAAATGAGATAATTGTAAGACAGTAAACAGTGCCCAGCACATTGCAAACACGATATTAGCTATCATCATCATCGTGGTCATTTCTATTTGAGTTTAACATCACTATAGAAGATAGAGTAATATACTTGGACTCAGGAAGATCTGAATCCAAATCCTGCCTTGAATACTTAACTAGTTATGTGAACCTGGATAAGTCTCCCTCAGTCTAACTTCCATCTATGAAATGGGAATGATAATAGCATTACCTCGTGGAGCTATTATAAAGATCAAATGAAATAACCTATGAAAATTCTTTTATTATAGACTTTAAAATACTCTATAAATGCTATGTATTACTATCATCATAAGAGCCAGACTTTCACACAAGAAACTTTCAGAAAGTAAAGTGGTCCAGTATCTTCATTTTATAGAGAAGCAAACTTAGATCCAGGGCAGCTAATAAATTTACCTTCAGTTGTATAAGGAGTAGGTATCTAGTGCTCCTTCCAGGTAGCCTGCTGTCTCCTTAACTAACATAAAAACAGTGGACCTTTGTGGCAAGAATAATCTGTGGAAAATGGAAGTTAGAACTCTTTTTGTCGTGGTAAGGAACTGGAAATTGAGTGGTTGCCCATCACTTGGAGAATGACCGAATAAGTTATGGTCTATGAATGTAATGGAATATTATTGTTCTTTGAGAAATGATCAGCAGGATGATTGCAGAGAGGCCTGTAGAGACTTACATGAACTGATGCTAAGTGAAGTGAACAGAACCAGGAGATTATTGTAAACAACCACAACAAGATTATACAATGATCAATTCTGACGGACATAGCTCTTCTTAACAATGAGATAATTCAAGGCAATTCCAATAGACTTGTGATAGAGAAAACCATCTGTACCCAGAGAGAGAACTTTGAAGACTAAATGTAGGTCAAAGCATAGTATTTTCACTTTTGTTGTTTTGGGTTTTTTTTTTTTTTTTTTTTGGCTTGTTTTTCCCCCCTTTTTCGTGTTTTTTTTTCTTTTGATCTAATTTTTTTTTGCTTAGTATGATGAATATGGAAATATGTTTAGAAGACTTGCACGCATTTAACTTAGATCAGATTGCTTGCTCTCTTGGGGAGGGAGAAGAGAGGAGGAGGAGGAGAAAAAAACTGAAACTTGTACAAAGTTTTGTGAAGGTGAATGTTGAAAACAATCTTTGCGTGTTTTTGGAAAAATAAAATACAATTCAAAATAAAATAAAGTGGAAATTAGTAGACCAGTGGTGGAGGATTAGGGACTTCTAGAAACAGCCCTGAAATAGTGTCATCCTCTTCTCATTTGAGGTTGCATTTAATGGTACCTGCCCTGAACATATAAAGTCCTAATGATGGATCTGGGGTCTGCTTTTACTGGTAGCTTAAAAAATATTTAGGTTTTCTGCCTTCATCGCAACTTCATGGATGTCTCATGTTTTTATCCTAAAGAGTTATTCTTATTTTTTAAAATTGTGTTGAAATAAGGCAATCGGAATTTTACTATTGGGAAATGACTGCACAGTCTTATAAAATTAAGAACTCTTTTCCCCCAGAAGTTCTTTTCTCCTGTTAAATGATTTATATTTGGGGTTTCAAAAGGGAAAAAAAGAAAGAAAACAGCCTTTAAATGACTTGGCCAAATTCATTATGTTGTCACACAATTATAATTGCCTCAAGTTAAACAATAAAAAGTTTTACTGTTTTTTACAATTCATTTATAAGGGAGAAAATAGAGTAAAGCAGACCAATGTGAGTTTGGAAATAAGGTTCCTTTGGGTGTGAAAGCTGTTGTCAGGCCTTCAGTTGATAGCCACAACTGTGATTCTCTATTGTAGAAACATGACAACTGATTGCTAAGGCAACAAAGACTGAGAGAGACTGGAAGGGAGAGGATGAGGGAGGAATGGAGGGAGGAAAGCTGACTCTCACTCAGGGTATGTGCGTAAGAATTGGCTGTGTGGCAAAGTCCTTATTTTTTCTGGATAATTTTTTCCTAAATGAGCCCAAACCCTGCTAGAGAAATGTCAAGCATTTTCCTAGTGTCTTTCCAGGTAGAATCAGTCAATTTGCCATTCTGAGAAAGCACTTAGATCCCAAATTTTGGGATGTCAAGGTTTCTTGGACCTGTCTGGGTTCATTAAAGATGCAGGTGTCTGGCTGGTGTGAGGCAAAGTGCCTGGGCAAATAACTGGCACCGGTGGTAGGTCTAGCAACTCATCATTTCCCCCAAAACACATTAATGAAGGAGAGTTGGGGGAAGATGAGACATAAATTTTAAAAAATACATATTTCTTAATCAAAATTAGGTGTGAATTCCAGTCATAAACAGAGACTAATAATCCCAAACCACGGACGTTACTTCATTCTCATGTGTAATGTGAGTATCTGCCAGATATAACATTTGGGGCCAGAAATAGTGTCTCTCGTTGTTTCACAGATATGAAGCTATCCTACCCTGCTTACTTCCCCTTTTCCCCTAATCCCTCAATATTCTCCCTTTACACTTAGAGGGCTTCTGCTACTTTGAGTTATGGCTCATGGGAGTGTCCAGTCCATAAGGCCCTTTGCACTGGCTGATCCCCATGCTTAGAATGCTTTCTCTTTTCAAATCTTGCCCTAGAATAACAGGTGATGAAAAGGCTTGGTGAAGAATTTTCAGCAGAAAAATCAGGCCTCCTTGGACTCCTAGCCAAACTACGTCTTAAAAAATAAATAAAACAACACAATAAAAAATCACTTCTTCCTCAGTCTTAGTTTCCTGATCTGTAAAATGAGGAAACTGAACTAAATGATTCATAGGTCCCCTTTGAGATTCCATGAAGCTTTCAAAGTACATTTTTAAAACCTTCCAGAAAGACTGAACTTCTTCCCCAATTTGTCTTCCTCATGGATAGAAAATGGAATACTACTTGGGATGAGCAAATGAAACATGGATGAAATCTAGATTCTGTCACAGATAATATCTAGGGCAGAAGGGACTCTAGAGACCTTCGTCCCCAAATCATTTTACAGATCAGTAAATAGAGGCTGAGAGAAGGAGAACAGTTTTTTCCAAAATCATAGGATTATCAGGATTTCTTTCAAATTCAGTTTTTCTAATTTCTTTTCATAATTTTTTTTCCAGTTAGGCAATAAATTATGTTATTTAAATATCTAATACATTTGTTAAGCACCTACTATGTTTTAGGCTCTAGGAATATAAAAAAGAGGCACAAGCCCAATCCCTGTTCAAGGAACTTGCAATCAAATGGTAGAGACAACAAGTAAATACGTACAAAGAAGTTACATACATAATAAATAAGAGAAGGAAGTATGAGAATTGAGAAGAGATAGGAAAGGCTTCCTATAGAAGAGGGGATTTTAGATGGGCCTCGAAGGGAGCCAGAAAAACCTGAAGGTAGAAAAGAACAGGCATGGGATACAGCCAGAAAAAAAAAATGTCAATAGATTAGAATGCTGGAAGGAAAACACAAAAGGAGGCAGTTTTTCATTTCCAAATGGAAACACAGAATTTTGGCCCTTCCTCAATTCTTGTCAAAGAATGTGACCCAAAAAAAGTCTCACTTTTTAAAAAAGTGGAGCCATCACCTAATGAGAAAATGGTTCATGACACATCTCCACCCACTGCTTCATAATCCCACCTGCTTCTCAGGTGCTCTGGTGTGTCTGATTATTCATGAACTGCTAATGAGCTAAAAAGTGAAGTTAGAAAAAGTAGACCAGACTCACTACTGCTGAACTTAAGATAAACTCTACTGGGGTCGTCTGTGGTCCACTTTCTCTCAGGACCAAGATTCCATGATTTGTGTTGTTCTCTGGGGCTCCATCCTGCCCTACAATCCCTGCGCAGGGCCCCCATACCAACTTTCAGTATTTTCTCTTGGTATTTAAGGGTTCATCACAGGAAAGTTACTTTACCTTTGCGAATCTTCAATTTCCCCACCCAGAAAATGATGGGATTGAACTAAATAATTTCTCAAGTCCCTTACAGCTCTATGGGAGTTTTTAGGACATTTACTCAGTGATTTTGTAAATTAATCTAATAACTTGGAAATCCTCATAAACCTTCCTCGTGAAGTATCATTATGTTGTGGGCAGGATGTTGAATTTGGAGATAGTTATATCTGGGTTTAAATCACAGTTCTGACAGTTATTAACTATATTACAACATGGCCCTGACCCATAGGGTCCCTTTTAATCTATAAAGAAGGAGAAGCTGCCACCATGATTTTCCTAAGGCATACGTCTGACCATCTTATCCCTACCACTCAATAAATTCCAGTGGCTCTCTTTTACCTTGAAGAACAAACACAAATGGTGCTAGTTGGCATTTAAAGCCTTTGATGGTCCAGTTTCTCTTTATCCTCCAGGTTTCTTATACTTTATTCCCCTTCACATACTCCATAATCCAGCCATACTGCTTATTTATAATTCCTCTCACACAAATTTCCATCTCTCATTTCTGGGTACTGCTTGTCCCTCATGTCCTGAATGTTTCCTCTCTTCCAAGTCTGCCTCTTAGAGGGTGCTTAAAAGGCTCCCTTCAACCCTTATCATTTCAAATATGGTGCTTCAGATACTTCCTTCTCCACAATGATTATCTTATGGCTACTCTGAGTGTGTCTTACATATCTAATTAAACAATATGTCTCCCCTATTAAAATGAAAGCCCTTTGAGGGCAGGCTCAGTTTAACTTTTATCTCTGTATTCCCAAGTGCCAGATGCTTATTGAATACTTTTGATTGATTGATTGATTCTTGAAGGTACAAATTAGATAATGGCTGTAAAGTATTGTATACATTTTAAGGAGTTCTACAGGTCAGTTATTATTTCAGGAATGCTCTGAGGCTCACTCTGTCAATCATATAAATCTGGCAATCACCCTACAAATTAATCTCCTCCCCTCTTGAGACACATTTCTGTGTGCAAATGTGAAACTTTTCTTAATTTTAATTAGTGAGATGCAGTTCTCAATTGGCACCCTTTTTTGACATGAGTATGACTTTAACAGTCTAATTAAGAAGATCCTAAAAGCGGTTGTCTATTTTTAAGCACCCAGCCTGGAGAATTTTAAGAAGAGTTCCTCCCTCTGGATTTTCCAAATCTCTCCTTCTGACCCATCCTCCATCTGGCATTTAGCCAGGGGGCAAAGAGATTGAGATTCACAGCCTGGAGACAAGATCTAGTTCAGACTTTGCCACTTACCAGCTATATGATCTTGTACAAGTTATTTAAATCTCCCAGGTCTTTTGTTTCTTCATCTGTTCAGTAGGGACAAGAATATTTGGCATATCTCAGGGGGATTATGAGGCTCACATGAAATCAAATCCATGAATGTTGCATAATTTGGGGGGAATAACACAAGAAGAAAAGACTAGAGAAAATCACCAATAGCATATTGGGACAAGCAATGGAATTGGATGGTTTGGGTTTAAAAGCAATCCTGACTGACTATATGTCCATAAATAAATCACTTCACTTGTTGAGGAGTCTATGTCTTCACCAGAGGGCAAGAATAGAAAATCTCTATGGTTCTTGCTGGCTCAAGATGCTTTGAGCATCACAAAATTTACCAATAACTAGATCTATCTAAAAGTGGATTGGATTACCTAAAAAGTACTGGGTTTCCCATTCCTGGACATTTTCAGAGGTTTGATGACCACTTGCTGGGGACATTGTAAGAAAGATAATTGTTCCAGTTTATGTTGGACTGGATCAGAGTATCAAACAGGCCATCCTCCTGACTGCTGCCCTCACCGTTTAATTAAGTTGGGATATGCTGTTCAAAATAAATAAAATTTATTTTTATAGAACATAGATAATGTTAACATGTGGTTTTCTAAGTTGATATGCAACTGCTTACATTTATTTTGTGGTTCAGATTCTCTCTAATTTTGACTCCACAGGACTAAATGACCCCTGAATCCCTTCAATTATGAGGTGCTGTGAGCTTGTGATTAAAATCATCCGTGGCTGCTGTTATCATGATTATATCTTACATTCTGCCATTCTAAATTTGCAACAAAGATATCATATATTTTTGTGATAAATAGGACAAATGAATGCATAGTTTCAATTATTACCCAACCCCACATCAAGCTTTCTGATTTACATGCATTGCTTATTTGCCCAATGTTTTGCTTTCTTGGTTTTCCACTTGATCCCATGGGATCATTCACCAAAGGGTTTCCTTTTTGTTTTTAATCCTAGGGTGAATGGGGAGGAATTAATAAATATAGGATATGTTAGAAGCAGATATGTGATGGAACTATGTTGAGAGAGGTAATTGTTTAGTTTTCATTATGAGCATTTACATCTCAGAAATCAGAAAAAGCTACAACCAGATCTTTTTTTGTTGCTGTTGTTGTTGCTTTGTGAATTGCCTAGACTTAAAATAATGTAAGAAATGTCAATAATGCAGATTAAATTTAAAAGTGTGTTGTTTGTACATTTTTTTTCCCAGACAGGACCCATTGATTGGGAACTACTCGTTAAAGGACTTATTCTGTAGCCTTGATTCCTTAATATTTTATGAATTCTTCAAAGATAGGAGAATCAGAACCAAAGTTCTACCTTGCGTCCTCAAGTCTTTTTGTATTTTCCTTCTGTCAATAAATTTCCCATTTACTCTGTATAAACATTGTACATAGTAGTTTGCTTCTTATTGATCTCATTTGATTGTAAGTCTCTTGTGAGCAAAAATTGTCTTTTACCTTTCTTGGTATCTCTAGCATTTGGCAAAATGTCTGACACATAGTAAGCATTTAATACCTGTTTTTGACTGGTAGTGTACATGTCATATTCTTCCTCTCCTCAATCCATTACATTGTAAATCCCTTAAAAACTTGGACTTAGCCATTTTTTGCCTCTCCTGGATAAGAATGCCTTGAACATATCAAGTATTGAAAATTGTGTTGAATAGAATTCTTCTTAAAATGGAAATGTTTAAAAAATGAAGAAGGCCCATACAAAGCATATTTTTTTCATAGACAATAATCACATGTCAGAGTAATAGGGCCGCATATTCTATACGTTTTGGGCAAAATTTGGTCTTTTTTCAGGAATTCCAAGGCTATTCCTTTTGTCTCATACTAATTCATCTGAGTTTACTGCTTTGGACCTTGTGGAGTAGAACTGAGATGTCTTTAATTATTCAGGACAGAAGCAAATGTTTAAAATTGTTTCATATATAATTAGGAAAAAGCAAAATATTATTTAAAATATTTGAGGCAGGAACTGGGCATGGAGTTAGGAAAACCTGAATTTAACTCCAGACTCAAATACTTACCAGTATGTCACCCTAAGTGTATCAGTTAAGCTCTGCCTCAGTTTTCCCATCTGTAAAATGGAATTCACAGGGTTGTTGTGAGGATCAGTTGAGACAATATTTAGTACTTAGTACTAAGATAATAAATATAAATATAATATGTAATTATATATATTATAATTAAAGTAATATAAATAAATAATAAATATAAAAATAATAATTAGATAATAAAAAGCACTTAGCAAAGTGCTAGGCACATAGTAGGTACCAAATAGATGCTATTATTATTTGAAAGGTGGTCATGAGGAAGAATGATTTGACATAATCTGCTTGGTTCTGTAGAGCAGAACTAAAAGTGGTGGTAGAGAAGTGGTCCTGACGTACTTCCTAACAATGTTAACCAAAGGCAGAGGGGTCTTTCTCTTCATGGTGGTACACACTTTTTCACTGGTTGGAGCAAAAGCTGGATGACTACTTGTTGGGCACATTATTAAGGGTATTCTTGTTAGGCTGTAGCTTAGTTTAGATGAATTTTAAGGTCTTTCTACTCTGAGATTATGTAATTCTTCAATTCTTATTATCTTTATTTCACTTGATCCCAATTTTCTTGATTCATTTTGGCCCCTATTATCATTCACCTCGCTCCCATAAGATGGATTCTCTTTCCCAATTAAAGCCTATGAAACTCAGCTCTGGTTCAACTGCCCATTAAAAAGAAGCAATATAAAAAGTCAGATTTGAGCTCTGATGCTATTTCTCCAGGTGGCAAACGAGCATTTAGATCAATGATGTCCAAGGTCCTGGGCAGCCTGAAATCTTGTGATCCTCACATTTAGGATCTGGGCGTTGCCAACAAGTTTGGGGAATTGGAGGGAATTCTTTGTCCTTTTCTGCAGCTTAGACCGAGTTTTATAAAGATATCAGAGGCAGGATTTAAATTCAGCTCTCTCTGACTTCAAGGTTGGTTCTCTACTATATGAAACTATTAGCAAGTAAGCATTTTCTCCTGTTGTGTGAATAATAAATCACATGGGAGAAAGAATTTCCTGGGAGGAGTAATTCAGTGATAAAACGATGGTGGAGTATTGTGCTTAAAAAAAAAAAAAAAACTACACCCTGGAGAGATTCGTTATAATAATCCCTTAGAAATGGGCCATCTAGTCTAGGTATTCTTAACCTGGAGTTCACAAAAGAATCTAGGGAATCTTAACTTGGGGTTCATGACCTTTTTTTAGACATAGATCGATAAATTTACATCTGTGTGTTTATGTATATACATATATAAAATATTTTAATATAACTTTTTATATTTAAAGCAAAATTCCTTAAATTTGGTGTCCATGAACTTAAAAAAATAGTATAATGACTCTATTTCAATATAATTATATCCTTTAATTTTCTATGTATTTTATTTTCAGTTTCTGAATTCAATAAATTTGTGTGTGTATGTATGTGTGTATACATTTACATATAACTATTTCAATAAAATTTTATAAGCCTTTAAAGCAAAATTTCTTAATTTGGTTTCTATGAACTTAAAATAACATTATGATAACTCTATTTCAATATAATTATACCCTTTGATTTTTTCTGTATTTTATTTTCAGTTTTTGAAAACTTTATTCTAAGAAAGAGGTCCTTATGCTTTACCTGACTATTTCCACAAGGACTCACAACATAAAAAAAGTTAAGAATCCCTTTTTTTTGCCCAGAGGCTATTTAATTTGTCTGTTTCCCATAGTTTCCCTGGAATATAAACAATGATCATTAAAAATCAATCTTGGGGATTGAGCTTCTAGCCAAGAGTTCAGGGTTGTGACCCCATCATTCACAGATCTGGGCAATATTAACAATATGGGAGAGGTTCTAAGTAAGATCAGGTTGGCTCATTGGGAATCAGTAGTCGTGGAGAACTCTGGCGAAGTAATTTGAAAACCGTCCTTTGGGGGTCATATATTTTAATGTCAAGATCTTAATACATGAGAAAGTTTGTTTAATAAGGAACAGGCATGGGAGATACTGAATTCCACCGAGCTAAGGAAAATTGTCCACTTTGCCAACTAAACCAACTTTGTATACAAAATACTCAGTGTGGTTCTGGGGCTGTGTATGTTGGGTCTAGAAGAAAGCATGTGACAGCTTTACTGCTTGGTTTGGGTATGTATAATTGGCAGTGGGAGGGGAGGAGGGGATGCTTGCTTCTGCTTTCACTCAGGTTGATTGATTTTTATTTCCCTCCATAATTATTAAAAACCTCATGTGAGCATTTTAGAAATTGTGGGGCTCAAGACTGTAGAATATGAAAACCCTTGAAGATTGAGTAGGGAATCCTTCCCTCCATTCTCCTCTCCCCAAGCAATTATTTGTCCCCATGAGGGATGAGCTTCTAGTTATGGCTGTAAGGGAGCAGGCAAGCCCAGGGTAGTTAGAGTAAAAATAGACCAAACCAGATTGTGTTTATGTTGGCAAAGAGAACAGGAAAACCTCAGAGATGGCAAGAAAGGATGGCAGTGGGGGAATGTGAGCAGAATTTTCATCCCCATGGCTAATTACAAAGTAGAGTAGTTCACTTAAAATAATGTTCATAGGATCTTAAGTATAAAAGTTACAACCCAACCAAAAGCCACTATCTTTGACCTTTGAAAGCCAACTGGGAGGCAGTTTCCAATAGCAATCCCAACCTCAAGAGGCCTCCAAAGTAGACATATGGCAAAGATCTGTATGTGTCTGTCTCTTTGTCTCTACTTTTAGCATTCATTCTTTGACAAACTAATCATTCAGAAAACAGCCTATTTCTCTGTTGCTATTATCTCAAACTTATTCCTTAAGCATTTCATGTAGAGATTCTATGACTCTTTTAAAGTTGGAAAATTCTATGGCCCTTTTATAGAATCAGAAAGATGTCAGCTTGAAGATAGTGCTTTGTATCTATTTTGTGGATAACCCTAGTTCTTAATTGACTGCAGGCAGATCTTGTTGGGAATATAGGATTGAGACTATAATCCTCAACCATTCTCAAAATGGACAAGTTCCTTGTTCCTCAAAATTTCTGAGTGGGTGGAGGGCTTGGCCAGTGACAGGATAACTAGTGACTTAAGGACCATATTTAGTAGGGATTAATATGCAGAGAATAGTAACCAGCTGTTCCCTATTTGTACCAAGAGCTAAATAAGCAGTAATGGATTTAAGATTCAGCATTAATGCTTTCAGATAAAAAATAAGAGGTGACTCCCATGCATATATTAAATTCATATAAAACTACTCAAAAGAATTGATATAACTTTGTTCAGTAACCCATTGATTATTGATATTAAATGAGACATTAAAAAAAGACATATTTGTGAACCATGTCAGTTACTATCCTGGAAGGTGCTTGGCCCAGAGTATAACTTGAGGATTCCCTAGATATATTAAGCTGCTTTCAGATGCTCCTATTTTTGCTAATGACATTGTATGGATTTCATCATAGTCCCAAATGATCCAGGACCTCCTAAAGAAGAGTCATTACTGCACTAATCTCTAACTAAAATTTAACATTTCCTTCAATTACTTAAAAATATCATTCTGAAAAAAGGGTCCATTCTTCTTTAGACAACCAAACAGTCCACAAGTGTTAAGAATCCCTGAATTTGGTGGACAATGCACAGAGCTTGTTTATCAGTATGTGTATATGAATGTAATTGCATCTATTTATTTAAAATTAGATCTAGAAAATGGACAATGAACTAGGTCCATAATTGAAGAAGTAGAGAAGAAAGAACAAGGTAACTTCAGGAATACTGAACAATTCTTTTATGACCCTCAGACTTCTCCCTGAAACAAAATTCCAGCTTTATAAACACCAGCATTCATTCTCCCAGTAATGTGTGCCTGTGAGTCATGGATTATTACAGTCTCTGAAGAATTGATATTGAGCTTAAATCAAGGGGCACTGGAGAAGTGCATGATGGATATGAGCAGGTTGCAAGACATTACAAACAAGAAAATGTATAGTAAAAAACATATAAAGATGCTATCAGAGAAATGTATGACTAGAAACAAAAAAGATGGACTGGTTATATAGCGAGAGTAAGGGATTACTGATGGACTGTTTGTGTTTCTCTGGTATCCACATCCTGTCAATAGAATGAGCAAAAGGCTCCCAGAATGCTGGCTAAATTCTTCTTTTTAGAGGACAGAGTTTCACAGAATGGACACATGTGGACATCATGGGTGGGAATCCTTACAGTAGAAAGATTATAGGGTCATCAGAATATTATAGAAGATCTTTAGAAGGACTGGAATTTAAGAATATCTGAAAGGACCAATCTAGTCAAAGGACCAATGAATCTGGATAGACTGGAATGGTTGGATGAAAAATGTTCTTAAGTTATACCTACTTGTAATTATTTGTATTTAAGGTGCATTTGTACAGATAGGAGAAATTGTAATAAGTTACATAGTAAGTATGGTAAGTTATCAAGTTCCCAAATCATGGTTTCACTGTCATATTTTTAAATTTTTGCATCAATTGACAGGATTGCTTGGTCCTTTTAATTTAAATATTAAAATGGACCTCTGAGGAAGGTCTTAAAATCCAAAAGCTCAAATCCTATTTTGAAGAGACATTCTCTGAAATCCAATTTCACTCACTCATTCATTCAATAAATAAACACTTAGTAAGTGCCTGCTCTATGCAATGTATTGTAACAGGAATAGGGTTAATATGATGAAAAGTTAGATACAGGCTCAATTGTTAAAATGCCTATAATCTATCCAGGGAAAATCATGTGTATGAAAGGACTATGAAGATTGTTAGGAACAAGAAATCAAGTCCAGTAAAGGGGGGAATGGAAGAATCACCAAGAAAAGAAGGTGTCCCTGAAAGCTGCGTAAGGTGTCAGTAAATATCCATGACATGGAAACAACATGGGCAGGTGTAGAAAGCAGCATAAACGAAAGCACAGGAGATCACTCATCATCTAGTTGCTCTGGAGTATAGAATGTTATGGGAGATAGCATAAAATAATAGGTATCTACCCCCTCCCTCACATTTCTCTCCATCACATATTATTGAATCAGATTACAAATGATCATTAGGCTCCAGAGTTTTGATTTTATTGAGGAGGCATCGGGGAGTCATTGAAGGTTTTTGAGCAGGGGAGTGCAATGGTGTAGTGTGGAAGTAAAAGAGCCTGGAAAATGAGAGTGGAAAGATCTTGAGAGGTGTAATGTGGAAGGAGGAGATCCTGGAAAATGAGAGTGGAAAGATCTTGAGAGGTGTAATGTGGAAGGAGGAGAGCCTGGAAAATGAGAGTGGAAAGATCTTGAGAGGTGTAATGTGGAAGGAGGAGAGCCTGGAAAATGAGAGTGGAAAGATCTTGAGAGGTGTAATGTGGAAGGAGGAGAGCCTGGAAAATGAGAGTGGAAAGATCTTGAGAGGTGTAATGTGGTAGGAGGAGACCTTGGAAAATGAGAGTGGAAAGATCTTGAAAAATCATCTGATTGTACTTATGGCATTTATTGTCTTGTATTGTAGTTGTTTGTATAACTGCTTTGACTGGCCCTTAAGCTCTAAGTTCCTAGTAGATAGGAACTTCATTTAAGCTTCTTTGTGTTCCTGTACTGAATTTTGAATATAAATATTTGTTGAATGGATTTCCTTAAGGCTTGAGAGCTAATGACTCATACTCAAAATTGTGCTCATGCCTTCTGTTTCATATGCATAATTAATAAAGGAATTATTCTGAGGACAAAACTGAACTCAAAACAAGGAAATTCTCAGACTTCTGCTAAGCTGATGAGTCTAATCACATGAAAAGAATCAACAGAAAAACACAAAAAGATAGAACCCAATATGATACTACCCCCAGAGAAAACATTAATATTTTTGGAAATAAAAAAAATCTTCTCAAATTCCCAAATTATGGTTTCAATGTCATGTTGTCTTGTTGGACTAACAACAAAGACTTTCCCCATGGTTTGTAGTCATGTTTTGGTGAGTATCAATCAACAAACACTTAAAGGGGGACTATGTCCCAGGCACTATGTAATAACAATTATCCAAATGACAGTCCAACTATGTCAACTCATCCCATGGGACTCACTCTGACCTGCATAAAAGAAACTGGCAGAGATGGGACTCTAACAGACTGAGCACTGCCAGCAAAAACAAATCCTGACCTCCAAAAGGTGCCAGTGGGTGATTTAGGGAACAGGGGAACAGATTCAGTGACATCTTACAAATATGAGGCTGATACCTGTCTCAGAAGAGGGGAGGGATCCTGAGTGTGATTATGTTGGTTGTCACAGTGAAGATGGGAGGCAATCTTCCTTTCCCCCTTCTATATGGTTGATCATACATTTCTTAGGGTCAGGGCAGGGAAAGCCAGAATACATTTAGAGCATCAGTAGACTGCACACTGGATTGTATTGTGGTATAACTTTTACACGTGTAGCTCTTTTCTCCCTAAGTGATAGCAATATCACATTTATGTGGGATTTCAGGGTTTACAAAATACTCTCCTCGCTCCAGTCCTGGGAGGTAGAGATTGCAAGTGTTATTAATCCTCATAATATATGTGAGGGACCTAGATGATAAGGTACTCAAAAGGCTAGAATCCATGTCTCCATCTTTTTTTTGGATCCAATCTCAGACATGGACCACAAATAAACCCTCACTCTGGCAGGAGAATCAGGACTTTGTCCCAGAGTACTGAAATTATAGCAGAGGGTACACCCAAATTTAAAATATTTATCTTAAAAGATTTAAAAGAAAAATGTGAATTTGTTACATTTATATTCTAACAGTAATTATATTTCTTTATGTTACATTTATATTCTAACAGTAATTATATTTCTTTATCAATGTAGAAATGACGAAGCTTGGTAATGTTAGCAAAAATAATTAGTTAAAACAGTCGTTTGCTCAGTCAAGCACTTCTCTTTCATACAATGGAGTTCCTGTCTCCCCTTTCCATCCCAGTTCACAGTAATGAAGATTTTTTTCCCCCAATGGGCGCCATCAAGTTTTCATCCCACCTAGAGGTGACATTTCAGGGTCTATTCTATCTTGTGTACTAGTATTTCCATAACTGTATATGTCGCAGAAACTTCTTATAATTATTTTCACATGACAAATTACAAAGTTAGTTTGAAGGTGTTTCATTTCTCTTGCCCCAGGCACCAGGATTTCTAATTATTGGTCTGCACAGCTACCATAAGGGAACAGTGACTCTTAATCATAACTAATTATATGCATTTTTTAATCAACTCTTGTGACTGACAGTGGGTGTTAGATGCTCTTTAGCCTTTAGATAGCAGTTTATATTTCCTAATAGAATGTTTAATACCAATGTCTTTAGAACACAGAATGAACTGTAGTTAAATCTCTTGGTTGTTCTGACAACTTCAAAGCATGAGCCATAACAAGCTATATAAAAGCATAGAAATGTAATTATTAATTATTCGGGATAGCTAGGAGGCACAGTGGATAGAGTCCCAGCACTGGAATCAGGAAGCCCCAGTTTCAAATCTGGCTTCAGACACGTCCTAGCTGTGTGACCCTGGGCAAGTCACTTCACTATTTGCCTCAGTTTCCTCATCTGTAAAACAAACTGGAGAAGGAAATGGCAAATACTCTAATATCTTTGCCAAGAGAACCCCATATAGAGACACAAAGAATCAGCTGAATGAGCAACAATGTAATTAAGTGAGCAGAAATGTAGTTGTGGTACACTGGGAATTCCCTTAAAGGAATAAGTATTATACAATCCTCCTGCATGCTCCCTCCAAGCCCTTCACTTCTGCCACCAACTTAAATGAAATTGCTTTGTTCCTGAGCATGGTTACAAAAGTTTATCTTCTCTCTGTGGCTAGGCTCCCAGGAAGAGTCTTCTTGGTTTTCTCTGGTCCAGAGTTGCAGGATCTGAACCAAGCTGGCGGGTCCTTTCAGAGGAAGAGTTCACAATGTTATGCTACTGGAGTTTCGAGTGACTGGCAGAATTCTTGGAGGTCATAAAGCCCAAGGTCTGCTAATGGACCATCACTTTGGGGAAGTTCTAATTTTGTCATTTTGGAAAGTAGCGTAACATAGAAGCAAAGCTGTTCTAGTCCTGCCTCTGACACATACTGACTGTGGGACCCTGGGCACACCTCCCAGTGCCTTGGGCAGATATCTAAGGCAAGTGGCTATCTGGAGCAGTAGAATGCATTTCCTTGCCTTGTTTATTGTTTTTCGGTCATTTTTTCAGTCATGCCCAATTCTTCTTAATTCTCTTTGGGGTTTTCTTGGTAAAGATACTATGCTTTGCCATTTCCCTCTCTAGCTTATTTTACAGATGAGGAAATTAAGACCAAGCTAAATGGCCCTTCCAGAATGATACAACTAGTGTTTGAGGTGAGATTTGAACTCAGGATGATGAATCTTTCTGACTCCAGGTCCTCCCTCTATTCACTGCACTGTCTGGCTGCCTTCATTTCCTCACTAAGAGTTCCCTACACCAGTGAAATAATAAATCCAATTCAAAATTTCCTCATAAAGATACAAAAGTATTTAAAACACAAGGAATATTTGTTATGGTTATTCCTTTTGTTGGTGAGCGTACTCCTTAGTCCTTAGAAATATCAGAAAATGATAATCCATATTTCACAATATTTCACAATTGATATTTCACAAACTTGGTATCTCATCTATATAGATATATATACCAACAACAGAGAATGTTACCTCTTACCCTCCCAAAAGTCTGCCACAGGGGGATGCTCTACATGAAGGCAGACTTCCTCACATCATATGACAAATACTGTTATTTTTACTGAATCCAAATTTCATTGGGATATTCCTTAGGAGGTGATACCTACCCCAAAATCTCTAATAATCTTTGAGAATTGGCTAAATCACCGAGAAATTAAGTGATTTGCCCAGAGTTAGAGTTTACAGCTAGAGTCCTTGAATTCAGATCTTCTTGACATCACAGGCAGCTTTTTCTTATGATACCACACCAATTCATATGAGTTGAAGAAAATTATCACAATAAAAGAATCTATGTTACTACTCTTAGGCAGTCAGGTGCTCAATGATGAGAAGGATTTTGTTTCAGTTCAGTTTATAATTTTAAAACTGAAAGATTCTTTGGAGATCATTTTATCCCATAGCTTTAATTTATATTTGAGGAAATAGATTCATAGGAATTAAGTGAACTGCTCAAGGGCATGCATCTGTTTAATAGCAGAGACAGGACTAGAAATCAGTTTTTTCTGAGTCCTTGCCCTGAGCTTTTTCCTCCTTTCCTAAGTAAGATAATTAAAAACCATCACTGAGCTAAACAAAATAAACAAGACCTTGCTTTCAACATCAAAGCATCCTACTTGTCCTTCAAAGTCATGAAAGTTCTCATTTGAATACCACACAAGTATTCAATGAGTTCACAGTTTATTCTGCTGATTGTGCTTGAGAATCCAAGACATAGGACGGTAGAGCTAGAAGGGATCTTGGAGAACTTACAGACTAGGTCCCTCATTTTACAGACATGTACAAGTGGGAGTGGAGAGATGAAAGATCTGGGAAATGGAGCAGAACTCTCCCCATGGAGCCAATCTGAGGGTCCAGCTCCATGGGGGAGTTTCATAGATAAGAAAAATTGTCATTTCATCACCATTTGCAAAATCATCAAGAGTGTTTTTTAAGCTGGAAATAAATGAGGTATCATTTAAATAGGTAATGGCCGAACAAATTATGGCATATGAATAAAATGGAATATAACTGGCACAAGAAATGGAAAATGCATTTATATAGCATTTGTATAACACTTCCTATGTGCCACGCATTGTGCTAAACAGTTTATAAATATCTGAATTGGTCCTCACAAAAATCCTGGGAGTTAGGTGATGTTATTATTCTTATTTTATAGTTGAGAAATCTGAGGCAGAATTCCCTACACTTAGGAAATCAGGTCCATACCAAAAGCAAAAAAAAAAAAAAAAAATCCAAAAAACTAAACAAAGCTTAACTCTTTCTGTCCAGAGCACTACCTCCCAAATTTGCAACCAAAGAGTCATCCTTGACTCTTCCCTCCCTCCTCTCTCCACCCTAGAGCCAACCAGTTGTCATCTGCCCCCACAACATTTCTCACATCTCTTTCTGTCCACTCCCACTTCTGACTTTTAGCACCTGTTGCCAGGACTGGTTCAGTAACCTCCAAACTAGTCTTCTACTCTCCCCTATCCAATCCATTCTCCACACAGTTGTAAAAATTATTTCCTTACAGCAAAGATCTGAATGTGTCACTCCTCTACTCAAAAAACTTTCAGGGGCTTCCCTGTTGCCTAAAGAACAAAATATAGTCTCCAACGCCTGTAATTCCAGACTCTCTATAATTTGTAAATAAATTCTATCTGTTTTTCTAGTTAAAAAGCATTTATCAAGTATGTTCTGTGTGCCAGGCAATATACTAAGTATTTGGGATACAAAAAGACACAAAAGACAATTCCTTCCTGTAAGAAATTCTCAGTCTGAGGTAGGGAGATAACATGTACAAATAATATAGAGACAGGAGAAATCGGATGGAAGGCCCTAAGATTAAGAAGGACCCAGGAAAGCTCTTACAGAAGGTCTTTCTCTTTCGCCCTAGTCCACTTAAAACTGGCCTTCCCCCCTAGAATATATTCCCTCCTTATCTCTACCTCTCCCCGGCTAAGCTCAATCACCACCTTCTGAGAAACTTTCTTGATTCTACCTTTCCCCAATCCCTAATTTTTAGCATTTTCTTCCTCCTCAATTTTTGTACTAGATACTTATTTGTACTCTTGAAGGCAGAGTCTTCATATGATCACATATATCGTTTTCTGCACAGCAAGAGTTTAATTAATAAATAAAGAAAATAAAAATAAGGGCTGGTTTTGCTCCATTAAGTTGAGCCCCAGCATCTAGTCTGGAAGAAATAGGTTCTCCCAGGCGGGCCACCCTGGTGCTTTCCTCAAATCTTAAGCAGGCTGGCACCGCAGGCGGGACAAAATCAGCCCCACATGGGAGCCG
This sequence comes from Antechinus flavipes, assembly GCF_016432865.1. Lineage (NCBI taxonomy): Eukaryota > Metazoa > Chordata > Mammalia > Dasyuromorphia > Dasyuridae > Antechinus > Antechinus flavipes. Next base: position 66,350,977 of record NC_067402.1, on the reverse strand, counting down.
TGAGGTATGCTGGCCGGACCCTGGCTGGAAACTGCCGTGATGTCAGCCTCAGGCCAGCTCCATCAGCCCCACACCTTCATACACATGAATGTTCTCCTGGCTTCTTTGGAAAGTAATTTTATACCAGTCCATCCAAGCCCAGTGATGGAGTTGAAATGTTAATCCAGGTCCTTTGGGAAATAGGGAGGAGGAAAGATCAAACGGCCTGGGATAATATACTCTTTACCTATTCCAATGTTGATTACATGGCCCACAGCTGAGATGTGTAGTGTCTCGGGCAGTGTACCCTCAAACAGCTGGAACTTATAATGGATAACATTTTAACCCATTGGCTCCAGGAGTTGGGATTTCCTGACCCAAAACACTAATTACTGCAAATTTTTTACCTTTCCTTTCTGCCTTTTAAGGGAATAGGGAGTGTGTGTGGGCAGGGAGTCGGCTTGGGAAAGAACAGATTGAGGCTCCATTTGCTTCCTGCAGTGAACTCAGAAAGCAGGAGAGAAAGGAAAATACAATTTAAATGGCCCATTTGTTTATTGTTCCTGGCAGGTATGTGTGGTTGCCATTACAACAGAGGCCACCATTGGCTTGTCCAGTCCAAGACTTTGCCTCTAGCCTTCCAAAAACAAAACTCTGAATAACATTGGTCCTCCCACCCACACAGAACCTGCCCAAATAAACATGAGTGTCGTGAGGTGAGGGGAGAAAATTCCTGCCTTCCCAGGAGGGCTGGTGAAGAAGTAGGGCAACAGAGGGCTAAGCGGGGAGCCTCCAAGGTATCTACAAGAACAGCCTATAAGTCAAGACCCCAGGAAGCAGATAATCCTACCTTACCGGTTCCTTGAGCCAAACCATAATTCTGAGCAGGCAAAGGTGCCTGGAGAATAGCCGGCCAACTTCTGCGCTTGCTGCCAGTTAGCTTACTCCTTTTGTCTCCATTTCAGAGACCAAACCGTTGAATTGATTCCCCTCTGGCTGCTAAGCTTGTAGAGCAAAGAAGTCTGGGAAAGGAATCCCAGATGAATTGAATTAGAATTCTCAGCAGGTTAAAACTGTCTCTGGTAGCCTCTCCAAGCTCAGAGGATAGCCAGGAGCCTTACCAGAAAATGGAAGCGAGTCGGAGCAATAGGAGGACCTATGGTATCATTCCTTAGTCAATCCCCTCCATTTGACAGATGAACAAACTGAATCCATGGGAAACTGTGGCTTGCACAAAGTCACACAGTTATTTCTATGACAGTTTGTTATACCAATCTGGTGTTTTTCCTATGGTACCATGCTTCCCTCCCTGATGGGATATACCAACCTAGGATCACAGGGTTAGAATGGAGGTCATAAATTCCTGATCATTTAATAGGTGAATCAAGCAGGCAAGCTTTGATTATGAACCTGTTGTGTTCAGTCATGTCTGACTCTGGGATCTGTTTGAGGTTTTCTTGGCAAAGATACTGAACTGATTTGCCTTGTCCTTCTCCACTCATTTTTACAGATGAGGAAACTGAGCAAACAGGGTTAAATGGCTTGCCCATAACCACAGAGCTAGTAAATGTCTAGGTCCAGCCTTTTGCCCCCCGTCCTACCTAGCTACCCTTGAACTGATATATGTACAATTGATGAGGATAGGTGATTTCAGTGAATAGGAAGTTCCTCAGTGAAGACCACTCTAGCAGTGTAAGTTTTTACCTGTTCTACAATTTATAGTCTTAGGAGAGCTCCCTATTTGAACTAAAAAGTTGAGTGATTTGCCCCAGATCACACAGAATGGGCAAATGAGGGAGACAAACATGAACCCTGTATTTGGAGGATCTGAAGTTTGCTCTGTACCTCTGATGTCTTTACTAGTCTTTTAGCCTAAGAATTAGGCACAGCTCAGGCCTCCCAGGCTCATTTATCTCTACTTAGTAATTTGGCAAAGTAGGGAGTAGAGAGGGCACCTGAGGCCCTCAGACATAAGGTTACTCCATGGATTAGAATAGAGCTAACTAGATAGCACAATGGCCACTGGCTTCCTGATAAGATGCAAACAGTTCTCCCAAATCATGGGCTGGCCCTCGACCCCTACAGAGCCTGGGGAACAATTGTGCTCCTGCTCATATATCCCTCTTCTGTCAAATATGTTTCTCCCTACTTTTCTCACCAGACTCCAGGTTTCTTGCAGGAGCCTAAAAACTTGAAATATTCACAAATTATTTTAGTCAAATATACTTGTAAGCATAGATTGTCTGAAACAGCCAACCAAAAGAGAGCAAAGGCAGGGATGGACCACTCCTGCCTTCCATTGGGAAAATACATTTGGGAAATAGAGCAACTGGAGGCAAGGAGAAGATTCATGTTGCAGTTGGAAGAACTGGGTTTGGATCATAGATTTGTTACTTATGTGACCTTGGCTTCTGCCTCCACTTTTCTTATGTGGGGAAGAAGAAAGGGGCTGAACTAGATCAATAGTGTCCAACTCGGATGGGAGTCCTGCAAGTCACACATTGGCTTAGAAAATCACAAATTAACATTGTCTCTGATGTATTTTTATCCATATTCTTAATCATTTTTAATCTAATTCAGGCAGCACTTGGGAGTGCTCAGAGGCCCTCCCTGGACAACAGAGGCCCCCAAGTTTCACAAGTCTGGACTAGATATAATTAAGATAATAGTAGCTAGCACTGCTAGGGTGCTTTGCATAGTGCTGTACAAATGTTATGTCATTCATCCTCACAACAACCTTGCAAAGTCAGTGCCATTTTTATCCCCATTTTACAGATGAGGAAATTGAGGCAAAAAGACAAAAAGTTACTTGTCCAGGGTCATACAGCTGGTAAATGTCCGAGGCAAGATTTGAATGAACTCCGGTCTGCCTGACTCCAGATCCAGATTTCTATCCACTGAGCTGTTTTAGAACAGTTACTCAATTTTGTTTTTTTATTACTGTTGTTTATAAAGGAAAAGACAAAGGCTTAAGGCTACTTAGTACTATTAATATTGCCACTAATGTCACTACTACTACTACTACTACTACTACTACCCTACTCTATTTTATTGAGCACCTATTTTGTAAAAAGTCCTTTGCTTGAAGACTGAAGGAGAGAAACCAATAAATCAATCACAAGACCTACCTTCAAGGACCTACAGTCAGGGCCATGCAAGTTACCATTGTTTTGTTCTAATTCTTCCTTTGCAGGAAAGCTCTTCAAAGGCTAAAGGGTGGCTAGCATGTGTCCCCAAAACTTCTCTTATCCAGGCTAAACATCTTTAGTTGCTTCAGTGGACTCTCTCAAGTCATGGTCTCCAAGCTATACTATATATATACTATATTTACTATACAAACTATACTATGCTTATTATACTATAGTATATCATACAAACAGATACTCACTAGTTGTGTGACTCCAGACAAGTTCCCAGAAGCCCCCTCTCAGTTTCTTCACTTACATAAATGAGGGGGGTCCCTCTAGGGTTCCTTTAGGGACCCTATGTTCCTACAGCTGCTTTCCTTCCTGGCTTTCTCCTGGGCATATTCTTGCTTTTCAAATAACCAAGACACCCCTAAAATAAGACATCCCAGAATAGGACACGGTACTCCAGATGGGCAGAATACACCAGATTATCACCTCTCATTCTTTTTTTATTTTTCCAATAACAAAGAAGGACCAGTGGCTCTTTGGGGAATTTTAGTTTGGGACTTTTGTGATTTAGGCCACATGAATGAGTGATGCTTCTTGGCCAGGAAGATCTTAGGATCATGGATTTAAAGGTAGAAGTCATAACTCCTTCATTTTATAGATGAAATAACCGAGGCACAGAAAGCTTGTGCCTTGATATCTAAGTAAGTATCTGAGATGGAATCTTGAGTCCTGGTTACAGTCCTAGGGAGTGCACCAACATAACCTGCCATCTCGCTGGGCCACCTGACATGTAAGTAATTGGGACGGGGAGGGACCTTCTAATTGGGATGGGAGCATCCCCGAGGTGGGGAATTACAGTCTCTGTCTGAGGATGCAGAGAGATTTGAATATGGTGGGAAGTCCATGAGGCAGCTCAGAGGGGAAGGCGAGGGCATGTGGAAGGAAGAACAGCATCAAAGGCAGAGGCAAATACATTTGGGAGGAAGCTGGAGAATGAGGAAAAGCACATGAAAAGCGGTTTGGCTGGCCACTGACAGCAATATTTTTAGCTTTTGGACCAGGATGCACTGTGGGTACATAGTGTCAGAGAGTTTCTCTGTGATTTACTATGAAGGAATGGGAGATTTTTGTTTGATCAGTGCCTGAAATCCTAACATTCTTGATCTGTTCCTACCATCTTGAAAATAAAAATATCTCTGGGAAGAGGAATCCCCTTGATCCAATGTGTGAATTAATTCTATTGGTCCCCTTTTTACAGCATAAAGCTAAGTGTGATGGGAGCAGGGCTCGAGGGAGGGAAAAAAGGGAAAGAGAAGGCAGGATTGATTAATTTCCCATCCATCATTTTGCCTAGAATAGGGTCTTGAAAATCAGGGCAATAGCTAGGAATTCTTGAGACAAGGAGGTTAGTACTACTAGAAGTGCAGTCATACAGAAAGAGGGGGTGATCAGTCTCCCACAGAGCCCAGTCTGTGCCTTTTTGGAGTTTGGGAGATGGGTCCCAGAAGAAGAGGGGAGAGGAGTCACAGAAATTGGACCCTGGGTTGGTGGCCCAGGGCACAGTGGTGAAGAAGTACTGAGCCTGGCATGGCTCCATGGCAGGAAAACCTGAGTTGAAATCCCCTCTCTCAAACTTCTTAGTTGGATAACTCTGGGCAAGTCCCTTAACCCCAATTTCCTCACCAAAAACAAATAAATAAATAAATAAGTGAATGAATGCATGAATGAACAAATAAAATCATAAAATAGGGGGGGTGTTAAAAAATGGTCTCTGTGGTCCCTTTTAGCTAAAATTATGAACCTAGGTTAAGACAAAAATATTGTTTTAAAAAGGTGAAGTCATTTCATGAAAGGACGTTTTAGGTAGAAAAGTTGTGACTTTTGAAGGCTAAATAATGAAGTGAGGAGCCAGAGTGGAAATTCAGGCTCTGCATCAAGAGCTGGGAGATTTGCCTGGAAAACAAATGCACACTGAAGTAATCTCTGCAAGGCCTACAGTATCGCAGGAGACAAAGTCAAAAAGCAAGGCAGGAAGGTCAGTGTGATGATGGAGAGAGACACACAAATGCCAACAAATTAAAAACCGAATCTGGGCTACCTCTTACAAGGTCTCGGTGAGTGGCTATAACTTCTAAAATATTACAAGCTTTATGGGCCTGCTGCGCCAAGGAGATATCTTGATCTTCCACAGAGAAGAGAGGTAGGGAATATTGAATTTCTGATTAGACCCACTGCCTGGCACTTATTAGGCCAGCTCAGATTCCTCCGGTGGGCTTGGCTGGCATAGAAATGACTGTTAGGTATACATAACCACACTCCTCCCGAAGGATTCGACCCGCTGGCAGGGCTGGGCAGGTGGGCCGAGCAGCCATTTTGCCTTTTGGAGCAATTCCTGAACAGTAGATATCATCAGAGCTCATGTGAGTGGGTGCACTGGTACCTGTGAGCACCTGTGGGGGAGGCCCTTGGCTACCGCAGGTGCTACTGGGGCCTGGAACTTTATGACCTTCAGCTGACCTATGGAGGATCCTAAGATCTGATCTGAGAGATACGAACACAAATACTTCTTCTTCTTCTTCTTTTTTTTTTTTAAATAATTATAACTTTTTGTTGATAGAACCCATGCCAGGGTAATTTTTTACAACATTATCCCTTGCACTCACTTCTGTTCCGATTTTTTCCCCTCCCTCCCTCCACCCTCTCCCCCAGATGGCAAGCAGTCCTATACATGTTAAATATGTCACAGTATATCCTAGGTACAATATATGTGTGCAGAACTGAACAGTTCTCTTGTTGAACAAGAAGAATTGGATTCAGAAAATATAAATAACCCGGGAAGAAAAACAAAAATGCAAATAGTTCACATTCATTTCCCAGTGTTCTTTCTTTGGGTGTAGCTGCTTCTGTCCATCTTTGATTAATTGAAACTAAGTTAGATCTCTTTGTCGAAGAAATCCACTTCCCTCAGAATACATCCTCATACAGTATCATTGTTGAGGTATATAATGATCTCCTGGTTCTGCTCATTTCACTTAGCATCAGTTCATGTAAGTCTTGCCAGTTCTCTCTGTATTTATCCTGCTGGTCATTCCTTACAGAACAATAATATTCCATAACATTCATATACCACAATTTACCCAGCCATTCTCCAATTGATGGGCGTCCCTTCATTTCCCAGCTTCTAGCCACTACAAACAGGGCTGCCACAAATATTTTGGCACATACAGGTCCCTTTCCCTTCTTTAGTATTTCTTTGGGATATAAGCCCAGAAGTAACACTGCTGGATCAAAGGGTATGCACAGTTTGATAACTTTTTGGGCATAATTCCAGATTGCTCTCCAGAATGGCTGGATTCATTCACAACTCCATCAACAATGTATCAGTTCCCAGTTTTCCCCACATCCCCTTCAACATTCATCATTATTTTTTCCTGTCATCTTAGCCAATCTGACAGATGTGTAGTGGTATCGCAGAGTACACAAATACTTCTTTTGGGGCACAGTGAGAGGGAATGTCTGCATTTTTAAAAAAGCTTTTTTTTATTTTTAAAACACATGCATAGATAGTTTTCAACATTCACCCTTACAAAACCTTGTGTTCCAAATTTTCCCTCCCTGCCTCCTGCCTCCTCCCTTAGACAGCAAGTAATGCAAAATATATTGAACATGTACATTTCTTCTATACATATTTCCACAATCATCATGCTGCTCAAGAAAAATCAGATCAAAAGGGAAAAATGAGAAAGAAAACAAAAATCAAGCAATCAACAATAAAAAAGGTGAAAATATTATGCCATAATCCACACTCAGTTTCCACAGTTTTCTCTCTGGGTGTAGCTGATTCTCTTCATCACAAAATCATTGGAAATGAGCTGAATCATCTCATTGTTGAAGAGAGCTGCATCCATCAGAATTGATCATCGTATAATCTTGCTATTGCCGCATACAATGTTCTCCTGGTTCTGCTCACTTCACTCAGCATCAGTTCATGTAAGTCTCTGCAGACCTTTCTGAAATCATCCATCTTTCTTATGGAACAATAATATTTCTTCTCCCTAACCTCAGAGAGCAGCTCTTTAGGCAAAAAAGATGGATGCTATTCAAGTCAGGTAAGGTATCTACAATGCAAAACTTGGTGCCTCGGTAAAAGGCTTCTAATGGCTTTAAAGCTGGCTCCCACATTGGACCATAATGTGAAGGCAAGCTGGAAAATGGGTTAATAAAATGAGGGGTTTTGTTTTTTCAAGGGACTTTCTGAATAATATGCTATTGAATACATAGCCATCTTCCCCTAACTTACAGTGCTTGTTTTGTTTGCTTGTTTTTAGTTTGTTTTGTTCTGGTCTTGTGATTTGCATGAATATAGAAATTATCTCCACAGATGCAGATAAACAACTCAGCTATTGACTCAATCTTACTGTACACAGAAAGTTAGATTTGTTGATCACACCTAGCTATTATGTGTATAGAATTTGAATCCAGATCTTGTTGCCTGTGATATGTGATTTTTTTTTTTTTATTTATATTGAGACAATCGGGGTTAAGTGACTTGCTTGGAGTCGCACAGGTAGGAAGTATTAAGTGTCTGAGGTCGGATTTGAACTCGGGTCCTCCTGACTTTGGGGCTGGTGCTCTATCCACTGTGCCATCTAGCTGCCCCTGATGTGCGATTTTAAACTTGCCTGGGGAAAAGAGAGATTTGATGATTTGTTTTAGTGTTGGAAATGGATTTGAATCCCGGTGTTTAGCAATAGCTAACATTTATATAGTATTTACTACATTCCAGGCACAATATTTCCAAATATTATCTCGTTGGTCCTCACAGCCACCTTGGGAGGTAAGTACACTAATGAGCCCCATTTTACAGATGAGGAAACTGAGGCAAACAGGGTTTAAATGATTTGCTTAGGATCACGTAGCCTCTAAGTGTCTGAAGCCAAACCGGAACTCTCTATCCATTACCCAATGATCTCTCTCACTTTTTTTTCCCTCCCTTTCTTCGGCTGATTTCACTTTTTGGTTTTATTTATTTTATTTTTTGATGTGTCCTTTTAAACCCGCTTATTACAAAAGGGGAAAACAACGGCTGGAGTCCCCCTTCGGTTTATGACCTCCAAGCGCACCATCTGAAGTGGGAAGCTCGCACCCTTCCTTTCTTTATTGGGCTCATTTTTGCCGGGCCCAGGTTGCTTTGCACCCGGAGCCACAGGAAGGAAGAGGTGCCAATACTGACCAAATGCAGCAAACATCTGGGATGAGGTCACATTCCATTTGTCTCTGGGCTCCTCACTGAGCGCAGCCCAGGGGAAGCTTCCAGGCTCGGCCGCCCTCCTCCCTCGCTCCTTCCCACTCCGCCAGTGACTCTTCATTGTGAAATCAGTGACCCAGCAATCAATTAATTGGATGAAGTCAGCAGAAAAGTTGCCAACTTGCCGGGCGCTCCTGGAACCCCTTTCTTTCCCCACCCAGGACCACGTGGTTTGGGGGCTTTCGGGAGGAGGGACTAAAGGGCCGGATCCTCAGCCCTTCCTCTGAGGGAGATTGGCAGTGAAGCCCGAGGGAGGCAAGGCTACAGACTCCCCCTCCCCCCTCCATCCTTTTTCCCTCCCCCCAGGCCGGACATCTCTGACCGCACTGTGCCTAATCAAAATCAATACTAACTAGCTCACGAGCCCGGGCTCGCTCCCGCTCCCTGCCCACCTCTCTCTCCATCAGCCGTCTTGCCATTTTCTTCCTCTGCTTTACGAGGCTCGGGCCACTTTCCATTGTGTGGGTCTTAACGAGGGTCTCTGGGCATCCTCCGGCCAAGTAGTTTTCTGATCAACTTGATCCCTTCTCCCGCTTTGTGGAAGTGCAGGAGCAGGCGAGCCATTACTCGGGCTCAGTGAGCGGCCGGCCGCCTCCTTAATTAGCCTGAGGCACCATCTGCTGGTGGCCCACGTCAACGCCACTCGGCCAGCTCCCGCGGCCCTCCTCCTCTGCCCCCGGCCCTTTCCCCGGGTTCCGGGCACGGAAACTCCCGATGGAAATTGTGAGCATAGGGTTCCCAAAGTTACTTGACTTTTTATTTAAAAAAACAAGGTATCCCCCAAATAAGCGAAAAATGGGCAGGAAGATGAACAGGGTGTTCCTAAGGGAGATGGCACAACTTGGTAAAAGCAGAGAAACAGCTGGACTTTGGGAGACCCCGCAAGTGCTGAATGATGGCAGAAGTCCGGTCAGAGGACCTGGGTTCCAAATTCAAAATGGAAACTACACTGGGATTTGATTGGTAACCTTTCACCTTATCTTGCCAGGATCCAAGTCTCTCTATTAATTCTTTTGAGTGTCTCCATGCCAACCCAGTATCTCTACTTTCTTCCTGCCAGAATATTAGACTCTCCTTTGGAGACATCTTGAATCCTAATTGGTGAGTTTACCCTTCATCTTGCTTAGGTCTTGGGTCTACACCTCGTTTCTTCCACCTTCTCTTCTCCCATTAGAATGTAAGTTTTTTGAGGGCAGGGACTGTCTTGAATTGAACCTTATTTGCTTGTATTTATATCTTCAATATTTAGCCTGGCACATATTAAACATTTAATAATTGTTTTTATCTAATTAGTGCATCTGTCTATCTCCATCCACTATTTACCTACTGATGTATGTATCTACCTCCCTCCCTATCTCTCTTTCTACCTACTTATCTATTTACTTATCCACCTCTCCATCTATCTACCTATTTCTCTACCTACCTACCTATCCACTTCTCTACCTACTTATCTACTTATCTCTCTACCTACCTATCTACCTACTATCCATCCATCTCTCTACCTACTTTCCTACCTACCTACCTATTATTCTACCTATTTATCTACATACCTTACCTATCCACCTATCTGGCTACCTACCTATCCACTTATCTATCCATCTATCACTCTATCTATTTTCCTATCTCTTTATCTACTTGTCTACCTATTACTATACCTACTTACCTAATGTCTACCTATCTATCCACCTTTCTGCCTATCTACCTATCATTCATCTATCCATCTATCTCTCTACCTACTTGCCTATCTATCTACCTGTTACTCTTATCTACTTACCTATATGCCTACCTATCTATCCATCTATCTCTCTACCTACTTGCCTCTCTATCTACCTATCTAATCATTACTCTACCTACTTAGCTATATGCCTACCTATCTATCCATCTATCTGTCTACTTACCTATTCATCCATCCATCCATCCGTTTATCTATCTATCTATCCATCCATTCATCCATCCATCCATCTGTTTTTTTATCTAGCATGAATATATCACAGTCTCCATAGGCTTCTTTCTTCAGCTGTAAAATGAGGGAATGTTCCAGATGGTCTGGGAGTTCTTCCCATAATCTTGACTACGTTTTTTGTGAGCACTGGCAGCTTTGCTTTTGGGGCTTCCATCTCCTGTCTCCAGGGCACTTGATTGAAGTTCCAGAAGATCAGACTTATTACAACTCCCTTTCATTCCAGCGCCCCACTTATCACCTCTCCTAGCCCACAATTCCCTTATGGAAAAAGTGGATGAAGTTCTAGCTTCAGAATCACAAAATTCCAGTCTCATCTCTAACACTTACTAGCAACGGGAGAGAGTTGGCTTTTAACCCCTCTAGGCCTTACTTGTGAAATGGATTCAATAATACCCTGAATATTTCCCCTACAGTATTTCGAAGAATTATATAAATGCCAGTTTTTGCTAGTGTCCAAAGTAGAGATTGTCCCACAAGTCACCAGATAAGTGCCTGGTTGCCTGCCGGGTAATGTGACCTTGTGCCTCTGATCTTTACTAGTAGCTTACACAATGCAGAATCACAGATTTAGAGCCTATGAGAGGATTTTTTTTTTTTTTTGCATTTTGCAGATGAGGAGACTGAGACCCAGGGTAACCCAGACAGTCAGTGACAAAGGTGAGATTTGAAGTCAAGTCCCTGACTTCAAAGCCAATCCTCTTTCCAATGTACCACAATGCTTCTCTTTATTTAAAATGTAATTCTTTTCAGTTGGCAAGAATCTATTTTCTCTTCTTCTCACCTTCCCCCATTGAAATTTTTTTAATCAACATGAATTGTCAAATAAAACTAATTTCCACATTGGCTGTTTCCAAAAAAAATTATCTCATTTTGTACCACTCTTTCAGGAGCAGAGTGACCCTTCTCTTTTTACAAGTGGTTTGCTTAAGAGATGGGGGTGAGGTTGCCCAGATCTCATTATTCTTATTTTACAGATAAAGAGATAGTAACTCATAGGAGTTAAGGTTGGTTTGCCCAAGACAAAGCAGTTGCTAAGTGGTGCAGCTGGGACTCACCCTTGGGTTTCCTAAGGTCGGTCTCAGTTCTTTCCATTAACCCCCACTTGCCTGACCTTTGTGGGCAGCTGGAGCCCATGTCCGAGCTGGGAGATGGAAAAGCTGCTCCACAAAAATACATCACATGTTTCCCAAAGGCTTCCCAGGAACCAAACACTCAAGGACCAAGCCCGACAAAATGACCAGAGCTACCTTTCGAAAGAAGACAGGGAACACTGAATTTACTCAGGCTGAGGAAAGCACAAAACAATGAATAGGAGCCCTTCACACCAGGAAATCCTGACTTTTCCCCAATAGTGAGATAGATGAAAGCAAATTCCACATTTTATAGAAGCACTTAACGGGAGAAATATGTAATTAGCAAAGAGGCTCCTTTGTCTACTAATTTTGGCTGCTACAGATGATAATGCAGCATTGCTAGTGCCCATCATGGGCAGAAAAGACAAAGCTGTCGTCTCTGGCAAGTTCTGGGAACGGAATTTGGAGAACTGCTGGGATAAAGTACCTCAAAACTTTGAGGTGATATAGAAGAGGAATCCCTCAAATTTAGTGCTGGGGGTACTGGCTTGTAGGGCAGATCCAAAGGGGATAACTCCTTCTCCCTTCCCCTGGTTATATCCAAATCACTTTATTTGTATATGTGTGATTTCCTTAGTAGGATATAAACTCCTTTCATTTTTCTAGTGACTTGAATAGTGTGACATCAAGTAGTCACTTATAAAATGCTTATTGATTGGTTGATTCATTTATAGGATGTGTATCACCAAACAGAAACATGTAGGCATATTACAAATATGGGGTTTGTTCATAGCATTTTCTTTGTGATGTTCTTGGTTGCTGGAAGGTATGGCAAAAATCACTGGTTCCCTTGATCTTAGATGTGGGGGTACTACAGCCATAGTGTGCCTAAAATTGTTCTGGCTAATATCATTTCACAAAAATGACAGCATATTACTAGTCCTAAACCCCACTTCACATCAGAGAAGCCGTCCCATCTCTACCCACAACATTCAGACAATAGTCTACTTAGCAAAATTATTCCTATGGAAATTGCAACCCCAGTAACATTTTTTTTAATCCAACAATGTTTTTTTTAAACAGAACTAATTAATGATTTCAGCTAGATTATACTTGTATTTTTTTTGATAAAGACCACATTTCTCAAATATATGTAAGGAACTAAGCCACATTTATAAAAATAAGAGCCATTCCCCAGTTGATGAACGATAAAAGATTACAAACAGACAGTTTTCAGAAGGAATCAAAGCAATCAATAGCTATATTAAAACATGCTCGAAATCATTATTGATTAGAAAACTACAAATTGAAACATTTCTGAAGTATTACTTCATACCTACCAGGTTGGCTAATATGACAGAAAAGGAAAATGACAAATGCTGGAAAAATTAGGACACTCATGCAGGGCTGGTGGGGTTGTGAACTTATCCAACCACTCTGTTCCAAAGCTCTATGGGAGAGCAAAAACAACAGTTACCCAAGCACAATATTGGCTAGACTCAGAAGAGTGATAATCAAGCAAATTAACCCCACACTTGCTGGGAAACCATGCTTTTCATGCAATAGCTGTTTAAGGCAACTTCTAGGATTGTGCTCCCAAATGCAATGGGAAGGGGTTTGGGGACCTTTGGGAGTAAAAGGACAGGTCAAAAAAGTGTCAGAGCTGTCCCAGTGCAGCTGACAATCTAATCAAGGTCAAATGAACTAAGAAGACTCATGGGCATGTCTCTTCTATTTTTAAAGCATTAGGAACAAGTCAAATTGTCAAGGCCTGTCCATTGTGGCCCAGCTAGCTCTTAGACAAATAATTGCTTGTCTCTATTCATCATTTCCCTTTTTGTTTGCTCCGTTTGCGAAATAAATCCAACATTTGTCTTGGGAGAATATCTGCAAAACTGTCCAAGATACCCTTATGAAATGGATGATGGGAATAGCCCTCAGCAGACCTATGTGCATTTTGTTTGAGTTTCTAAGACTAACAGAATTAACAAAACTCAGTGTTTGAATTACACTTAGGCAATAACCTAATGCTTTTGGTAGGAAAAAAATCAGTCCAATGAGAGAATAATATATTGTCCAATCCCTTATAAATAAAATAAGCCAGATCAGTTTCTCTTCTGCCTATGAGTGATGACCAATTTATCAAATACACAAGCAACAATGATTTTCCATGGAGACAGCATCTCTTAGGATAAGTGTTTCTGTACTTGCTGCATTATTATAAACAACATCCAATTTATGGAGTTAGGGAGCATCTGCATTTCTCAGTAATGTGTTACCATTATCTAGAATGGGCAATAAAAATTTAGGATGTTTTATTTTTTCTGGCTTCAAACTTTAAACAATTAATATTCTTATAAGGTCATTTCAGCCACAAGCACAATTTAGAAATTACTTGTTCAATATGATGATTAAATTCCTGAGCTGGAAGCAGAGATTTTTGGACAAACTTCCCATAACTTAAAAATAAGAATGAATGTAAGACAGTTGGATAGAAACATTTTAAGGGGAAAATCGGAACAGAAGTGAGTGCAAGGGATAATGTTGTAAAAAATTACCCTGTCATGGGTTCTGTCAATAAAAAGTTATATTAGGGGAAAAAAAAAACATTTTAAAGGCAACTCCTTCTCCTTAAGTGACTATTGTATTCACCCTCAGTCATATGGAAGATGAGATTCATCACCATTTCCCTATATTCAAATACGTTATGAGCTCCAAAATCTCTGAGTCAACCTCAATGATTGAAGACAGACCTGATGCCTATTTAGAACCAGAATGTTACCTCAATGGACTGCAAGAAGTTTGAATCATTCTTATCATCTGAGGGACTGAAATGAATCAGGTTGCCCTTTAACTATAAATCTTAGAGAGATTCCTAAGACTCTGGAATATTAGGTGATTTGCTCATTGTCACAGAGCTATTTAAGTGAAGAGATGGGATTTGAATTCAAGTCTTCTTGCCTGCTACTTAGTTGATTCTTAATAAATGCTTGTTGATTAATTGATTCCTGAGTTCAAATTCTTGATACAATTTTGTCTCTCTGTAATGTCTACAAAATTTAAAAATAGATTAGTTGGCACAGTTGAATAGAGGACCCTGAAGTCAGGAGGACCTGAGTTCAAATCCAGCCTCAGACACTTACTACTTTCTAGTTGTGTGACCCTAGGCAAGTCACTTAACCCCAATTGCCTCGCCAATATATATAGATCAGCCAAAAAAAATGAAAATAATAAATAAATAAATTAAATATAATAATAAAATAAATATAAAAAATAAAATAATAAAAATATATAATTTTATTATTATATATTATGTATAATATATAATAATATTAATATAATGTTATATATTATATATAATAATAAAAAATATAAATAAATAAATAAATAACAAAAACAAAACAAAAAAAAGTCAAGGACAAATCAAGACATGGAATAACAAAACTCTACTCCTTATGTTTCCCTATGTTTCCCAGAGCCCTTCAATACCAGTTGAAGCAGTATGATGAGAATAAGAAAGAATAAAGAAATTCAGTCAAGGGGCAGAGCCACAATCCAAATCCTTTTCATGTGTCAATAAAAACACTAACATCCAAAGCTGTAGTAGGCCTAAATCTATTGCAACATTTCCTTTCATTTTTTCACTCAAACTTGCTGAGATGGTTCCCTCTGTCATTTTCAAAAGGCTGCCCTTTAGGTCTCCATAAGTTGTTGAAGGATGATAAGATATCATTCTGGGATTTGAATACTGGATAAGTATTCTGACCTTGAGAAAGAGTCTTTTAAAGGCATTAAAAGAGTCATTTCTATTTTTTAATATCTTCATTAGCAGTAGCAACAGATATTTATTGAAATGTCTGTTTTATGGGTCAATGAGCTCTTGAAGGATACCACAAGTAGAATGAAGAGCCATACTATATTGGTCTAGATATAAAGCTACCCCAAGGATAAAACATTCCCTTAAGATGAGATTTTTTATAAGGGAAATAAAATGTAAGCATACATTAAAAATAATAATAGTATTTATGTAGTGAATGATTGTTCATTGACTACTACAGAAGCATTTTAGAATTGTGTATAAAGTAAACATACCTAGGTTCTGAGAGTTTCTTTGATAAGTAAATATGTTTTTTAGTGCCTAGCTTCTTAAATTATGGTTTGTGACCCCCTTTGGGATCTCATAGTTGAAAGGGAAGGTTACAAAATTATGATTTATTATAAGTAAATGTTTTACTGGTATACCTGTTTTATATATCTATATACCCGGGGTCACTTAAAAATTTGTTGTGTGCAAAGGGGTTGTGAGTGGGAAAAGTTCAAAAAGCCCTGGTCTACTGTGATGAATTATGATGTCATTGGAGGAATGTTCAGTTATCTCTTTTTAGTTATTACTAATTTCACAACTCTGTTCTTTAGGAGGAGATTGCTAGAAAGATAGGTTCCAGATAGGTAGTGGTTTCTGTACTTAGAAAATGGAACTAATTAAGAAAGTGACTAGAAAAAGATTCTAGGTTAGAAAAGGCAATTTAATTTGTTGTTAATTAATAATACTTATTTTTCTTACATAATGGAAATATATCTTTCTTTCTTAAGTCCATCTTTAAATTCTGAACTGGAAAAGTAGAGTGTCTAATTATTTAGCATGAGCAAGGCCCCAAAGAAATCAAAATCAATCTAATGAAAAAAAAATTGACAGAGGACCCAAAAGAAATGTGATAGATTTTGGTCTATTCTCCTTTCATTTAGTTTCCTCGAACAATAGTGTTGATAATGGTGTTTTGAATAAGAACACTTGTTCTTTTAGGTTTGGTGTGTGTGTGTGTGTGTGTGTGTTTTATTTTTTGCAAAAGGGAGAGGATGACACTGATAAACCAAAGAATGGTTAATGCACAAGTAGACTTAAATTTTTGTCGTCTAATTTGGAAAAATATTTGCAATGAAGAAAAACTGTCTGTCTTAGAAGATGGGGATATTGAATTCTGGCCTACCTCAGTCCCAGTGCTTCTGAAGGATTTTGGAATAAACATCATATTATTAATCAAATGCCAGCACTGCATTGAGATATGATTGGCAATGAGCTGGGCCCAGAATTGGATGAGAGAAAGATGCTGGTCTGAATTACATTTGGGAAATTACACAAGGCTGTTAACAATCTCAAGGCTATTGCCCGACACAAAAAGCCATCCTCTGAATGTGAATGTTCTCCCAGGGATGCTGTTGCATGGTGAAACTTGAAATGCTACAATAGCCCAAGAATCAAAGTTGGCTAACTCAAAGGTAAATGCAGAGATGCGTGGAAGGGTGCAAGAAGGCTGGAGGCTTTTTCTAGGGATGACTTGTGAGTGAGAAGTGGAATCAAAGATCCAGGAGATGCATAATTGATAAAGGAGGTGGGTATCAAGGCATATAGTGAGGAACAGAGCAAATGGCTATGGTATTCCTGAAATTAAAAACAACAACAACAACAATCATTTAGATTTCTTGCTTGAGGGACAGATTCTTTTTGGAGGATCTGTAATAAAATATGGAAGGGAATCCCATAGGATGAGAAGGCAGCTCAAAACCACTCATTCTTTAAGGAGAGAACAGATGAGCTTCCACCCAGGATCCCAAGTGATAAAAAAACAGTGTAATTTGCCCTAATGGAATGAGTACTTACATTAATGACATCATGATCCACTGAGGTATTAATTAATTGAGCATAAGCATCTATATGCCAGGTATCATGCTGAGTGCTGGGGACACAGACCCCAGTCACGAGAGTGAAACCATTCCTGCCCCAAAGGACCTTGTATTCTAATAGGGTGAATTACATACATATATAATTTTAAGAGCAGGGTAGAACCCCTATTTCAATTAATTTAATCAGAAAAGGCCCAGATGCCTCAATTAAATCAATCACCTTTTAAACTAGACATTAAGGAATTTTCCTACAACCTGACCGTAATGTATGAATAAGTCATTCATCAGTTTGAGAGGATGGTAGAGTTTTAGCCATTGTATGAAAGTAGATGACATCATCCTGGAAACATCTCGTGATTCGCTGAAAGAATTAGATACACTGCTGCACCCTTATATAAACTAGCAGCCAATAGGAACCAGTTCCACAGTGGTGGACTAAGTCTGGGGGTTGAAGATTCCAAAATTGGAGATGGGATGCTGAGAAGGGAGGATGGGGAAATGGGAGGAGTCTGTCTCTATTTCTGTTTCTCTGTCTTTTCACACACATGCAGAGTCTCTCAGTCTCTTTCTTTGTTTTCTTTCCTTCCTCCCTTCCTTCCTTCCTTCTCCCTCCCTAATTACCATATCTTTAGAAAGATAGGGCTGCTTCCTGCTAGTGAATGGGAGACTGGATGAGTAAAAGAAAACATTTCTAGCCAGGAACAAAGTGGTACAAGGAGGACAAACAAAGGTAGAACATTATTCATTCATTTTTTTATTTATTCATTTATTTATTTTTATTAAAGCTTTTTATTTTCAAAACATATGCATGGATAATTTTTCAATATTGACTTTGCAAAAAACTGTTCCAAATTCCCCCCACTCTTCCTCCTACTCCCTCCCTTAGATGGCAAATAATCCAATATATGTTAAACATGTTAAAAAAAAATATGTTAAATCCAATATATGTATCCATATTTATACAATTCTCTTGCTGCACAAGAAAAATCAGATCAAAAAGGAAAGAAAATGAGTAAGAAAACAAAATGCAAGTGAACGACAATAAAAGCATGAAAATTGTATGTTGTGATCTACAATCACTTCTCACAGGCCTCTTTCTGGGTATAAATGGTTCTCTTCATCACAAGATCATTGGAACTAACCTAGAACACCATTTATCCAAGGAGGAAGGTAGCTTTAAGGAATATGTACCCTGGGACCACAGAAGGAGATCAGATAGAAATTCAAGATAGATTTCTAGGCCACAATGTGCCAGGAATTAGATTTCTCTTTTGCCACAAATGTATTTCACGTTAAGTGCTTTACTACCATTGTGCTCTATATTTGTGCCCACTTTTCCCATAGATATGTAATTTTGTGCAAAACAATACCCTAGTCTTTTGAGGAAGTGTTTTGTACCATTTGTTCTTACTTTGTCATTTTAGGAAGTAACTTTGCTAGAGATTACAAGAAAGTCATCCTCAGGATAATTACACTATGACCAAGTAAGATTTATACCAGGAATGGTATAATTCATTATATTAGGAATATTAGGAATACTATTAGCATAACTGACTATATCAATAACCAAACTAACAAAAATCATATGATTATCTCAATTGATATAGAAAAAGCATTTGATAAAGTCCAATATCCATTCCTATTAAAAACCCCAGAGAGTATAAGAATAAATGGATCAGTAGCATTTATTTTAAAACATCAGCAAACATCATAAGTAAAGGGGACAAACTAGAACTATTCCCTATAAGATATAATCAAAATGTTAGCTTTGGCAATAAGAGAAGAAAAAGAAATGAAAGGAATTAGAGTAAGTAATGAGGAAAATTATCACTCTTTGAAGATTATATGATGGTATACTTAGAGAACCAACTAAAAATCTATTAGAAATAATCCACAACAACTTAGAATGGATACAACCTTTCTGGAGAGCAATCTGGAATTATGCTCAAAAAGTTGTCAAACTGTGCACATCCTTTGATCCAGCAGCGCTACTACTGGCCTTATATCCCAAAGAGATCTTAAAGGAGGGCAAGGGACCCACATATGCAAAATGTTTGTGGCAACCCTTTTTGTTGTGGCTAGAACCTGGAAACTGAATGGATGCCCATCAATTGGAGAATGGCTGAATAAATTGTGGTATGTGAATGTTATAGAATATTATTGTTCTGTAAAAAATAACCAGCAGGATGAATACAGAGAGGCTTGGAGAGACCTACATGAACTGATGCTGAGTGAAATGAGCAGAACTAGGAGATTGTTATATACTTCAACAATAATACTATATGAGGATATATTCTGATGGAATATCTTCAACAATGAGAAGATCCAATTCAGTTCCAATTGATCAATGATGAGCAGAACCAGCTACACTTAGAGAAAGAATACTGGGAAATGAATGTGGACTGCTTGCATTTTTGTTTTTTTTCCTCCAAGTTATTTTTACTTTTCTGAATCTGATTTTTCTTGTGCAACAAAAAATTGTACAAATATGTACACACATATTGTATTTAAGATATACCTTAACATGTTTAATATGTATGAGACTGCCTGCCATTTAGGGGAGGGGGTGGAGGGAAAAAGGAGAAAAGTTGGAACAGAAGTGATTGCAAGGGACAATGTTGAAAAATTGCCTATGCATATGTTCTGTCAATAAAAAGCTATAATAAAAAAAGGAATAATGCACAATTTTAGCAAAGTTGCAGAATACAAAATAAATCCACATAAATCATCAGCATTTTTATATATTACCAACAAAATCTAGCAGCAAGAGATACAAAGAGAAATTCCATTTCAAATAACTGTCAATAATATAAAGTATTTGGGAATCTATCTGCCAAGGCAAAGTCAGGAACTATATGAACACAACTACAAAACACTTGGCACACAAATAAAGTCAGATATAATCAGAAAAATATCAGGTGCTCATGGGTAGGCCAAGTGAATATAATAACAATGATAATACTATCAAAATTAATCTACTTAGTGACATACCAATCAAACTCCCAAGAAATTATTTTATAGATCTAGAAAAAATAACAACAAAATTCATCTGGAAGAACAAAAGGTCAAGAATTTCAAGGGAATTAATGAAGAAAAAAAGTCAAATGAAAATAGCCTAGCTATACCAGATCTAAAACTATATTATAAAGCAGCAGTCATCAAAAGCATTTGGTACTGGCTAAAAAATAGACTAGTCGATCAGGACAAAATAGTTAATAACTATAGTAATCTAGTATTTGACAAACACAAAGACCCCAGCATTTGGGATAAGAACTCACCATTTGACAAAAACTGTTGGGAAAATTGAAAACTAATATGGCAGAAACTAGGCATTGACCCCCCCTAAAACTGTATATCCAAGATAAAGTCAAAATAGGTTCATGATCTAGACATTAAAAAAATGAGATTATATACAAATTAGAAGAACATAGGATAGTTTGCCTCTCAGATCTGTGGAAGAGGAAGAAATTTGTGATCAGAGTAGAACTGAAGCTCATTATTGAACACAAAATAGATAATTTTGATTATATTAACTTAAAAAGTTTTTGTACAAACAAAACCAATACAGACAAGAAGGGAAGCAATAAATTGGGAAAACATTTTTCCATTCAAGGATTCTGATAAAGTCCTCATTAAAAATAAGTGAATTGACTCAAATTTAAAATAATTCAAGCCATTCTCCAACTAATGAATGGTCAAAGGATATGAAAAAAAACAATTTTCAGATGAAAAAATTCAAATTATTTGTAATCACATGAAAAAATGCTCCAAATCACTATTGATCAGAGAAATGCAAATTAAGACAACTCTGAGGTACCACTACACACCTCTCAGGCTAAGATGACAGGAAAAGATAATGACGAATGTTGGAGGGGATGTGGGAAAACTGGGACACTTATGTATTGTTGATAGAATTGTGAACACATCCAGCCATTCTGGAGAGCAATTTGGAACTATGCTCAAAGAATTATCAAATTGTGCATACCCTTTGATCCAGCAGTGTTTCTACTGGGCTTATATCCTAAAGGGATCTTAAAGAAGGGAAAGGGACCCACATGTGCAAAAATGTTTGTGGCAGCCCTCTTTGTAGTGGCCAGAAACTGGAAACTGAGTAGATGCCCATCAATTGGAGAATGGCTGAATAAATTATGGTATATGAATGTTATGGAACATTATTGATCTGTAAGAAATGACCTGCAGGACGATTTCAGAAGGCCTGGAGAGACTTACATGAACTGATGCTGAGTGAAATGAGCAGAACCAGATCATTGTACACAGAAACAACAAGATTACACAACGGACGTGGCTCTTCTCAACAATGAGATCTTCCAAACCAGTTCCAATGATCTTGTTATGAAGAGAGCCATCTGCATTCAGTTAGGATTGTAGAACTGAGTGCAGATCACAACATAACATTTTCACTTCTTTTGTTGTTGTTTATTTGAATTTTATATTTTCCCATTTTTTTCTATTGATCTGATTTTTCTTGTGCAGCATGATAATTGTATAAATATGAATACCTATATTAGAATTACATATATTTTTACCTTGTTTAACATATATATTGGATTACTTGCTATCTGGGGAAGGGGACGGGGGAAAGTAAGAAAAATTGCAACACAAAGTTTTGCAAAGGTTAATGCTGAAAAATTATCCTTGTATATGTTTGTAAAATAAAAAGCTTCAATTAAAAAAAAGGAAATACCTTTGGTAAAGATGATTAACTGGCTGAATAACTGTTAATGGAAAGCATACCAGTAGGGGCTTGAGTGACAATACTAGAAACCCATGGAGCAGTTAGGCAGTGCAGTAGATGAATAAAATGCTGAGCATAGAATCAGGACAAATCATCTTCCTGAGCTCAAATCTGACACTATCTGAATGATTCTGGGCATATCACTTAGTCCTATTTTCCTCATTTGTAAAATGAACTGGAGAAGGAAATGGTGAATCACTCCAATATCTTTACCAAGAAAATCTCAAATGGGATCACAGAGAATTGGACACAACTGAAATGACTGAACAACTAGAAAATTAAGTCTCTAGTCCTAAATAGGATGCTATATAATCAATGAATCCATAGGCATTTAAGTCCTCTATGCTAGAAACTATGCTATACTCTGAGCATACAAACAGAAAAAAGTGAAATAAATTAATGCTAAATAATTTGGGGAGAGGAGGTACTAGAAGCATTGAAGTTCAGGAGAACAACTAAGGATTCCTGCAGACCCTCTCTCCTACCTGGGTTCCATTCCTTCCTCATCTTTGCCTTGGAGAATCTTTCTCTTTCTTCAAATCCTAAAGTCATTAAAAAAAAATCCCTGCATCTCTACTTAGTGCTTATTATAATACCTTGAATATGTGCTTAATAACTGTTTAATTGAATTGAGCTATATGAATCACATTCTCACAGGAAGAAGTCAGGGGAAGGGACTCCTCTTCCTATCAGTCAGTTTCCCAGCAAGCATCCCATCAAAGAAATGGAAATAGGAACTTATTCCCAGAAACTTCCCAGAGCAAAATGGCAATTTAAATCCTCATTTAAGTCACGCAGGCTTCATGGGCCAAGAATGGCTGAGGGATTGGTTCAATTCAGGTGTTTACAATAGAACAAAGAGATGTATTTTCCTCCAGTCTTACTATATCTCAGTCTATCAGGAATCAGGTCTAGGGGGTGAGAGAATGATTTCTGATTTGGGGTATTGTACAAGGCAAGTCTAGGTTGATTTCCACAGATTTCCAAAAATAAGAAACAAAGACTCATATTAGGATGAGCTAACTCTGAGGCTTATTGATAGTATGCAAAATCACACACAAAAAAATGGAAGATAGGAAGAAACCTCTGTTCATTTGGTTCAACTCATGTATGCAAGCATCTCCATATAGGTAGTAACTTATGTTCAGAATCCCCAAATCTCTATCTCTGTCAGAAGTGATGCAATCATTATACCACAATCCCCAAACAATTTGGGGATTATATATTTGATTATATAGTGTTTGATTATATTTCCCAGCAATGAATTCTAAAATTCTGAAAACCCTCACATGCAGATTAGCTGCTGGGAAATTGCATTGTAGCCAGTATAATCAGTCAGGATTTTTGTCTTTGTACTGCTTTCCCTCTGGTCCTCTCAGGATTTTTATCTGAGGGATTATTTTTCATCATCATTTGCATTTCTTCAAACTGTTTTTCTCTGATTCACAAAAAAAAAATGTCCTTTCCATGCCCTTTTCTACAGTTAAAGTGTCCCTATAAGAAAGCAGTAATATCTTCCATAAATGTCCATCATTATTATTCTCCTTTCACTCTCTCCCTGTCTCAAATCCACTCTCTACTCAGCCACCAAATGAAAATTTTTCAGTCTGACCATGCCCCTCTCCAGTACAAATCTCATCAATTGCCTCTAGGATAAAATCTTTAAGTCCCCAGTCTCAATCCCACCCATGTTTCTAGAATCATTTCTTATTACTCACCTTCACGAATACTTCATTCCTGACAAATTGATCTAGTGGTTATTCCCTGAGCATGCTGGGATTGCATTTCCCCCTCAGTTCAAGGATCAATTCAGGTGTCCCCTCCTACAAGCTTTTCTTATGCCTTGCAGTTTGCCACAGATGATGGTATTTTCTCGATTCTCATATTTCCTTATCTCTATCCTCCAGTATAAGATAAACTTCTTGAGGACTGGGGAAGGAGTGTATGAGGGGGGATCCTTTTCTGTATCCCCAGCACCTAGCTCCAAACCTTACATTTTGTATGTTTTTTAAAAATACATGTGGAATTCAGTGGGGAACTTTAGGGTAATGCAAACTTATTTTGTCTCCTGCTTGCAGGCTGCAGCAGGAAGATTCATTTAAAAGTAAAACACGCGATCGAGATTAAAACAATTAGCCAAGAAATAGAATCAACACCTCCATTTGTAGTCAGCAGATTCAAATCTCTTCACTGAGGAATAACAGGGGAAACTCTAGGGACACATTCCCCAGAAAAGCGGGCTTTCTTCAGTCTATCGTGCAGCCAAGCAGTTCGTCTCCTGTGGTCCTTGACCCTCTGGCTATTAGTTATCTCATTCAGCTCAGGATATTGTCTGTCTCTCAGCTCCTTAGTTTATTTTTAATAACAAGCAATCAGCTCCCAGCATCCTGTACCGCGCCACCATGAAAGCTGCTTTCATGAAACTCTGCTTCTAATCATGTCTCCCTCCACAAGAGAATCCTGGGCTCCTAACACCTGCATCCAGGTACCCAGTCCCCTGGAAAAAGGAAGTCCTGGAAGTACCTCCCAATGAGCATTGTGCTCCCTGGGAGCAGATGTTATGGAACATGCAATCAGATCATCTTTTCATTGGTCCATGGACTTGCCATTTTAATGGAAACCAAGTATGGCGTTACTATACAGTGATTTGCTTTAGTCACTCTTTGTTTTCTCTCTTCTTCTAAATTATATTGTTATTTGTCACACTGAATTTTTGCATTTAATCATATACTACTCTATCTTGCTAGTGGCTTCTGGGTGTTTGCCCTACCTTCCCAGATAGACTATAAACTTTGTTGGGTTTCTTTTGGGGGGGGGTGCTTTTTCTCTTTTTGAGGCAAAAAAAGTCAAATGACTTGCCTAGGGTCACATAGCTAGTAAGTATCTAAAGGCTGGATTTGAACGCAGATCCTCCTACTTGAGGGTTGGTACTCTATCTACTGTGTCATCTAGCTACCTCAAGGATACAAGCTTCTTCAGAGGCAGAGACTATAACTCCTACTTCCTTATTATTCTACCTAATACCTACCCTAGTACTCATATAATAAATACTCAATACTTTAAATATATATATATAATGTATATATATGTAGTTTTTTCTTTTTTCCAAATAACATGTGAGAAAATTTTAATATTCATTTTTTAAAAGCTTTCAGTTCAAAAATTTCTCCCTTCTCTCATATCTCCCTTCCCTAAAACAGTAAACAATTGGATATAGATTATGTATTGAATATATATAATGTTTAATCATGTAAAATATATTTTCACATTAGTCATTTTATAAGAGAAGAAATGGACCAAAAGAAAAGAACCATGAAAAAAAGAAAGTGGAAACAGCATGATTCATGCATTTAGACTCATCAGTTCTTTCTCTGGATATGGATAGCATTTGAATCCTGGTCTGCTAGCTGCAACACCTTATCTGTGCATCATTTAGTTCAATCACGATCCCATTTGCAGTTTTCTTGGCAAAAGATTCTGGAGTGGTTTGCCATTTCCTTCTCCCGCTTATTTTACGGATGAGGAAACTGAGGCAGACCGGGTGAAGTTGACTTCCCCAGAGTCACACAACTAGTGAGTGGCTAAGCCAGCTGAGCTGTATAGAATACTGCATGCTCCCAGTAGAATGCAAGAGCTTTGAGGGCAGAGACTATCTCACTTTTTATATTTGTATTTCCAGAACTTCATACAATATTTGGTAAATAGTAATCGCATAATTATTGCTTGTTGGTTGATCAACTGATTTAAGTGCTTTCTGTGTGCCAGCCAGCTAGATGGCTCAATGGGTAGAGCATCAGGCCTGAGTCAAGAAGACCTCAAATGTGGCTTCAGAGAGAGACTTACTGTGTGACTCTGACAAGTCACTTAAGCTCTGCTTGCCTTAATTGACTGGAGAAGGAAATGGCAAACCCCTCTATTATCTTTGCCAAGAAAATCCCATGGACAGCCTCAGACACAATTAAACAACTGAACAACACGTGTGTGTTACTATCTAGCACTGTGTGAGTTGCTGCTGATACAAATACAAAAATGAAAAGACCCCTGTCCTAAAGGTGCTCCCTTCCAAAGGGGGTCAGGGGCAACAGGAATATATGTTTATGTAAATTATATCTGGGGATTAGAAAGGCTTCATGTAGAAAGTGAAACTTGGGCCAAGTCTTTTTTTTCCCTCAGTAGTATTTTATTTTTCCAGTTACACACTGTATTGCTGAGAAGAGCTAAATCCGTCATAGTTGGTCATCACACAATCTTGCTGTTACTGTGTACAATGTTCTCCTGGTTCTGCTCACTTCACTCAGTATCAGTTCATGTGAGTCTCTCCAGGCTTTTTTGAAATCAGTCTGCTCATCATTTCTTATAGAACAATAATATGATTGTTATGATATGATATTATGTTCTATATGAATATATAATATGGTATGATATTATGTGTTATATGTAATACATTATATATATTATATATTTATATAATATAGTCATATAACATAACTTATTCAGCCATTCCCCAATTAATGAATATCCATTCAATTTCTAATTCTCTATTGGGCTGAATCTTAAAGAAAAGGAGGATTTACAAGATGTTTCAGCCCAGACCAATGAAAGTAATGATAGCTAACTTTTATATTGTTCTTTGCAGAGAGATAAGAGAGTCTATTCCCTAGAGATAGGTGATAGAATCTCATGAATGAAAAACCAGTAGCTATATGTAGAAGGGAGTAAGTAAGGATCTAAGAAGATTAGGAAGGTAGGAAGGGGCCAGATTATGAAGAAATTTAAATACTTCTTGACTGGTTCCTAGATAGAAGAAATCCCTGATTTAGCAACTCTATGTCATCATCCAAGAGGCAGACTGACATCACAGCATAGTAGGGAGTTAATCTTCTCTTTCCTTCTGTTTCTACCACCTAAACCAGCGTCAGACTGCTCTCAGAATTCCCAGCAAGTTCCTTCAGTTGATTTCCTAGCTTAACTTTCCCTACCATACTCATAAATTGTATTCACGATAATATTCAAAAGTTAATAACAGAAATGCTTCATTTGAGCTCAGAAATGCCCTATGTGCATGATACACGAGGCTCTGTATATGGTATAAGCCTCTGCCTTCAGAGGAGAGCACAGCAAATGGGGTTTAGAGCCCTGAGCCAGGAGACAACCAGTGCAGGGGCTGTTGTTGCCTTTGCTTCTGGCTCACTGGAAATGTCTTGAAATTACCTTCCAGCCTGTGTTTGTGTGGTACCCTACACCTGAGAAGAGCACCCGGATGGCTCCCAGACATGACCTCATCTCTCTTCACGACATCCCCGGGGGGCTGAGGGGCCAGACATTGGTCAGGCAGGAAAGTGGGGGGACTGGGGTACAGTGGGGATGAGAAAGTAGCTGCCAAATTGGAAGAGTGAGTCAGTGACATGGCATAAAAGTCCCCTGCCATTCACATTGGCACAGACTTCTTTTTTCCACCAGACATTGCTACCCAGCTGTGAATAAATTCCTAAGAGGGGGTAGAATCCACATGGGACAGATGACGTCTGGGTGCCTGGAATTAGATTGGGGGCCTTTGTGAGGTCCCTCAACCTTGGGTGACACATGGAAAGTTTTTTTTTCCTCTTTTCTTCAATCTTGGGAATTCTTTTTTTTTAAACAAAGTTTTTTATTTTCAAAATCTGTACATGGATAATTTTTAACATTCATCCTTTCAAACCTTTGTGTTCTAATTTTTTTCCCTCTCTTCCTCCCACCCTCTCCCTTAGATGGCAGACACATGGAAAGTTTTAAAAGCCTAATTCCCCAATCACGGCCATATAATCTGTGAAAATCTCTGCCTGTCATATGGTAGATACAATCGATTTATTCCTCCTGATGGGTTATTCAATAGCTCAATAGGAGATATAGTGTTGATGAACCATCCCCAAATCCGGTTAATTAAACGTTGGATAAACAGAATTGCGCACTTTTCATCTGCAGAGAGCTTTACAGACAATTAATTAATCCTAAAGTTCTGAAGTAGGCGTGCTCTCCATTTGGTAGATGGCAAAGCTGGCAGTAAGGTGGGTTCAATTAAGGAAAGCCAGGGCGGGGAGGGGAGAAGGAGCTTCCAGGAAGGGATGATGTGGAGCCCGCAGCGTACACAAAGCCTTGGCCAGTTTCACCTGCTCGTCCAAATTGTTGCTGCGCCTCTCCCCGCAATGCGGAGGCCTCTGGGATGAAGCATTACCCGTGATTCAGCTCCCCGAGCTGCACTTCCCAGCTTAAGGTAAGCAGAGAGGAACAGCCTCCTGTGCAGGACTGCGGCAGGATTTAATCACCTCTCTTGGAGGTGAGCCAGAAAAACAGACTCACTGCTCCCTTCTCCCAAAGCCAATCTGAAAGGAAAAGGGTGCCCGGGACCACAGGCGCCCAGGCTCGCTCAGCAAAGCCGGGCCTGGGGAGGGGGCTGCCCGCTGTCCCAGATTCTCACCTCACCTCTTAGGGGCTTGGCGAAAAGGCCGCTTTGAGAGCCCGAGGATGCAGCAAATCCGGGGATCTGTCTCCTACCTGGGAGGGGATGGAGGTGCAAGCTGGCTTCGGCCCGCCAACGGCCGCATCCTCAGTCCGAAGGGGTTGCTGGAAGGGGCGAGCTGTCCAGAGGCGAGCTGGGGGTGGGGAGAGGGGGGTCTGCTGGTGGAAGACCTTGAGCTCCACATGAAGACAACCATGGGCATAATAAAGAGACACTCATTGGAGGCGTTAGCCAGCAGGATGAAGATGGCGCTTGGGCCAACTGGCCCGACCCCCTTTGGTAGCACCTGCTAAAATGCAGCGTGACATTCCAGCCCTTCACGGCCCGGCCGGCTTCGGAGCTTCCTCTCCTCCCGTCTCACAATCCCGCAAGGCTCCCTTGCTTCTTGCCCACACGCGTCACCCCATCTCGCTCTCAGTCGCTTCCCTCAAGCTCTAAACGCTTCCCTGTTCACCTCAAGCCTCACTTCAAAACTTATCTTCTGTAAGACTTCTCCCTGCTCCCTCAAACTAGAACCTTCCCTCTAAGACTAGCTTAGGTACGAGTAGGTACTGTGTGTATAATATATGTATATAAAAATATATAATGTGTATTACAGGTGTGTATATATACATATATGCAAACATACACAGATGGTGCAGTGGACAGAGCGCCAGCCCTGAAGTCAGGAGGAGCTGGGTTCAAATCGGACCTCAGACACTTAACACTTCCTGGCTGTGTGACCCTGGGCAAGTCACTTAACCCCAACTGCCTCAGCAAAAACAAACAAAAAAAATACACAAATGCGCATATATACATACATGTGCATAAAAAATATAAGTGCACATCTTATGTATGCATATTTATATATTTATTCATATTATATGTACACATGTGTATGTATAATATATGTATTGCATGGTGTATATAACATATACATATTTATATACATTGTGTGTGTGTATCACTTAGGTGATATAATGAATAGAATGCTGAATCTAGAGTCAGGAAGGCCTGAGTTCAAATCGTTCCTCAGACACTTATTAACTGTGTGATTCGGGACAAGCCACTTAATCTCAGTTTTCTCATCTGTAAAATGATCTGGAGAAGGAAATGGCCAATCATTTCAGTATATTTGCCAAGAAAACCCCCAAATGCAATTATGAAGAGTAAGACATAACTGGAAAATGAATGGACAACAAGATAAATACAAACATATAGATATATGTATGCATATATAGAAAGACTATGACATCTAGACTATAATTATATATAATATATGTATATTAATAGGTCTATTTAGAAACTGATTATTATATATAATATATGCATATTATATATAATTGTAGTCTCTAAATATGTATGTACATAGAAAGACTATGATCTATGAACTTCAAATATTAGATATAATATATATTTATGCATATTAATGTCTATTTAGAAATTATTATAGAGAATATGCATATATTCTTTATAATTGTAGTCTCTAAATATTTATGTATGTATGCAGAGAGACTGCTATATAGACTACAATTATTATATATGTATATCTATACATATTAAAATGAATATTTAGAAGCTATGATTATTAAAAACAATATACACGTATTATATGTAATTGTAGTCTCTAAATATGTATGTATATATAGACTAAGATATATATAGGCTGCAATTATTAGGTATGATATATGTATATTTATATATATTAATAAGTATATTTAGAAACTATGATTATATATAAAATATGCACATATTAAATATAATTGTAGTCTCTATGTATGTATGTATATACATACATAGAGACTACAATTATAAGATATGATATATTAACATTTATACATATTAATAAATATATTTAGAAACCATGATTATTATATATAATTGTAGTTTTTAAATATGTATGTGTATATATAGAGACTATGATGTATATATAGACTGCAAATATTAGATATGATATATTTATACATATTAATAATTATATTTAGAAACTATGATTATTATATATAACACACACATATTATATACAATTATATATAATATATAATGCATATACATAAATATTTATGCATGTAGACTTATATAAACATAGCTATGTGTATACACATATCTATGTATATAGAGACAAAATATATAATATCTATATATGTATAAATAAATAGATCAATATCTAGTTATAGTTATGTATATAGAGATGTGAATGGATGTAGACAGTTGTTTGCATTTTTCCTCTCTGGCTACCCACCAGGCTTTTGCCTTTCTGGGATCCAATGGCTGGTACACCATAAACTCTTAATAGAAGCTGACTGGTTGGGTATATTTGGGTGAGGGTGGGGGAGATGAAGCACTGATTGAGCAGCTTGTCCCTCCCACTCTCCCCCACACATTCAGAAAGCTACATCAGTTATTGAATTATGGATGCTCCCCTGATGTGTGTGAGTAAAAATATGTCATCATTACTGACCAGCAGTGTCCCGGCATGAGCATTCACCCTTGGCAAAATCTGGAAATGGGTCTTTCTTTGGCTGGGCTGGTGTCCCTCCATTCTTTGCCCTTCTTCCCTCCTCCCCTTCTATTCATCTTTTGCCATTACACCTTCCTCCATCCTCCTCCTACTCAGGTTCTTAATGTTTTTCTGTTTCAATTCATCCAAGAAAGTGTGTCCCAAATTCATCCGCCCTTAGGCACTTGTGACAGAGTGGAAAGAGGAGGCAGACAGAAGGCATAATCCCTAATAGAGCACTGGTGCTGAAGTCAGGAAGTCTGAATCCTGCCTCAGACATTTAGTAGTTATGTGACCCTGGGCAAGTCCTTTAACCTGTCAGGCTCAGTTTTCCCAACTGGGGCTAATAAATGAAAGAATTGAAATTGGGGATAATAAATAAAATGGAGTTAACAACAGCACCTGCCATCCAGGGTTGGGAGGATCAAATGGGATAACATATGCCTCATAAATCTTAAATGTCAGTGACTTAAAGAAATTCCCCTGGAAGGCAAAGCAAATGAGAGAGAAGGGAAGCCCCCACAGCAAAGGGCCAATTGGTATAGAGTTGTATTTTTAGGGAGGCAGAGGCCTTCTCAATATCCTCCCAATTACATCTTGTTTTACCCCCCAGTTGCATGTAAAGATAATTTTTAATATTCATTTAAAAAAATTTTGAGTTCTAAATTTTCTCTCTCCTTCCTTCATCTCCCTCCCTGAAACAGTAATTACAAGTTGATGAAGGAGGATCATCAGTGGACACTTTTTGAATTTCTTATCCGACTAGTAACTTGAGACCTGTTCTCCATTTCCCAAGTTTCCCAGATAGGTATTTTTGGTCGGTAACTTCATTATCAGCTCCCTTTCCAGACTCCCCTCTCTGCCACAGAGAGAGCAAAGTCACCATAAGCCACATTCTGGCGCTCCCTTAGGGAACACAGGCTGTTGGTGGAATTTTACACATAACTAATGATACAGCTGACCGAGTCAGTTCCCAGCTCAGGGACAGCCTCATGGCTACAGGCCAGCCGGCCAGCCAGCCTCGATGAGCCAACCTCAGCCACAGAGGTCAGAGAATCTATAAAACTTGACTAAAAGAAGAGAAACAAAAGAGCAAAACAATTTCCAAAGAGAGAGCGGGTTGACGTTCCAATTTTCCTTTTCACCCAGCAAGGAATGACTGTCACAGCTGGCAAGGTTAACCAGGAAGGGAGCTGCAGGGAAGCTGCTGTTGCCTCCCTGGCTTGCCTCCGTCTGTGCCATATGTGCCACCCAGGGTTGGGTGAGTCAGGAGGGCATTCGGAGTCAGCTGGCAGAGGCCGGCCATCTCACAAGAATGGACTTGTTGTGGCGTGCGGATGACGGGGACGCTGAGCCAGCTCTCTCATCAGGGACAGGGGCTGATGCAAGAAGGTGGCTGTCATCTCAAGCTCAAGAAAGCCTCCTCGTCCGATCCGTTTCTACACAGACTCTTCCATTGCAATTCAAGTTGGTCCCTAGTTACTGGATTTTAAACTGAGTTTGAATACTGACTTTTTGCATCTTCATCTTGAAGACCAGTGATCACTCCCAAAGACCACTGTTCATGATTTTTCTTTCAGTAGATTTGAGGAACTTAAAAAAAATAAAATAAAAAATAAAAAAAATGTTTTACCCCCCAGTTGCATGTAAAGATAATTTTTAATATTCATTCAAAAAAATTTTGAGTTCTAAATTTTCTCTCTCCTTCCTTCATCTCCCTCCCTGAAACAGTAAGCAATCTATTATAGGTAATACATGTTCAGTCATGCAAAACATATTAGTCCTTTTGTAAAAGAAGATATAGACCCAAAAGGAAAAAAAAATGTAAGAAGTGAACAATAGTATGTTTAGATATGCATTCAGATTCTACCAGTTCTTTCTCTGGAGCCGGGTAGCATTTTTCATCTTGAGTCCATTGTAGTTGTGTCCTAGACATTGTATTGGTGAGAAAAACTGAGTTAATCCTACTTGACCATCACACAATGTTGCTGTTACTACAATGTTCCCCTGGTCCTGCTCACTTGATTTTGCATCTGTTTGTGTTAGCTTTCCAAGTTTTTTTTTTTTTTTTTTTATGAAATCAGACTGCTCATTATTTCTTATAGCACGGTAATATTCCATTTCATTCATATACCACAACCTGTCCAGTCATTTCCCAACTGATGGCCAAACTCTCAATTCTAATTCTTTGCCACCATAAAAAATTACTATAAATATTTTTGTACAAATAGGTCCTTTCTGCCTCCCCCCCACTTTTTTTTTTTTTAAAAAAACATCTTTTTGGGATATAAACCTAGTAGTAATATTGCTGGATCAAAGGATATACAGAGTTTGATTGCCTTTGGGGCATAGTTCCAAATTGTTCTCTAGAACGATTAGATCAGTTCTCAACTCCACCAACAGAGCCTTCCTGTTCCAATTTTCCTGAGGACTAGAGTTCTTGACTGCTTTGTAGCATAGGACATTTGGGCAGTTCATGGAAACCTATGGATCTCTTCTCTAAATAATATTTTAAAAGGCATAAAATGAAATACAGAGGTTTACAAATGAAACCAATGACATTGAAATAATTATGAAAACCTTAAAAAAAGTTCATGGACTCTAGGTTAAAGAACTCTTATCTTTTTTTAAAATTCAAATTAATTCAAAATACATGCAAAGAAAAAGAACTCTATGTTAGGAACTCCTGATGCAGTAGATCTCAAAATCCAGTTTCCAACTGCTAGATTTGAATTCCTCTCTGTAAAATGGTGATATTACCTGCCCCACCACCCTCAGTCATCAACGAAGGCTAAATGAAACATATGAAAGTGTTTTTATAAATGACCAATGATAAAGCCCAATACAAATCATAATATCATCTATTTAATGATCTGGCATATGTGGATCTTGAGAAGCTCTTTTTTCTTTGGAACTGGCTGATCTGGGCATGAAAATATACTTGGCGTGCCCTGGTATTCTCACTTCAGTTCCCTCACCTGTAAAATACATGAAGATAATAATTTCTCCCCATTTATTTCAAAAAGTTAACATGAGGTAAGCATTTGTGAATTGGAGTTATTTCCTTACGTACCAGGGAATCTCCCTATTCCTCCCTGTGGGTAGTCCCTTATCCTAGAAACACTTCATTTTTCTTGCTTTCCATCAAATCTGTCAGGTGCAGATATTATTCTGGAATTAGAAGCCTCTTGATTTGTGGCTCAAGACAAAAGTGCTTTCTTTTGTTTACTTACTATCTAGATCTGCACGTATCATTATAGGCTGTACAGTGAAAGGGTGCCATTAGACTGAAGCTGTTTGAGGTCTAGCAAGATTTAATAATTGCTAAATATCCATGTACAGTACATTTGGAAGATACTTGGAACTTCAGCTATTATTATTTTTCAAGACTGGGAAAACCAGATGCGCCAAATACACATTTCTGCTTTTATAGCTTACTTTCTGAGAAGTTTTCTTTGGGCATTATTGTACAAGAGGGTTCAAAAGAAAGCTGGACAGAGGTATTGTGTACTTATAATCCCAGTCAACAGAGAGGATTAGGCTGGTGGATCTCTTGAGCTTGGGGGTCTGCACTAATTCTAACAATATACAGTGAGCCCCTGGTGGGGTGTGGGGGAGTAAGGGTGGGCTAGGGTACCAGGTTATCTGAGGAGGGGAGAAACAATCTAGATGTGAAATGAAACAGGCCAAAATGTTGATCAACAATGGGCTTGAGCCTATGAATAGTCTTAGCACTTCTAGGCTGGATGGGATGGGGAGATCCAGGCTTTACTTAAAAATAAGTAAACCAATAAATAAAAAGATGACAGTTTGTTATTATAGAGGATGATTCCAATCTTCTGAAATTAAGGGTCCAGACCCTTCAGCTGCAGGCTCATCAGCTATCATCCAAAGCCTTGTTTCTCTCAAATAGTTCCTACAACTAGGACTTGCTGGAATCTACCTAAAATGGAATAAAGGAACTGCAGTCTATACTTTTGATTTTTTGTCATTCAGCCATTTCTGACTCTTCATGACCCCATCCTCAGCATGGCGAAGCTTTCAGGGAACACTTGAACTTGGGATATGAAAATGGTGTCGCTATCCAGGTCTCCTCAAAATAGACCATCCTGGTGGGGGCTTTGTATTTGGATGTTATTAAGTGCCTATATATATCAGGCACTATGCTAAAGACTAGGGGTACAAAAAGAGGCAAAAGACAGTCCCTATCCTTAAGGAGCTTCCAATTAATTCCTACATCAGCAGATATTCCCACGTTAAAATCAAGTACCCAAAATAGTCTTGGTTTCTGGGATGCATTTCTGTTTTGATGTTTATGAAGAATGAGGCTGCAGGATAAGAAAAGAAAGGGTGGATAGTATTAGAGGTAACTTGAGGAACAGGGGAAAATAGCAGCTCTGTTACTCCTCCTTAAGCTGGCCATGGGGACCTAAGGGATTTGGAATAGCCAAGTGTCTAAATATCCTCCCCAGGAAGTCAACAGCTTTCCATTTTTTCTGTTGCATGTAAGAGGACAGAGTAAAAAGAATTCTACTCCCCACCCTCTGAAGTTATTTTAAAATGAACCAGACAAATGCTTAGAATACATACAAAGTCTGATCTCCGGAAAGACATTGCTCAGCAACTTTAATGGAGATGCTGTTCCCTAAATGTCCATTCTCCCTTTTATCTGTGAAGGAAGGATTCTTAGTTCCCCAAATTCCAAAGTTCCAAAATAGCAAGCCTAAGAAATATCAATGACTCGATGTTTGTTGTTCAAAGTGCTCTCCAAATGTGGTTGCTCTGGGAAATGACTCTGGGCAGAGCAAGGGAGATATCTTAGGGGTTGATATATTTATAATTGGCTAAGTTTTTAGAATTTGCCAAATTCAGCAAGTGATGCTCTTTGTGGCTGGCTGAGACCTTTCACAGCAGCACAGAATAAATAGCAACTAAAGAAAGGGTAAGTATCACCAGAGAATAGAAAAATAAGACCCACAGTTAGAATACCTGTGTTCTTTCCTTTACAAACTGCTTAGAAAGAAGCTAGCCCAATAAATTGCTAACTAGTCCAGCACCAGTATTTCTAATTCTACTTTCCTCCTAGAATCAAATCCTACTATTTTGGAATCCATGATTCCTTTTGCACTACTTATGAGAGAAGGTTTGGGAAGCAAAAGGGAATGAAGGAAAGAGAGGAAGGCAGGGAAAATAGAATGGATAGGAAGAAAAAATGGGGGAAGGAAAGATGGAAGGAACAAAAGGAAGAAGGGAAAGGAGAAAGAAAAGATGAGGGAAGGAAGGCAAAGGTAGGGAGGAGAAAGGAAAGAAGGGATGAAAAGAAAAGAAGGAAAGGTGGTAGAAGGAAGGCAGGCAGGAAGAAAGGGAGAAAAAATGAGGAAAGGAAGGAAAAGGGAGAAGGAAAAAAGAAAGAAGGGAAAGGTAAAAAGGAAAAAGGAAAATGGAAAGATAGAGGAATAAGGGAAAAAGAAGAGGAAGGAATATTTGACACTTGAATTTTCTTGCTTCTTTTCTCTTTCTTCCTCATGAATACCTTCTTTTCTCTTTTCTTTTAGCTATGGGCCCCAAGTTCTTGACCTTCTGCTCTCTTCACATTTATTTCCTTAAAGAGCTTAAACACAGTGTGGTCCACAACACAGCATTTTCATGCTTTCTGTTATTGTTTGCTTGCATTTTGTTTTCCTTCTCAGGTTTTTTCTTTCTAGATGAGATTTTTCTTGTGCAGCAAGATAACTATAAATATGCATACATTTATTGGATTTAACATGTATTTTATCATATTTAACATGTATTGGACTACCTGCCATTTAGGGATGGAGGTGGGGGGGAAGGAGAGAAAAATTTGGGACAGAAGATTTTGCAAGGGTCAATGTTGAAAAATTATCCATGCATAAAAAAAAAAAGCTTTTATAAATTAAAAAAAGAGAGAGAGAGCTTAAACACAATCCTAGCTTTGACCATCATCTAGGAATGGATGACTTCCCAATTTAAGTGTTCCTTCTCTTTTCTCCTGGTTCATATTCCTGGTTGTATAATTATCATTATAGGGACCTTTATAACATGTTTACGGTTTTTCAAGCAATTTTTTCTTGACTTATACAGTGTCCCTGTGAAGTAGACAAAGAAAGCTTTGTCGTTCTTATTTTGTTGATGAGGAAACAGGTG
The DNA here is from genome assembly GCF_016432865.1 of Antechinus flavipes. Lineage (NCBI taxonomy): Eukaryota > Metazoa > Chordata > Mammalia > Dasyuromorphia > Dasyuridae > Antechinus > Antechinus flavipes. The sequence continues at coordinate 66,313,939 of NC_067402.1, read as the reverse complement.
TAGAGATGAGCTTGCCCCCAGAATTACATAACTAACAAGTGATGGAACCAATGGAACTGAGTCGGGTCTTGAGATATCTGCTGTTTCAGCCTCTGTGCAATGAGGAGAATAGATCATGATTTGGTTTTATTTGCACATGGGTCTGACATATCCAGTGTGGAAAAATGCAAGGGGAGCCTGCACTAATGCTGCAGGAGCTCGTGTAACACCTAGAAGATAAGCGCTGGCACTCAACCTGAAAACCTGTATAACCATTCCCGCATGTTCTTAGACAATTTGGCAGTAAATTCTCTCTCTCCCCTTTACCTCATTGCTCTGTGCCAGGTCCCCTAAAGGCAAAGTGAAGCTATAATATTTAACTGTGGGATGTTGGTATCATGGGGCATTAAAACACAAGGAAGGACATTTCAGAAGCGTATTTTCTTGTAATTAAACAAAGGCCAAACAACTCATTGCCAAAGTTTTATTCTGAAGCTCGTACTTTGGAATCTTATATCACAAAAAGATGTGTTTACAAGTATTATAAACTGAGATGTTTTTTTTTTTTTTTAAACCTCGATCATTGTAAAGTAAAATTGTTGATACTGTTCCAAACCATCTTCAAAAACGCAGACCCAAACTTTTTTGTATATAAACTGTACACAAAACAAGGCACTATACATGTTTTTGTTTGTTTTTGGATATTAAGGTATGAAGGTCACAGAGTTTCTCCAGAGTCTCCAGCCCTAAGTATAAAAGTTTTGTTCCTTTAAGCACCGGTGGTACTCCTTAGAATAGCCCCTTGCCCACTGCCAAAGGAAACGTTTCAGAACGTGTATAAGATACATAGACTGTGGAATAGATAATTCAGTAGAAGCAACTCCATCTACTTCTCGGTATTGTTTTGACACCAAAAAAAAATTTTTTTTTAAGTGAATACATATTTTGTTTTGTTAAATACATACTTGAACTATATGGTGTTTATATAAATATAATTTTTTTTAATAATCCACAAGCTAACAAAATAACACTTTACAAAGAGAGCATCTTCAAAAATGAATAGGCGAAGGCTGGATGGAGCCAGGAGGGCTGAGCAGCAGCTGTGAGGTGCTACTGCTTTAAGTGCACGGGAGAGCCAAGTTTACAAACAGGAAATACCCTCTGAGTCGGGGAGGAGAAAGTTTTCAGAGAGTTCTCTTACACATTTACAAAATTACACAACTCCAGCTCAGGCAGTATCTAATAACTTCAAATCATTTCTACTTTGACTTTTAAACAATTTGAAGACCAGGACACATAGATGTCAATCTTCCTGGCCCAACGGTATTGAAAGTGACCACAGAGATTTCTCCAGCCTCATCTTCCACTGGCAGCATCGATGCTTAGAAGAGCCCTTTCGCTTTCTTCAGGTTCACCTGTTTCCAAGATGGCAGCATGCTATATTCTTCTCTGGTCATCTCTAGTGCAATCTGAATGAAAGAAAGAGAAAAAAACAATTCAGAATAAGAAAATCTTGTCTGGTTTTACAAAGCTTGGCTAATAGGTCTTCCACAAGAATCATCTGATTAGAAACTTCTGCATCCTGGAGAAAAAAGGAGAATGGAAAAAAATGTGTTTTTGAGTATATAAAAAAGGAAAAATCAAGAACCAAAGCTTAAAATAAAAGCTGCTGCAGGGCCTGCCCTATGGGTGAGGACATTCCAAGTGCCCACATTAGTTCCTTTCTTTCATTTGCTGGGACACCCCAGAGTAGTCACCCAACTTTGGAATGGATTCCAGGAGACACAGTGTCTGTATTCTCTTTCTGCTGAGGGCACTTCTAGACTTCTCATTTAGGTTTGCAACCTCAAAGGATCCAAGGATCCAAATTTTGTCATTTCAACCTCTACAACTTCCCTCCAGTTGGTCACATAGATTCCATCCCAGTTCAGACCTTTATGAATTCTTGCTTGGACTATTATTGCAAGAAGTTTCTCCTTGGACAACCTTTCTTCCTCTCTCTCTTCCCCAAGCCTTTTCCCATCCATGTAGCTACCCAAGTGATTTTCCTGAAGCTGAAGTCTCACCATGTTTTCCTCACCCTGATAATTCTAATGGCTCCCCATCACATTTTATAATCAAATACAAATACTTGTGTGTTTGGCATTTAAAACTTTAAGATATAATCCTTGGCAATCTTTTCTGCCTTATTGTCCATCTGCATATGCACTAGACTAATAAAACTGGCCTTTTTGTTATTCCTCATTTGGGATGTTTCATGCCAAATCTCTACCCCTACAAAGCCAGCAATGTTCCTCTCTCTCCTCCTCTTTATTTCTTGGACCCCTGTTTTCAGTTTAAGGGACTGAGGTCCCTCTGCCCCCCCACTCCCACCCCAAGTACTATGTAGATTTCTATGCAAATTCTCTCTCCCATTTAAGCTCACTGAGAGCAGAGATGGTGTTATGTATCTCCAAGCACTGAAGCTAATTCTTTGTTGTTAATCAGTCATTTCCCAGTTTTATCTGATTCCTCATATCCCCATTTGGGATTTTCTTAGCAGAGATACTGGAGCGGGTCGCCATTTCCTTCTCCAGTTCATTTATACAGATGGGGAAACTGAGGTAAACAGTTGAGTGACTTGCCCAGGGTCACACGGCTAGTAAACATCCGAGACGAGATTTGAAGCCACGAAGATGAGTCTTCCTGCCTCTGGACCAGTGCTCTGTGCACCAGGCTGCCCACTGGCACTCAGTGTATACTTAAATGCTTGTCGACTTACTTCAAAGTCTTCATCAGTAAGGTAGATTTCAAGCTTCAGAGGATCCACTCCTTCAGGGAGGGGCCTGGCTAAGAGATCAGCCAACGGATAAACGGTTTTACAAAGCTTGGCTAACACGTCTTCCACAAGAATTATTTGATTAGAAACTTCTGCATCCTGGGGAAGAAAGGAAAATGGAAAAAAAAATGTTTTTGAGTATATAAAAAAGGAAAAATGAAGAACCAAAGCTTAAAATAAAAGCTGCTGCAGGGACTGCCCTATGGGGGAGGACATTCTAAGTACCCACATCAGTTCCTTTCTCTCATTTGCTCTGACACCCCAAAGTAGTCATCCAACTTTGAAATGGATTCCAGGAGACACAGTGTGTGATAGACTGTGATAAATGCTGAGATTTCAGCTAGATTAGCCACTTACATGATGGTATATATACGATACACACATAAATATATTCATGTACATACATGTGTGTAAATATGTATAGATACAGATATTCAGACATATGTGATCAGTGATGAAAATATGGCTGGACTTCACAGTGTGGAGACCTTGATAAGGTGGGAATAGTTTTCAGTTTATAAAACATTTTGGGGGGTGGCAGGGAGGACAAGGGACTGGCGAGATTTCAGTGGTACAGAGAACTTCTTACATCATTGGCAAAGGTCACTTATCATTTGCCAGGGGCACTGAGAGGATAAATGATGTGTCTCCAGCATCCCACCATGTCAGAAATATGAGCTGGATGGGAATCTTCCTGCTTTTCAGGCCGACCTACTATCCAGGATATTTTCCACTGACCCGCCCAGTTTCAAAATGCAGCCCAATGAGTTCCACTGAAATACTTGGAATTGCTGAGTATTCCCCAGTTTCCCTTGGAAACAACATTAAATCAAGCCTCTAAATGGGATTCTGAAGTGACAAAACTCACAAAAGACTGAGGGGGGGGAAAAAAAAATCACACAATGTGACTGTTACTGTGTACAATATTCTCCAGGTTCTGCTCAAATCGCTCAGTAATAGTTCATTGCTCTCCAGAATGGCTGGATCAGTTTACAATTCCACCAACAATGCATTAGTGTTCAAATTTTCCCACAGCTTCTCCAACATTTATCATTTTCCATTTCTGTTCTGTTAACCAAACTGGTAAGTGCATTTCTTTAATTAATAGTGATTTAGAGTATTTTTTACTATGCCTACAGATAGATTGAATTTCTTCATCTGAAAACTACCTATTCATAAGCTTTGACCACTTATCAATTGGGAAATGATTTGTATTTATAAATTTGACTCAGTTCTCTATGTATTTAAGAATTCGGACCTTTTCGTCAGAACACTGTCCCAACTTTCTGCTTTCCTTCTAATCTTGATTGCACTGATTTTATTTGTGCAAAACCTTTTTCAAATTTAATATAACCATAATAATCTATTTTACACTTATTTCTTTCTCTCTTATATAGTCACAAATTCTTTCCTTCTCCATGTAGCTGATAGGTAAACTATTCTTTGTTTTCATAATTTTCTTATTGTATCATACTTTATACTGAATCATTTTGACCTTTTCTGGGTATAAAATGTGATATGTTAGTCTATGTCATACTATTTTCTACTTTTTGCAGCAGTTTTTGAGTTCTTTATCCCAGAAGCTGGAGTCTGTGGGTTTATCAAATAGGAGAATTTTAAAGTCATTAACTATTGTCTTGTGTAATTAACCTGTTCCACAATTACACCACTCTATTTCTCAGCCAGCAGCAGACTGTTTTGATGATGGTTGCTTTAAAACATAGTTTTAAATCAGATATAGCTAGACTACTTTTCCTTTGCATTTTTTTTTCATTACTTCCCTTGATACAGTTGACCTTTTGTTCTTCCAGATGAATTTTGCTATTTTTTCTAGCTCTATAAAATAATCTTTGGTAACTTGATTGATATGGCCCTGAATAAAATAATCTAGGTAGAATTGTCATTTTTATTGTATTAACTCGGCGTACTCATGAGCAACTGCTATCTTTTCAATTGCTTAGATCTGACTTTATTTGGGGAAAGTGTTTTGTAATTGTACAGAACATTTTTGGAAAAAGTAGGAAGATGAAAATGTGTTTGTTTGACTATGTAAAATTGTTTACAAAGGTGTGTATTTTTTTTTTTAATGGGGAGGGCATGTAGGGAGAAAAAAAATGCTTATAAATTGAAAAAAAAAACTATCTCAAATGTTAAAGTCAGAGTGTAAAAATCAAACCTAATACTTTCTTATAGACTTCTTTGATATTTTTTTCAATCTAATTTTCCTCAGTAGTGGCCTATGGGTATAGAAACCAATATATCACAGATTTTCCAGATTTTTTTTTGATTTCGAATATTTTGTTCCATTAATAAATCAGGTGAAGATGCCTTTATCAGATCAGGTGTACTGACTTTTTATTTAGAAAATATGGTGACTGTGTCCATGGCCATCCTGAAGAAAGTTAGAGACAAAACTCAACAGAGTAATTGGTATTTTCAGCTGGGATTAGTATTCTCCTAGAGGGGAGTCTTGAGGGAACAGGACTGGGTTCTCAATTCCCTGTGTCAGATTTAGAGTAGACTGAAGCATCTTATATGTTATCCGCCTCTTTCAAAGTATATTATCTCCTCTTATCAGAACAGAAGCTCCTAGAGAGAAAGGATTATCTTTGTTTTTGAATTCTTACCCTTAGTGCTTGCTATAGTGTTTGCCTCCAATAGAAGTATAATAAATGCTTTCCATTGTTTCATTCATCCATCCATTCATTCCTTGAGCCACCACACTGCCTAGAGAGCCTTATTTTCATATTCAATATGATTTGGAAATGAAACAGAAAAGTCTAGAAAATGTGAAAGGAAGTTCATTCTTGTAGATCTATTTTTTTTTAAACTTTTGATAAGCAGGTGAAAAGAACCTTAATATTCAAAAGAATTTCTATAATTTTTTTAAATAATCAGGCTTTCTGGGTTCTAGGAAGCTGAGTTACAATTGAAAATGAAGGTGATAAAATTGATAAACATTTTTTAAAAAATTAATTCAGTATCATCCCTATGGGCTTTAAGATTTTTTTTCTGCAAAAATTTTGTGTAAAGTAAAGGACTGCCACTGGAAACAATAACTGTCATTAAAAATGGACCTCTTCTCTTTGAACTAAAAATTCACCCCTTATTCTTCAAACTTCCCCATTTCCAAAGCTCCTCCTCTTCTGTGAATAATATCCCCAACCCTCATAAAGGGAAGGTACACACACCATTTCTGTGATTTCAGCAATGTCTTCTCTATGTTCCCAACTTGGAAACATATTGGTGAAGGTCAGAGGTTCTAACCCAGCATGAAGAAGGTAGGACTTGGGGGGTTTCTTAACATTTTTTCCTGTAATGACCAAAAACAAAACTGTTAGTAGATAACTTCACACAGTAAAAAGTCATGGTTGCTTAGTAATTTATTCTTAATCACTGTTGCTCATTAATGAAATATTTAAGGGGAAAATGAACATCTTCAGATATGGGATTCCCTCCAAATGTCCATCTCTGTGGACAATGCTGCGATAATTAGGGTGTTGGCTGAGTCTCTGACTTTTTTTGCTCCATAAAACCTAACATGCTCTTGGGCCTGATGGAGCCATGAAAGGGAGAAGGTTTCTGTTACATTTTCCAATGCTTTTATAATTTTGGGAAGGGTTTCCCATTATTCTGATCTAGACCCTGAGGTTTAAGATGTCCATTAAGGACTTAAGTTAATGATAATGCTGCCCAAATGCTTCTTGCATTTGAAACATGGAGTGATAATCAAATGAGTTCACTGATGTGGATCTCCTTGGAAAGAGAAATCACTATGAACAATGCAAATCAAAAGATCCTTGAGAGACTATCTCTTTTCCAACTCTACATAAAGGACAATGAAATGAGAAACATCTTGCGTCTTAGGTGGTTCAATACATAGAGTACTGGATATCTCAGGTCAAGGAAACCTGAGTTCAAATTTGACTCTAGATACTAACTTGTATGACCTTGGACAAGTACCAACTTTTCTGCCTTAGTTTTCATATCTATACAATAGGACAGTAATATTATGCACCTGCCTCCCAGGATTGTGATGAGGATAAAACGAGATTTTTGTAAAGTGCTTTGCAAACCTTGAAGCTCTACTGAGATGCTATTATTATTGTTGATGTTGACAGTTTAATTGTTACATAGGATGATTTAATCCCGAGTGCACAAAGGTCTTAACCACTTCAGAATATTTTACCATATGGATTTTGAATCTCTAGTATTACAAATGAGATGCCCTCATTCTACACAAGAATAAATTTGAGATTCACAATCATGCTGGAAATATAGAATTCTCTAATCTCAAGAGAAATTCTTTAAAAATGTAACAGGAAAAAGTAGTTTTTTTAAATCAACTGTCAGATCTTATCAATGGTCTAACAGATTTATTCTTAAAGGAAAAATGACAATGAGAAGGAAGTTGATGCTCTGGACTGGTACCATGACCCAACGTTCCATAGAGCTGTTCTGGGATATTAACCAATAATTTTCACAGCTGAAGCATCATTTCAGAAAGGAGCCTACCTTTGCAGTACCGAAGCACCGTCTCCATGGCACACTTTCGGTCGTTGGCCCAGCGAATCCTGGCAGACCCCGTTATCTTGTTCTCAATTGGCCACCACCCTTGCCAGAGATACACTTCATGGTGGTTGTCGACGAGGAAAAGTGCTGTGGAAGAGACAAAAGGTCACCTAATGCATTTTTGAGGGTACAATTGATTTGCCTTCCTCCCAAAATATATGATGGTTGAGAAGGAGAAGAGCATCCCCTTAGCAACGAGCAACAGAGGAGGCCTCCTGTGACAGGGTCCAGCTTTTGCAGGGGGTGGGTCACTTAAAATTACTAGTGGCAGTCTATCAATCCCCACCATTATTGCCGGCCTCTCCTCTCTGTTTCTTCCTTTTTTGCCCAGTCTTTTCCTCTTTTTTTAACTGTGCTTTAGCCCTGTCAGTGGTAACCATGAGCAGTGCCAATCTACACTGATGGCATTCAGGGTTGAAGGAATTGCTGACTCCAGTTCTAATACATGACAGAGCCATTAAGATTTATATTCTGGGCTATTCTTAAGCAGTCTCTTTTTTTCCTTTTTAAACAAGATTGAGACCATGCAGGGCAAAGATATATTTTCAAAAAAATAGTCTTTATCTTGCCCATCTCTTCCTTGCCAAAGACCTCCTCTCTCATTTCTCCTCTTCTTTGCCCTTCCCTCCCCTTTCCATTAACAAGCCACTGAACTAAAAACTTTGCCTTTTCATTTTTTAGACAAAGAAAAGAGCTTATTCTTGTTGGTTCTGTTCTTCAGGGATCTGAATACAGCTCACTGAGAATAAGAGGTGTAAGGTTAGAATGGAGAGCTGGTCTTCCTCTCTTGTCAGTCCAGACTGGGGAAATCATTTGTCCCAAATCACACAGGGAAGATGGGGCAAAAGTAAATTCTGAATCTGGATGTTCTACCTTCATGGCTAACTACTTTGTGACTGGCTCACTTAGAACTTAGTTCTCCCTTAATTTTTTTTTGCTTTGGATTTATTTTTAGTGATCTCTCCTAGGTCCAAAATCCATCCTGAAGGAAAAGAACAGATTTGGGAGGGGAGGGAGCGTAAAGTCTTTTTCTTTTTTGGATTCTCAATCCAAATCAGGATTGGGAGGATATCTTCTACTCACTATCTTACAGAGGTTCAATGTGTTAATGCTTCTGAAGAGTGGGGTGTGTGTCTATTTATGGATGTAAGTTTGGGGAATGGGAGTGGAGAAGCGGCATGAGGTGGAGATCAGAGGAAAAGAAGTTCCTCCTGCCCCTTTCAGGAAAATAAGACTGTCCAGTTCCAACCAGATCCCAGGAGTTCCCACCTGTGGCTCTGCAGCTGCCTGGATTTTTTTCTTTCTTATTGCTTTTCAGAAATAGGTGGAGCTCTCACATTATCGTACCTGGCTGAGGGGCACTGTACAGGTCTTCCTGTAAGAAGGGCATGGAATTGACCACAGAAGGATCACGGGCAGGATACATGAATTCCGTGGCTGAGAAATCTCCAGATGAACTACTGAGGATGAACAGGCGGGGCGTGAAATTAAACTTCCCAGGATCTTTGAAAGGAAAAGAACAACAAATGAATTAAAGACAAGAGATAGACACTGACCATTTCTGACTAATTTTCCCCCATCAGGGGGACACCAGAGATAGCCTAAGGCAAGGGGAACTGGCTCAGGGTGACAGGTCAAAGTGGAATCAGATTTGTGAGAATCTCCTGCATTACAGCCTGGGCAAGATGGGGGCCCAATTTTAATAAAATAAAATAAAAGGAAATGATTTACATTTCCTTTGAGTCTCAAATTATCCTTAAGATATCTTGAGAAATGAGTAAATTAGGATTCAGGTGGTGGACTTGAACCCAGCTTCTCCAAAATCCATGTCTGATTCTCTGACACTTAAGTTGACTCTTTTATGACATGGCTGATGTTCTTGAAAATATCACGTGAGCAAATGGGAAAAGCCCCACAAAACAGTTCTTTTGCCAAGTTGAGTGATGAGCTTGATAGAGCACCAGCGGTCCTAGAAGGTTCAGGGCATGAAAAATTCTACTCAAGCCCTTCAGGGGGTCCTGTCTGCTTGAATCTTTTGGCAATAATGAAAAATAGGAGCATGTGAAAGATGGCAAGACTCAGGGCAGGGCTGAAAGTAACAGGAGCAAGAGTTTAGGTCAGCTGCTTTATGTTGCTTTATTATGGAATGCCACCCAAATTTTCCATTCTTGTTTCACAATCAATTACAATGCTGGGCACAGGGGGGTGCAGGAATACTGCCATTTTTGCTACTGCTACTACTTCACATAAAAGACTTTTCTTGCAGACAAGCCTGAGAGGTAGGGAGAGAAGGAGAGCTCTCCCCAGTTTTCTGACCCAGACACTGAGGATGCACTACCTTGTAGCATGCAGTCGTAGGCCTTCCGATCTTTCCTTCCTAACGCATCCCAGAATCCCAGTGGCTCTGACCCTTCATCACACTCATGGATCGTCACTTTGCTGCTACTGTGCAATCCTGCTTCCAAGGGACATCTGTGGGGGAAAAAAACCACAATTTTTATATTCCTTGTATGTATCAATAGCACCAACAATCCCCAAGTCCAAACCTGAGTTTGGTTTGACTACATCCTAGTCATTCACATGATCCAGTTTTCTCTGATGAAAGGAATTATTGATCTATTTTGAGTTATCACTGGCTCTTGGACTTTAGCTTAGGAACGATGGTGAAACCTAAGGGAATCTTTGGAGTATTTTATTCAAACTCTTCTCACTTACTTAAAAAAAATTTTTTTTATTAAATTTTTTTATTTTCAAAACATTTGCATAGATCATTTTTCAACATTGATCCTTGCAAAACCTTGGGTTCCAAATTTTCTCCTCTTTCCTTCCACCCCCTCCCTAGATGGCAGGTAGTCTAATATTTTTGATCACTTTCACTAAAAGATAGGGTTATAAGATAGAGTAAGGTGTTAAAATGAAATGTTTAGGGAAAACGTGTTTCATTCCATGTGACACCCTGAAAGAACAACAGCTTTAATCCTTCTCTCCCAAACCTGTCCCATGGAAAGCTAAGCTGCTTAGGTGTTCCTGGAAGAATGAAGCGGATCAGTCTCCTGCAGAGCAGGGTAATTTGGAAGCCTCCCCACTATCCTTTGGTCTGTAAAATCCTCTGGGCTCCTCAGCAGGTGACCATGACTCATCCTGGTTGATCCTTATTTGGAGTCAACACTAATTGCTGTGCCTCTGTTCTTTTAGCCAGAAAAAGCAATTTTTTTCTTGGAAAAGGTTCATCTTACTGCCTGACAAATAACTAGTTGCTTCATACTCTCTAGTGGATGAAATACTTTCATGGCCCTGCTGCCTGAGAAAAACTAGATGTTTTAAGGGCCTGAGCAAAAACCTCAGAATGGGATCCTTTCACCTCACTAAAAAAAATAAATCTCCAGTACTGGAAATGGACATCCAAATGGGAATGGGTCTTACTCAAAAGACAAGCCAAATGACTAATCCCCAGAAAAGGTTTACTCTTTGTAAGTTCAGAGTGGAAATTCTTTGCCTTTGTTTTGTGTGTGTATTGTGGAACCCTGTGTAAGTCTGGTAAGGCAAATGGCCTGCTTCAGAAACTGCTACTACAACTCTTACACCACAACCACAACAATATCTACTACTCACAGTGCTGCTGCTGCTACTAGCATTCCTCTTCCTCCTCTTCCTCCTCCCACTAACAACTCTTCTTCCTCCTTCTCTTACAACTGACTACTCCTGCTCCTCCTCTTCTTCCTCCTATTACTACTACCACTAACTACTACTATTATCAATAACTATTACTACTATTCCTCTTTCTCTTCTTCCTCCTCCTCCTAACTACTACTACCACCATTAACTACCATTAACTACTACTACTACCACCATTAACAACTACTACTATTGTCACTATTCCTCTTTCTCCTCCCCCTCCTCCTAACTCCTACTATTACCACCATTAATTACTACTACCACTAGCTACTACTACTCCTACTAACTCCTCCTACTATCTCCATTAACTACTACTACTACCACTAGCTACTACTACTACTAACTCCTACTATTAACTACCACTATTACTACCACTAACTACTACTTCTAACTCCTACTATTACCACTACCACTATTAATACTACCGCTTTTCCTCTTTCTCCTTCTCCTCTTCCTCCTAACTACTACTACCATCATTAACTACTACAACTACCACTAGCTACTAACTCCTCCTCCTACTACCATTAACTACCACTACTACTACCACTAACTACTACTACTAATTCCTACTATTACCACTACCACTATTACTACTATCACTATTCCTCTTCCTCCTCCTCCTAACTTCTACTACTACCACCATTATCTACTACTACTACTAACTACTACTACTGCTAATACCATCTAACACCATTAACCACCACTACTACTACCACTAACTACTACTACTAACTCCTACTATCACCACTATCACTATTAATACTACCACTTTTCCTCTTTTTCCTCCTCCTCCTCCTAACTACTACTATCACCATTAACTACCACTAACTACTACTACTACTACTAACTTCTATTACTACCACCACCACTATTACTACTACCACTATTCCTCTTTCTTCTCCTCCTCCTACTAACTGGGCTCCTGTGCCTTTAGCTCATCCGTGGCTCTGAGGTTCTGTGTTCTCATTGGTCACCTGGACAACGATTAAAACTTTCTGGGGCTCCAAACACAACAACAAAAAAAACATAAAACAGAGAAACCATACTTATCCAAATATGCTTAAAGACAGCATAATATATCAGAAGTTTTTTTTTTTTTTTTTAAGTACCTAAAATCTAGACTAAAAAAAAGTAGAATGAAACGGAACTCTCATAGTAGTCTTTGAGCTTTTGGGAAAGAAGAAGTCTAAAAAGGTATTGGTAAAGTGACTTTCTTACATCACTAAGCCCATCCCCAAACTTCACTTTCCTATGTAAACTTTCAGGAGAATGTCAAGTTTCCCATAAAGATGATTTTAAAGCCTCCTCCTACTAACTCCTCCTACTACCTCCATTAACTACTACTACTACCACTAGCTACTACTACTACTAACTCCTACTACTACTACTATTAACTACCGCTATTACTACCACTAACTACTACTTCTAACTCCTACTATTACCACTACCACTATTAATACTACCGCTTTTCCTCTTTCTCCTTCTCCTCTTCTTCCTAACTACTACTACCACCATTAACTACTACAACTACCACTAGCTACTAACTCCTCCTCCTACTACCATTAACTACCACTACTACTACCACTAACTACTACTACTAATTCCTATTACCACTACCACTATTACTACTATCACTATTCCTCTTCCTCCTCCTCCTAACTTCTACTACTACCACCATTATCTACTACTACTACTAACTACTACTACTGCTACCACTATTACTATTCCTCTTTCTCCTCCTCCTCCTACTAGCTACTCCTCCTCCTCCTGCTACTACTATTAGTATCTACTCCTCCAGCTGCTACCAGAGCTTACTATATGCCAGGCAACAACCTAAGCCTTTTATAGTTAGTGTCTCATTTGATCCTCAAAATTACCCTGGAAGAAAGATGCTATTATCTCCATTTTTAAGATGAGGAACCTGAGGCAATCAGAAGCTAAGTGCCTTGCATAGGCTCAGAAAGCTAGTAAATGAGGTCAACTTTGATCTCAGGTCCACGGCATTACCAGTATGCCCGATATTATTCAAATTCATGAAATAGAATACATAAGACCACAAAGGAAAATAACTGTAAAGACACACTGCTATCAAAATATGAAAAAGTTCAAAGACCCCAGGTCAAGAATCCTTTGTTAGTGGGTACAAATGAACCTGATATTGTTCTTAAAATGTAGGATTTTACTGAATTGCACAGGTCTTTAAAAGCACTCTGTTAATGTCCCTTGTTGAATATAAAAATAACCCCCCCAAAATAAAAACTAAATTTGCAAGCAGAGAGGTACCAGCTACATCAGTCTGAACCTGGGAATGTTGAGCCTGGAGAAGAGAAGCCTCTGAATGCCATGAAAGCTGTCTCTCTAAGGATCAGAAGAACTATTATGAGAAAAAAAGGAATAGTGGCTAGCAGTTGCAGGGAGGCAAATTTTGTCCCGATGTTTAAGGCATCCAAAAGAAGACTGGTCTATTCCAGGAGGTTTTGCCATCACTGGAAATTGCCCATCACTGGAAATCTTCAGATGCGAGAGGACCTCAATGGGTCCATTTTTTTCAAGTGTGATTAGACAGCTCCAGAGGTTTTTTTTAACCCTGAAATTCTGAACTAGCATGGGTGCACCCATCAAAAGCTGTGGGCTCTCAGATTGTTTTCTTGGGAACCCCCTCCTCCTCCCCACCCTGGGTTCAGGCCCACTGAGGCAACAGTTAAGCCTAGATACTCTACCAAGACTTTCATTTGGATAGATTCCTTCCCTTCCTCCCTTCCTTTCTCCTTCTCTCCCTTCCTTCTTCCCTCTCTCTCTCCCTCCTTCCTTCCTCCCTTTCTCTCTCTTTCTTTCCTCCCTCCCTTTCTCCCTCCTTCCTTCCTTCTTTCCTTCTTCCCTCCCTTCCTTCCTTCCTTCCTCCCTCTTCTCTAAAATGAAGTTATTAATTACTTACTGTTCTTTGATTTTATTTGCAGCAGTTCTCCCAACATCCTTTGTATGGGCCTGTGCTTTGCACCCATGCCAAAGGTACATGAGTGCTTTATTGACACTAAGAACAATCATGGAAGTCCTGGATCTCAGGCTGCTACAGTGACAGGCAACTTCAAGCAAATTTCCTTCAATGGGAACTTCTCCTCGGACACAGTACAATCTCCAGTCATCTGTAGGGGAAACCATCAATACCAAGTTAGCACTGGCAAAGTAATGAGTCCCAATCCAATCTCTACTAGGAGGTCAGCAGGAAATAACCATGGGCAAAGATGATAACTGACTGATGAAGGGAACGTGGGACTAGGACTGGGCTCCTGTGCCTTTAGCTCATCCGGGGCTCTGAGGTTCTGTGTTCTCATTGTCACCTGGCCAATGATTAAAACTTTCTGGGGCTCCAAACAAACAAACAAAAAACATAAAACAGAGAAACCATACTTATCCAAATATGCTTAAAAACATAGTATAATATATCAGAAGGTTTTTTTTTTTTTAAGTACCTAAAATCTAGACTTAAAAAAAGTAGAATAAAACGGAACTCTCATAGTAGTCTTTGGGCTTTTGGGAGAGAAGAAGTCTAAAAAGATATTGGTAAAGTGACTTTCTTACATCACTAAGCCCATCCCCAAACTTCACCTTCCTATGTAAACTTTCAGGATAATGTCAAGTTTCCCATAAAGCTGATTTTAAAGCCAAATTTTGTGAGATTTTCCATGGCAAGCACCAAAATTCTTAGGGTAGTTTTAAGCTTTAATAGCTTAAGACTAACCTAAAGTCTCCCTTTCTTATAAAAAAGGCTTCCAAGAGTAAAAAAATCTGATTTCTAACAGTAAAAATGATTTACTTTGTGCATTTTCTTCTTCTTCTTCTCGCTTCCCTGCGTGTACAACCATTCCTCCTTGAAAGCACTGCAGAAAACATGGTGGCTCCTTTCCCTGAAGCACTTGAACCTGAAAATTTAAACAAATTCTTTAACAACAACAAAAGAAGCCCTCAATAATTGGAATGACTGACTGCTAATTTAACAATTTTCGGGGAAAAAAGTTTCTGTATTCATCACTCCAGAGGCCTGCATGCAACTGTATATCATCCACAAGGCTGCCTTTCCTTGCCTGTTAATGCAGTCCCTTCGATCAGGCATTAGCAGCACCATATATAATGTTCAGCTTGAGTCAATTCATTCGTGATTTTTGGCAAGGCTCTGCACACTTAAGGAGAAAATTGTTTATTGAGCCTGGGGGGCCTGAGAACCCTAAGATAGAGGAAGCATTTCTCACTCTGAGGTGGCTTATCAATTGTTTGCACCATTTTGCATAATCTAATGCTATTCTGTGGCAGTATTTAATATATCTGAAGTCTGATTCTCAATTCATATAATTTATCAAAAACTAACACCCAAACTACAGTTTCGCATTCAAAATGTAAAAAAAACCAAACAAAAAAAACCAGTTAAAATGATGAAGCTGAGGGCATAAGTAAAATATTCAATTCTATTTCTCCCCAATACAAATCACCATCATCATCATAGCTAACATTAATGTTTGTAAAGTGCTTTACATACATTATCTCATTTAATCCTCACAGCAGTCCTGATCATAAATACAGTCACTCTTTAACACTATGATCAAAACCCTCCAGTGCAGGGAACAAATTCAAATGCAAACCCCTGCTAAAAACTATTTTTCACATACATTTTCTCAGTGGGAAATTCTCATCATTTTCAGCTTTCAGGGCACTATAACTTGCACATATGACTGCTGTAATCTAATGATGGTTAGGAGAAATATTCTTGGCTAGATCTCAAGCCTTTGGAAGTCAGGATGTACTTGCTAATCTACCTTGGTGGAAAATTCCTTTTCCCTCTTATTTTCTAGAAATGCCCTTCACTTGGCTACATATCTGTGATAGGAAAAAACATTTGTTTCATGTTTTCCAATATGTATAGGATTCACTTATAGGATACACACACACACACACACACATATATATATGTATATATATATATATATATATATATATATATATATATATATATATATGTATGTATATCACGGTTTTTTTTTTTTTACTAGCACTAATGGTTGTGACTATTCCAAAGGGCATTTTTACTTGATTTTGCAACATATTCTGTGACTGAGATCCCTTACAGCTTGAGTTCTGTGATCCTACTTTGGAGATTGATTTATTTCTCTATATTTATAACAGAAATATGGATCACACATGGATAATAACATTAGCTTTACACATGGCTTGAAGCATCCAGTTTGATCCTCCCAAAGTGGTATTCTCTTCCCCATTTTAGAAACGAGAAAATTGAGCCCAAGAGAGGTTAAGTCACATAGTAAGTGTCTGGGAAAGTGATGGGAGCAGGGTGGGAGGGGTGGCTAATAAGTAAATGCTAAGTCTCTGTCCACCATACTGCCTTACCACAGTGATGGCAGTAGTAGAGAGAGGAGTCCTCTCCACGTGGAAAAGCTGGGTCACAGTCAAGTTAACAAGCATTGATTAAGCTGTTATCATGTGCCAGGACTGTGCTGATCCTGGGACAGCTAACGCAGCTAATCGCAGGGGTATCCCGGGTGGGCTATGGGCAGCTGGTCCTTTTGGCAGACTCTTCGGGGGGCCTTTAGGGAAGGGCGCCGGAGGAGCCCAGGGGACCGGGACAGAGGAGAATAGAAGGGAAGAAGAGAACACTTGGCACTTTAGCATCAGGGTAGGTAGAAACCATCCTGGGGGCTCACCTGGGCCCCCCTCTCCTCGTCTAATTCCACAGTCATCAGCGCCGACGTGCCTTTCTCACTCACGGTCGAATGTCTGCCCTGCCAGAAAAAGTAGACGCACTTCTCCTTGCCGGCCGTCCTGACCGGGTGCTCGCCTTTCTGCCGACTCCCAACTGCAAATACACAGAGTAGAAGAGGTTCAGATTCTCAGCTGGCTGCCGAGGAAAGGGGAGCAAATCAATCGCCCCCGTCTCCGGGGACAGGAACTGATGACAAAGCCTTCAGACCCAGAGCTGGGGAGAATTCATTTACAACTAGAGGGAACTGTCTCTATGCCCAAAAGAGAGTATAAATCATAGTGTGGGGGGAAAAACACCTTTTTTTCTTGCTAAGTCACCCAAAGCCTCTAAACCCAAGAAAAATGATTTGGATGGCTTTCCTAATAGTCAAAGAAAAAGACCTGACATCACTTGAGGGGATCAGCTCATGTACAAAATCCAGGCTCTTACCACAGCTCCAGCACTGTCCAAATAGACAGTCTTTTCCCACATTATACCCCCTGGCAAAAGCTAAGCTAGTATCTGAATAACACTGGGAAGAACAAAAGCTGGGATGGTTAGAAGCCCAAAGGAACATCATCTATCTTTGAAGATGTTATTAATAAAAGCCAAAACCAGAAGAAGTTTCCAAGTTCTCATCAAGAGGGAACAGTTATATTACTGATGCCATGATTTCATTAAAAGATCCAGGATTCCTTCCTTTATAATAATGTGATTTAAAAAAATTAGACAAAGTAGCATTTAACCATTCATTTGAAATGGCAGTCATTACAATGTCCCCAGTTACCGGGTCACTTTAGTAAGAGGCTGCTGAGAAATATATATATATATATATATATATATATATATATATATATATATATATATATATATATATATATGTATATGTATATGACGGTTTTTTTTTTTTTTTACTAGCACTAATGGTTGTGACTATTCCAAAGGGCATTTTTACTTGATTTTGCAACATATTCTGTGACTGAGATCCCTTACAGCTCGAGTTCTGTGATCCTACTTTGGAGATTGATTTATTTCTCTATATTTATAACAGAAATATGGATCACACATGGATAATAACATTAGCTTTACACATGGCTTGAAGCATCCAGTTTGATCCTCCCAAAGTGGTATTCTCTTCCCCATTTTAGAAACGAGAAAATTGAGCCCAAGAGAGGTTAAGTCACATAGTAAGTGTCTGGGAAAGTGATGGGAGCAGGGTAGGAGGGGTGGCTAATAAGTAAATGCTAAGTCTCTGTCCACCATACTGCCTTACCACAGTGATGGCAGTAGTAGAGAGAGGAGTCCTCTCCATGTGGAAAAGCTGGGTCGCGGTCAAGTTAACAAGCATTGATTAAGCTGTTATCATGTGCCAGGACTGTGCTGATCCTGGGACAGCTAACGCAGCTAATTGCAGGGGTATCCCGGGTGGGCTATGGGCAGCTGGTCCTTTTGGCAGACTCTTCGGGGGACCTTTAGGGAAGGGTGCCGGAGGAGCCCAGGGGACCGGGACAGAGGAGAATAGAAGGGAAGAAGAGAACACTTGGCACTTTAGCATCAGGGTAGGTAGAAACCATCCTGGGGGCTCACCTGGGCCCCCCTCTCCTCGTCTAATTCCACAGTCATCAGCGCCGATGTGCCTTTCTCACTCACGGTCGAATGTCTGCCCTGCCAGAAAAAGTAGACGCACTTCTCCTTGCCGGCCGTCCTGACCGGGTGCTCGCCTTTCTGCCGACTCCCAACTGCAAATACACAGAGCAGAAGAGGTTCAGATTCTCAGCTGGCTGCCGAGGAAAGGGGAGCAAATCAATCGCCCCCGTCTCCGGGGACAGGAACTGATGACAAAGCCTTCAGACCCAGAGCTGGGGAGAATTCATTTACAACTAGAGGGAACTGTCTCTATGCCCAAAAGAGAGTATAAATCATGGTGTGGGGGGAAAAACACCTTTTTTTCTTGCTAAGTCACCCAAAGCCTCTAAACCCAAGAAAAATGATTTGGATGGCTTTCCTAATAGTCAAAGAAAAAGACCTGACATCACTTGAGGGGATCAGCTCATGTACAAAATCCAGGCTCTTACCACAGCTCCAGCACTGTCCAAATAGACAGTCTTTTCCCACATTATACCCCCTGGCAAAAGCTAAGCTAGCATCCGAATAACACTGGGAAGAACAAAAGCTGGGATGGTTAGAAGCCCAAAGGAACATCATCTATCCTTGAAGATGTATATAAAAGCCAAAACCAGAAGAAGTTTCCAAGTTCTCATCAAGAGGGAACAGTTATATTACTGATGCCATGATTTCATTAAAAGATCCAGGATTCCTTCCTTTATAATAATGTGATTTAAAAAAATTAGACAAAGTAGCATTTAACCATTCATTTGAAATGGCAGTCATTACAATGTCCCCAGTTACCGGGTCACTTTAGTAAGAGGCTGCTGAGAATATCTATCTATCTATCTATCTATCTATCTATCTATCTATCTATCTATCTATCTATCTATCTCAGCATTTCAGGCCTCCAGATCCCTCATTCTAATGAGGTTTTTAACTGTGCATTCCTTCTCCTTGGCGACACAGCTTCCTCCTCTCTCTTATTCAAGATCCAACCCCTGACAATAAAGGGGTGGGGAGGATGGGGGAGGGTTGGGGAAGCCATGTCCCTTCCCCTTGCTACTCCCCACCCCCAGAAATGTTCCCTTTTCTCATCTCTGCATCTTGGATACTGTGGCTCTCTTCCTTTGCACCTCCTACAATTGGCCTTTCCAGATTTCCTCAACCACTAATTCTGCATTTATTTTGTGGCTATCCTGTTTTTATTTATTGCTGGATGCATAATCTCTCAGGTAGAATGTAAGCTTCTCCAGGGCAGAGATCATCACTTTTGCACTCATATTTCTAATGTCTAGGAAAGTTCTTAGCATATACAAAGTACACAATCAAGGCTTGTTGATCAAACGATTGACAGACCCATCTAGTCCCACGGTAAATATATGGTGAGCTCATACAATGAAGCCTAGGAACCCAATGGATATTATTGCTCACACCATTCCTATGCAACCAAAAGGTTCTTTTTTGCCTGCCTAGTATGTGACAATGTGAGAAATAATTCTGAATCCTGGTAGAATTAGAATATAGACTTCTGGGTGTCCAAGGAATCAGAACAGATGTTAGATTGGGTCTCCTCCTCCAGCAGGGTCAAAGAATGTTGTATTTAGGTTGCGGTCAGTCAAGAGTATTATAATACCGGCTGCTAAAACTGATAGAGATAGAAGAAGTAGTACTGGTAAATAGTAGAGCAAGAAGACAATTGCATCTGTATGTTTCCATTATAAAACCAATAATGAAAAATTATTTTTTTCATGCTCTCATTATAGGATTTGTACTTCTTCCCTCCAATAAAATGCTTAAAGTAATAGTTAAATATGCTATCTCTGTTGAGTTTTGGGTGAGAAAGATAAGTCCCATTTTACTCTAGGCTCCTAGAAAGCATACATCACAAGGGCTATCTATAAACTGGTGCTTCATAAATGATCAGAATGATGCTTTCTCAGAGCACTTAAAGCATGAATGAAAGATTAACTAGTGCCAAGTGTCAAGAATCATCAGGGGGGAATATGTCGATTTTTGTAGGCCAGATGAAACAAACAGCCCAGCAAAGAACTGACAAGACGTATTGCCGATTCTTAATAACCTGTACTTACTTCACTTGCTTGTCATTTCTGAATGCTTGGGTGGGGCTGTGCTAAAGTTGATTTAGCAAACTGTTTATTTATAAAGTTGGAAAATTGAGAATGTGTCAACAATACTGATATGGGGGTATTCAAAACAGGATTTTTCAATCGACCACAAAAATTCCAGAAGCATTTATCCAGAAGCACATTATCATTATCTTCATCATCATAAATATCTTTCATGTCAATAGCTCTTTAATTGGCTCACATTTCTATAGCGTTTTAGGTTTTTCAAAGGTTCCTCCTCCACATTTCTCTGAGAAGTAGGCGGGGCAAATTTTATTATCTACTTTATCTATCTGCTTATATCTGCATCTGTTTTATAGATGAAGAGACAAAAACTCTAAGAAAGAGCTTGCCCCAGATCATAGTGCAAATACTGAATATATTTAGGACCACAGTCTAAGTCCTTAATTTTCAGGGTTCTTTCCACTGTATATAATACAAGGGCCTTATGGACAGGAATAGTTGGTTTGCTAAGTAAGGAGAGCATTAGATTTGGAATCAGGAGGGATGGAAGTCTGAATTCTGCCTCCCACGCTTAACCATGGCAAATCACTTAATTTCTGCGAACCTCAGTTTTCACATCTGAAAAACAGAGACAATACTGTAGTACTTTACCTTCTGGGTTTGCTGTGGGAATCAAATGAAGTAATGTATAGCTATGGTTCAAAATGCCAGCTACTACTTGGAGGAAGCTTGCCAGAGTGGGCATCTGACATTGAACTTAGGAACAGGAATACCTAGATTCAAAGCCTGCCTGTAATGCTTATTAGCTGGGTGAACATGGGAAAGACAGCTTTACCAGGCTCATCTATAAAACAGAGATGCTAATGCCTGAAGGATTTACACCTCACCAAGCTCCAAAGGAGACAGATAATGTATATGTATTGTCCTGCAAACCTTGAAGTACTATGTGAATGTATATTATTGTTAATCAATTAAAGTATTTTTTTTACTACTATTAAGTGATACTTTATTAGCTTAGTTTGAGTTACTGAAATAAAACTACTTAAAAACAAAGCTTCTAACTACTGGGCTTATATCCCAAAGAAATACTAAAGAAAAGAAAGGGACCTGTATGTGCCAAAATGTTTGTGGTAGCCCTGTTTGTAGTGGCTAGAAGCTGGAAAATGAATGGATGCCCATCAATTGGAGAATGGCTGGGTAAATTATGGTATATGAATGTTATGGAATATTATTGTTCTTTAAGGAATGACCAGCAGGATGAATACAGATAGGATTGGCGAGACTTACATGAACTGATGCTAAGTGAAATGAGCAGAACCAGGAGATCATTATATCCTTCAACAACGATACTGTTTGAGGATGTATTCTGATGGAAGTGGATTTCTTTGACGAAGAGACCTAACTGAGTTTCAATTGATCAATGATGGACAGAAGCAGCTACACCCAAAGAAAGAACACTGGGAAATGAATGTAAACTATTTGCATTTGTTTTTCTTCCCAGGTTATTTTTACCTTCTGAATCCAATTCTCCCTGTGCAACAAGAGAACTGTTCAGTTCTGCACACATATGTTGTATCTAGAATATACTGTGACATATTTAACATGTATAGGACTGCTTGCCATCTAGGGGAGGGGGTGGAGGGAGGGAGGGGGAAAATCGGAACAGAAGTGAGTGCAAGGGATAATGTTGTAAAAAAAATTATCCTGGCATGGGCTCTGTCAATAAAAAGTTATTATAAAATAAAATTAAAAAAAAAAAAGAAAGCTTCTATAATTCAGAATTTTCAGTACTTCTAAATTGCTTCTCTCTCAACACAACAAAACTAGAGCTCAGTGGGAATTTATCCCTGATAGTTGTATTTAAATATGTCTAATTTTATTAAATTCTTCAGAGGCAGACCTACAGGATGCTCAAGATCCTTTATGGCAGATTTTCAGGAGGATAGGAACCTTTAGGAAGGAGCATGGATAATATATGTCACCTCTGTAAGGAGGATCCTCATGGATGAAATCACAACTCCATGGAGGACATAAGTAGAACTGAGCAAAACTAAATTTTAAAAGTTTTATTTTTTTTAAATTAGGAAGTCATAACAATTACCATCTTTCCCAATTCTTTAGTACTTTAGGATTCACAAAGTCACATTTTCTCTAATCCCGGGAAGGATTTTTACATAGGAAGGTAAAGTAGTATTATCCCCATTTTATAGAGGAGAAAACTGAGGCTTAGAAAGGCAGTGTCTTTTTGTCCATAATCACAGTGCTAGGAAGTGTGTATCAGGGCCAAAATTCAACACCTTTCCCTCTGGAACTTAGTACCTTACTTCTCAAGAGTTTCAGAAAGGCTCAAATGATAGCAAAAAATAGTTGCCAGTAATTTGAGCTATCCAAAAGGGAAAGGGGCCGTCTCAGGATAAAGTGGGCTCCCCTTCCCCAAAGATCATTAGGGGTATGTAGAAAGTATTTTCCAAGAAATAGAATGTGGTCTTGGAGGTCCTTTCTGTGGCTCTATGGATGTCCAGGGACACCCAGAGCACATTTTTAAAGATGGATTAGATGAGATAGCCTTTGAAGTCCCTTCCCACTCTGGGATTCTCTGATCATCCCAAAGTCATCAAGAACTCTAGGTCAATCTTTATGGCAACATTTATATGTGTACTTGCAGGCTTTCAAATCATCATATGAATTTTCAAAATGTCTTCTGGGAAGTTTGATAATAATGGTAGAAAAATAGAAGCATCAGAAAGAGGTGGTGAATTACCTAAAAAGGTAATTCATGATCACATCTGGGTTCTTCTGTACTATGTTCAGCTTTGGATGGTATGTTTTAGGAAGGTTCCTGGTAAACTGGAATTGTGTCCAGAGAAGGGTCACCAGGATGTTGAAGGGACTGCAGAACCCTATATAAAATCAGTTAAAAGAAATATAAAGAAACATACAAAAATCCCTCTTCTCCCCACCCCCTTCTCACCCCCACAAATTCTCCTAATGCTCCAAACAGAAATGTTTGGCCTGGAGAAGATTTGGGAAAGGAGAGAGGTTGTATGCTTGCTATCTTCAAATATTTGAAGGACTGTTGCACAAAAGAAGGATTAGATTTGTTCTGCTTAGCCCCAGGGACAGGAATGAGGGACACTGGATAGTAGGGATGCATAGAAGCAGGTTTAAGTTCCTGCTTCAAAGCAGGATGGATTTCTGAGGGAAGCTGTGGGTTCTGCTTCATTAAAAATTTGTAGGGTAAGAAGCAGATGGCTGCTTATTAGGGATGTTGGAGAATATAGGTTTTAACCAGGGATTGGTGAATTTGTTATAAAAGATATTCTGACAAAAGTTTTTTCAGTATAATTGGTTTCCTCTGTAATTCTTTGTATGTTTCTTTATGCATTTAAAAACATCCTGAGAAGCATGTTCTTCTAAGCTTCACTAAGCCAAAGAAGTTCATTTAAAAAATAAAAAAAGTGTAGTAGTATAGTAGAAATTCTCTAGTGTAGCAGAAATTCCTGTTCAGGGATAGATCAGATGAGATTAAATGGTATCTGAAGTTTCTTCTCAGGCCTGAAATTTTCTGTGACCTGGGGAGTGGCAGAATTTGGCTGTAATATTCCAGGGAGTTTTCATTTGGGGGTATCTTTCAGGAAGTGATTGGTGAATTATTTCTATTTTACCCTCTGCTTCCAGAATATCAGGATAATTTTCCTTGATAATTTCTTCAAAGATGATGTCCAGGTTCTTTTTTGTTTTTGATCATGACTTTCAAATAGATCAATAATTTTAAAATTATCTCTCCTGGATCTATTTTCAGGTCAGTTGGTTTTTCCAGTGAGATATTTTACATTTTTTTTCATTTTTTTGATTTTGCCCTGAAATTCTTTAATTATCTTCTACTGTTCCATTTGACCAACTTCTACCTTGCTGGAACAAGGAGTCCTATTATCTCTTAGAGGAACCTAATGTCAGCTGTATTTTTTGCTATATATTTCACTTAATAAAAGAATAGTATTCCCCTGGATCCCTTTGAAAGAATATTGAACTTCCAATGAAGTGCCTTTGGCGGTGAGTGGATGATCCAATTATACCCTCTCCTTCCCCCTCAGATCATAATGGCCAGTATCAGCACAAATGGATGAAATGGAAGAACAACTGCTGCTTTCTGCTGATCCCTGGCAGAATTCTGTTCTCCCATAAAGTACTAGAGTGGAAAGAGATTTCTAGAACCATTTCCAACTGCCTCCACATGAGGGAAAGAGTCAATCCAGTGAATCAGGATTCCCCTGATGGTGAAACAGTCTGCAAATGCCATACAGTTGAATTTTGCGGTCCCCCAAAGGCACTTGTGGAAATCTGGATGCTTCCTGTTCCAAGTGAATTCTCTAGCACCTGGACATTTTCAAACTTGTTTACTGCTATGCAAAAGGATTTTTTCAGACCTGGCTCTTTAATAGGTGGACATCTGGTCCACTGAGAGGTGATAAAACTGGTCTGGGATGGAGCAGGTGGGACAATCAATATGGTTTCATGTTGGTTCCCAACTGAATTGCTCTGATGGTCTGTGGTTATGCTGGAGAGCTTTAGCTCCTTTCCTCATCTGTCTCTACTGAGTAAGAGAATCACTACACATCTACTTGTATTACCCATTTATTTCTTTGTCATGCTTGTATTTGTACAAACACACACATATATAAATTTTATATTTGAGATTTACTCATTTGCATGGTATTCTTTAGTTTCCCATGCATCTTATAGCTCCAAGAGTCACCCATTACTTTCACATTTCCCCTATTTTCTTTCACTTCAGCAGACCAGCACAGAGCACAATCTAAGATGAATCTCTATTTGGATAAGGGTTTGTTTACTCTGCTTAGCACCAGACAAAGCTGATGGGTTTTCAATGGCTGTCAATGGGTCCCCCAAGGCCCATCTGGCCAAGGGAAGAAGGGCATGTTTGCAAATGAACAGCTTTCTGTACACGGGTTGTAAGGAATATATTACTAGAAATCACATTTCCAACCTGCAGGACCTGGAGATTAAATAGAACTCAAACCTAATCTCTCTTAAGTAAATTGTCAAGTGAAATTATGTGTTGTAAAGTCAATGGGAGAGAGGCATCATATCCACATTTCTTTCTTTTTCTCCTCTTAGCCCTCAGATTTCTGTTTTGGTGAGTGCTTGGGGAAGTTTAAGATATTTCACTTTAGATTTTCATTTAGATATGTGAAGTAGGGGGACCAAAGATGGCAATAACTGAGGTGACATAAAAAGATTTAATCTTCTCCTCATAAAATTCTAAGTTTGGATTTTGTAACTATAGCTTTTTTACTGGTTTCTCAAAAAATTATTAAAGGATGTATTCTTGGAGATAATCGCAAATAAGTAATTGTACAAAGAATTATGACACCTAACTCCATATAAAAGCACCCCTAAAGAGAAAATTCAGTGTAAGTTTTCTTCCTTATTGCTATTTGTAGATCATAAACTTCACTCCATACCTCCATTGCTTTTCTTCTCCAAAGTCTGGGATTCCATTTCATACCCTTCCTTCCCCCTCTGTATTTTGTTATTATTATCTACACTTTTCTAGGTCCTTATCCCAACTTTTTCTGACCTTTGCACCTCAAGTCCTCCCATCTCTCTATCCCAATCCCTGCCATCATCCCTACTGCTAGAAAAAGGCATGAATTCAAGCAAATTTTAACCATCATGAATTTATGTCACAGCACAGTGGATGGAGAACTGAGCTCCAAGTTAAGATGAGCTGGGTTCATCTGCTACCATTGACATCACTGGCTGGGCAACTAGTCACTCACCTTCTCAGTTCCCTCACATCTCTAAAACTATAAGCTGCCCATCGGGATTGGTAGAAGGTACTTTCTTCCTCACTGGGAACCTCCCTACAATGATGAGACGACAGGTCTGGGCGAGATAAATAAATTACATTTGTAACTTTATCTGGACCTTCTTGGATGCCCTGCAATCACCTTCAAGGCTAGCGGATACAACCTCTGTAACTCTCTGACTCTGAGATTTTTAGCAGCAGCAGCCATTCTCTCCTCCTCTCCTTCCTCAGAAAGGGGTATCTCTATACCTTTTAGGTAGCTTTCTAAGGCCAACTCACTTTTAGCTGTACTTTAAGATCCAATCACCTCCTTCCAATCCCTGCTGCTGTAATTTCCTCCATTTTTACATATCCTCAACTTCTTCTTTTTTTTTTTTGGGGGGGGGGGGTTGGCTTCTTCTTTTCTACCTGGAAATGTTCTCAAGGTGTAAAACATTTAACTTGGCAAAGAGTAGGTACTTGATAAATGCTGACACATTTCCTTTTTCCCCTCAAGTTTCTCCAATCCTTTAAAAAAGTTACCTCTTATCTTTTTACTCCATTCAGATGCTAATTTTCTATTTCTCATTTTTTCTTCTTTATTGAACTTCTTATAAAAACTGTTGACACTTGGGATTGCCCCTTCACCAACCATTCTTTCCTCAGAAAGTCACTCACTGGTTTTATTGCCCCCCACTATTTAGGCTGTTCTTTGGAGGTAACCCATGAGCCATACCTGAATGGCCACACAAACACTGGTCCTCATCCTTCTGAACTGTTTATCCATCCCTTGCTTCCGAATACTCCCTTCTAATTTGGCTCCCATGCCTTCTCCATAATGGGACTCTGACCCAACTGTTTCTCTTATGTCTCTATTGGTTCCTTCTCCACTGTCCAAGGCTCTGAGGTCATCCATAATCAGATACCACCTTATACTTCCAACCATATTTCCTATTATACTCTTCCATTCATTCTTCACTACAACCAGATCTGACTTACCTTTACCCTAAGAATATGTCCCTGCATGTCTATATTTTTTCCTCTTTTCCTAAATCTGGAATGTCCTCTGTCTATTTAATTCCTACCCAGTTCAACTCAACTGCTACCTCTTCCATGAGCCCTTTCTTCATCATTCCTTCTGCCATTCCACCCCAGTCCACAACCTTAGCCCTCACATAGCGATTTGTTTCGCACTTCTTTGATGCACATATCCTGTGCTATTACATATTATGGCTATGGGAGGTAGTGTCTCTTTCTTTAACTAGATTGTAAGCGCCAGGGCAAGGACCATGTCTCAAATCAAGTTTGTGTTTCTTCTAGTATCTAGCCCAGGAGGTGTTCAATATATGTTTCCATTAAATGAAAGAAATAAAATGGGGAAAGATGACAAAAGTTTCAAATAATTGCTTCTGATGACCATGAGTAAGTTACTTAACACTGAGCCCCAGCTTCTTTAGCTGTAAAATGGGGATAATATCTATAGAATTTATACCTCATGGGGTTATTGTGAAATTCAACTTAGATAATGTGCATGAAACATTTTGTGAACTTCAACTTGCTAATAATTGTCAGGAATTTTTATTATGTTATTATTCATGTTTATTATTTTATTATAAAAATAATTATTTAGCAAAGCAACAAAATGTTGTTATTATACCTCATCCTCTGAGAAAGGAAAATAGCACTATTATAAAGCCTTTTTATAATAACAACAATAAAACAAACTAGAAGTTATCATTATACATATCTATATATATAGAAATGTGTGTAGTGCATGTACATATATATATGTATATATACATATACACACATGTTTATAAAAACATACCATATAAGCATGTATTTATCCCTAGGTTTTTCTTTCACATATATAATTTCATTTGTTCCTTACAAAGAGAGGATATCTCACTATCTGAAAGTGAGATAATGAAAGTACTGTTTCTACTTTATACATGGAGAACCTGAGTAAGTGATCACACAGCTAGGAAGTAACACGTTAGGACTTGAACCCAGAACCAAATCCCATGCTTTCTTTCCCATCCTCATATAGTCTTCTTCATCTGCCATGTTACCTTGCTCATAGTATAGTTTCAATTTAAAATGACTCGAGTTTGATTTAGCTCATTATGCTCTAAAATCTTTCTAGTAACAAACATGTAGCCACAAAATAAAATTCAGTGATACATAATTTAAACCGCATACAGAAATCCAGTGATAAACAGAAACAAAAGGAGAGCCAAATACACAAGCTGAATTCTATTTTAAGAGGGACTTCGGAATAAGATCTTTGGCTCTGCCCAACTGGTGGAAATTCTACCTTCTCTGCTTTTAAGAGGTGAGGGAATGGCTTTCTACACAAATGGTAGGACTGTTACCCAGGATCTATCCTATTTGGGGTAGGACATCACACAAATCAGAAATTTCACACCCAAAGGTGCTATTTTCAACATCCGTATTAGAGTGAGGGGACTTGAACAAGATGGGACAATTCACTAACCTGCAGTGCTCACCATGTACTTCCATTTCACCACATACGTATCTCCCTCGTGGAACTGCCCGATGCTCTGTTTGGGGAGCCTACTGTAGTCAAATTCCAAGATGTGCCAGACGTCCACAGAAACACTGGCAATCTCGAACTGCCTCCTGTCATCTCCTTCGATAAACCCGTAGCCACGGCCGACGTTGACTCCATCCAAGATGGTGCCGACGGTCACTTGGGGCACGGGGACCATCAGCATGATATCGTAAGCCTTAACCTCAGACCTTGGCTCTTCCTGCAAGAGCAGAGACATTTACTTTCCTTTGTCCACATTTCTACAGAAAGTCACACTTAATACCATTTCACCTATTCTTACGCCAGAGTCTGAAGACACTTTCACACTTTACCCTAATATATCAGTTGTACTACCTTGGTCTTTAATGAGGGAAAGCCTGGAGATGCATCCAACTACCAAAGTGTAAAGAGATAAAGCTCATGAAGCAGTTTTCTCATTATAAGCTGAGAGAGCCCAGCAAGGGAACAGATTTCATCTCCTAGAATATGTACATAATTAGGAGCTGTTCTGCAGTTCTACAAGGATGGTCTGAGAAGGAACATTTTCAGCTTCAGTGCCCTCCCTTCGTGGGGGGATGAACAATGCCCCAAATGCCAAGTGAGGACAAATGGAATACCTTCTGTGGGGTGAGTTCACTTGAGTTCTTTTCACAAGGCTTCTTCATTTCAGTCCAATCAAGAAATTTTTCTTTGAAGAGAATAGTCTCATTGTGCTCAGTAAGTCTCCCAAATATTGCCCAATCAGGTCGCCCCTGTCCTTTTCTGTGTAAGAAGACAAAAAGGATGGTATGGGAGGAGGAAAGAGGAAGAGAGGGAGAGAGGGAGGGAGAAAGAGAGGGAGAAAAAGAGGGAAGAAAGAAAGAAAGGCAGGGAAGAGAGAGAGAGAAAGAAAGGGATGGAGGAAAGGAGGGAGAAAAGGAAAGGGAGGAAGGGAGAGAGAAGAGGGAGGAAGGGAGAAGGGAAAGAGGGAGAAAGAGAATATTCACTTAAAATACAGATTAAAGAAGTCTTTATACCAATAATCCCACATCTGGATAATAAGAGCAATCATACCCATATGTAAACAACATTCTAAGTGTATATTTTCAAGATCCTATTCTACAAAATAAGAATTTGCTAAGCTACCATGTTTAACTTTTGAGTTTCTATAGAACAGTGACTACGTGAAAGGCAGATGTCTTTTCCGGGAAGGGGTCCCTTTGGTTATAACCTAAAAATAGATCCAGTTTATAATAAATTCCATTTTCTATCATATTATGCTTTAGTGATTCTCCAATGTACTTAAGATTCTGAGGTCTTTCCTTGCAGCTCTAATGCACTGTATTTTCACATTTTACAAAATGGACTTTTAAGGATTAAAATATTAATTTTAAAGGTCACAAGAAAGGCACTTTAAAACAATAAGAATAGAGAGTTAAAACTAAGAGGAAAAAAAAAGATGGAAGTGAACTTGGGCAATCATAACTTTCTGGGCATTTAAAGATTTGTTTTTCTTTATCTTCTTGCCTTAACATGGGAAAGAGTCAGGCTGGGAAAATAAGCACTAAGCCTCTCTTGAAAGTAATAATTTTCCCAGCCTGATTCTCTCACATTAGAGCAAGAATGTAGATAAAGGACTGAAATATATGATGTAAAATGTGCACACTAGGTGATTTTCATGGCAAAATCAATGACCTGGCTTTAAAAAATTAGAAAGTCAATTAGATATTTCTAATCCTTTTTTTTTTTTTTTTTTTTTTGGCAGAGGCAATTGGGTTTAAGTGACTTGCCCAGGGTCACACAGCTAGGAAGTGTTAAGTGGTTGAGATCACATTTGAACTCAGGTCCTCCTGAGTGCTCTATCCACTGAGCTACCTAGCTGCCTTGATATTTCTAATTCTTAAAGCCAGGTCTTTGCTTAAGGCAAAAAGTGACACCTGTCTGTTTTCAATTCTTCAAAAGAGCTGGGATTTTATCCACCGAGCTAGATCTTAATCTCTCATCTAGGTAGATGGTTGCATGAATTCCCTTAGGTATCAATAACCTGATGACCAGGCTTCTGGTGAGGAGCTTCTCTACCCTTGGCTAGGCTGGCTTTCTCAAAGCAGGCATTTCTGAGCCCGAGACTTTCCAGCTTGATAAGATTTATCAGATCTTATTTTTCTTTGGAATTCCTTTGGAATTTTTCCTTTGAAAACCTGGAGTCTCTAATTTTCATGATCTCACAAGTATAACTAATATATTGCTTGCTTTCTTGATGGATGGGGAAAGGAGTGGAAAGAGGGAGAGAATTTGGAACTCAATATTAAAAATAAACTATAAAAAAAAAAAAAAGAAAACCAGAAGCCAATCCCAGAACATAATAAGGGGCTTCTGGAGAGGACTTAAGGGGACATCACTGATTCTGATGGTCTGTTTGAGATGGCTTCTGTCACTACTGTGACCCACATGGCATGATCAGTTTCCATTTGTTTCCAAACCTAATTTTCACATTCTTAGTGAATGGAGGAGACAAGTCAACACACATCAAGTTACCTGGGAAAAGTCTTCAGAAGGAACCATAACTCAGGTGTGTGGGCAAAAACAAGAATGCCAGAAGGGCTGTTTTTTCATTGTAGTAATGTCCTTCAAATTTAAGATGTTCTGCAGACTTGTTAGATTGGCTCACTTTTTAAAAATAAGTGGCAAAGTGGTTTCTTAATATTTATTTCTCAAAGTTCTGCACTTGAAGCAGGGAAGAAATCATATGGTATGGTAGAATGACCCATTACAAGGAAAGAAATCTGGATTTCAGTCTCAGACTTGCCAGTAGTTAGATCTGTAACTTGGGACAAGTCACTTAAGTTTTCTTTTTAGTTTTCTCATTCATCAAATGAAAGATTTCTATTAAATAATTTCTAAAAGTCCATCCTAAAAAATGATATGTGTAATGGAAAAATTCAAGGTTAATTTTATTTTTAATTATAAACACAATTTGTACTGAAGGAGCCTACTTCTTTAATACTCCAAATGACTTTTACCCATAGGTTCATCACTCTGGGATACATAAGCCATCATTTTACTTGTAATCCAAATTTTAATTTTGGGGGGAATAAAATCATAGTTTATACATTTAAATTAGATCTCAATGTGATGCATGGATCACAGTTATAGGAATCAGCTAAACGTGTATAAATAAGGAAAGTTGCAGATACATCTGTCACAATTTATCATCTTAGTGTTGGGGTGATAGCACAAAAATAAGCAGCAAAAACAGAATGGTGAGTAATGTATTGTGATGGAAAAATTGCTCTGTGAACCCTCTTGAAATGACCTATGGAAATGGAGACTGGAGAACAAGAAGTCATTTAAGTCACAGACAAATTTAGTTTTTTCTTTAAAATAAAGTTGAGGAGTCATCTGACTCCTCCTATGCAAAGAGTGGGGTTCCTAGAAGTCTCTTCATAGTTTACATAGCAAAAATGGAAATTATATTGGCAAACATAAGGCACAGCACTTATTGGTTATACACGGATGGATCTGTATGATCTTATTCTCTCCTAATACAGGTAAAAGTCAATCTATAACTTCTTGAATGAGGTTCATCTGTTATTTTTCACTATGGAGGATCCCCCTAACACAATGGAAGCTGATACTTGGATCTTTTACGGGGGGTCTCTGAAAGTCTTATTGTAATTTTAGGCTTTAGTAGCTTAAAATTATTAAAGTTTTAAAACCACTAGATTTTAATCTGTATTCCATGGATTCCAGTGTAGCACTCAAGCGAGTAGCACTGGCTATTTTTCCTTTTTCAGTCTTACTATCCTTGATAATATGCTTTTTGAAAGCCATTTTTTTCTTGAGTCTGTTAGCAATAGTCTCATTCTGCAGCTTCCATTGCCCTTTGGAAAAGCTGAGATTTACTTCTTTAGGAGTGAGGTTTTCTATGATTTCTAGCCATATGATTCCAACAGGAGAATTCTGGTGGGTAAAACCCAAGGAGAAATGCTGGACCACTGAAAGTCCTTCAAAGTTCTGCAAGTGGTATTTTAGTTAATTCTCCTCTCAATCCTATTTAATTTTGGGCTTACAGATAATTTTCAGTTCTAGGTTATTCTCTAATTTTTTTCTCCAAGTGTACATTGCTTTTCTCCAGTGAGGCTGTAAGTATCTGAAAGGCAGGAAGCATCTACAAGAGCCAGTTTCTTTTGTGCTCCCAATTCAGGCTCGCTAAAATACCTAAGTGACATCACCTGCTGCTCCACGCTCTTTGGAACTTAGCTAGCACTTGTCAGTCCTCTACAGAACTGTGATGCAAATTCCATTGATGGAAATCATATGTGTCCAGTCCTATGGCAATTTTCTTCAGGTTTTCACAGAGAATTCAAAACAAAAATTAAAACATTTCGAATAATATCTTTTAGGGGGAAAACCTCAATCTCTTGCAGTATGATGGCAGGAAGGAGTTACTTTCTTTTTATTAGAGTCTCAATTCATTACATACGGACACATATGCATCTTCACACATACTTCTCTAGATGCCATATTTAAGAGTACATTTCAGTTGCTAAAGATGTAAAATCCTTGACTAATGTATAAACTTTAGAAGGCAGTTTCCTCTTTAACACAATCTGGACAGCAAATGGGACAGACATGTGTACTGAAAATAAAAATATATTTTACTTGATTTACTTGCTTATACCACATGCATGTCTTCTTTTTTTTAAAAGGTCTAAAATGTAAATAAAAGACATTAGAGGAATCCAGAGAAATCAGAGACCTAAAAGGTGGTCCCAGCTAACTATCTGTATTATCTTGAGAAAATTGTACCCATTCTCTGGTTCTCAGTGTTCTCATCTAAAATATGAGAAGTTGGATTAGATCAACAATAATATTTTTTCCTCCTCCTGCACCAAAATTTTATGTTTCTAAAAAAACTTTTTTCCCCTTTAAGATGGTATAAATTAGCACCATGAGGAATAAATAAACTTGGGGGAAAAGGGTGATATGAAAGTAATATCCTGAGATAAATTAAAAAGAATATGTTTTAAGAGGAAATTTACTTTAAAATTATAATACTTGAATTAAAATGATGTGTTGAGATAAATTGTTCTGAGATCAGAGCTAGAATTCTATAGAGGCAACAGAAGGAAAGTAAGAGAATGCAACTGGAAGTCTGAGAGCAAAAGGCTCAACGTGGTGTGGGAACCATGTGTGCAACTCAAGGTACAAATGACGCAAAGTTAGAAAATACTACAGAGTTTGTAGTAGTGTGGAATAGTCAGTGATTGACAATCCATCTCATTGTAAGAATCAGGCAAAGACTGTAGCTGGCAATGTTAAAGGAATTTCCTTGCTCACTAAGCTGAGGGCTTTGTAGCTGCAGCTGGGGCAGATCGGCTCATCCAAATGGCTTTCTACTGTCCAGTGCTCACCAAGACAGAAAATGGTATTACTGTAAAACCAAATTAAATCATAGTCAAAAAGTCATTTGGTTACACTGAATCTTAAGTATATGAACAAGCCAGCTCTCTAGCTTTGAAGGTAGAGAGAATATTATTAAACTCTCCCTCCTCCCTCTTTCCTTTTTATTCTGTTATCAAGGATGACTTTGAAAGGGGGAGAGGAGAAGAACACAATAGAAAATGTCAATGATCATATCATGTGAATAAAAAATATACATAAAGATTTTTTAAAAGGAATTAGAGAGAATCTTGACTTAGAGTAGCTTGTACTTCAGATAAAGAAGTCACAGTCACTGAATCCCAGATGCTGGAACATTTTCTTATCAGATGTGTTTAACCAGTACTATTCCCTGGCCTTCTTGACATCTGGAAAGCTGCAGGTGGGAAAAGCTGGTTCATTTCAACAGAGTGAAAAGAGGTCATTAAACATCTTCCAGAAAACAATGAGAAATGATTGCCTGAAAACAGTGTTAGTTTTTAAAATCTCAAAACAATGCCGCCGCATAATGATCAGGCTGTGATTTGCATACCACCTCCTGACCAATTGTGGGAAGGGATTGATGCAGAAAAATGGAACCCACTCATGACTGCATGCCCCTCTATAGCCAAGTCACCATGCTGCCACAGTACCTGGGTATACGAGGATTGCACTCTCCAGGATCTAAAGGATTTATGTCACAATTGGCATAGTCGAAGGTTCCATTCCACAAGTGTTTTGCCAATTGGAATGCTATTTTTCTCTGTGCTAATGTGACTTCCTTTCCATGCCATACATAAACTTCACTGCCAAAATCAAACACTAAGACCTGTGAAAATGAAACAGAAGATTCTGTTGACCCCTTCAGAAGACTCACTCATTCAGAGCTAAACCAATCATTTTCATTGTGTGATGAGACATAGTCTGGATGAACAGTCTAAACAAAACCTAACTATTGAGAGCTGCTGTTGTGGGGCTAAGCTTATTCCCTCCAATGCACCCTATGTTTTCTTCTGACTCATCCCTTTACTCTCTCCTCCCACATTTACAAGTCATCTTCTCTTTTTTCAACCCCTATTTGACTTCACTTTGTTGCATCATGCTGATGGATGCTTATGTATTTTTACCTTTTATCAGTTTATTTGTATTATTCTTTTTTCCTACTAGATAGGTCAGGAACCAGATCTTAATTTATCTTTGGATTTAGTAGAAATGTTAGTTTGATGAACGAATAATGTATAAGTGAGTGAATGAATGAAAGAAATAACATGTGAATTGATATCTCTGTTCTATAGACTCATCCTATAGGCTCCCCTCCCTTCTGACATTACATACCCTCTTTCATTTTCAACAGTCTAAAATTTGCTCTTTATCATACTCTGTTCAAGTTACATCTCCTCTTGGACACTATCCCTGACTACTATAAATCACACTGAGTATTCCGTTCTTTAAGTCCTGAAGGTATCTGTATAATCAGGTCCCAATTAGTGTGAATAATGAATCCCATGAAGTGATTACATGCATTTGGATTTGTACTATTGGAAATCATAATTTTTACAAAATATGGTCCTTCTTCTGGTCCAGTGGAAATATGCAGTGTGAATCTGAATAATATGACCACTTCATAGGATTCATTATTTGCATTAATTGAGAGCTTGCTACATCCTCTCCATATTAACTGGCTTATCTCATTTCTTAGCTCTAACTTATCTAACTTCTGTATTTCTTCACTATATTTAAGCTTCTTGAGGGAAGGGACTGTGTTTTCTCTAATAGATATCTGTTGATATGAAGGGGAAAAAAAGAGGAAAGTTGATAAATCAATTGGTCATGTGCATATACACACCTGCACATATATGTATATAAACAGGAGAGGCACTATGTCATAGTACATTGAAAGCTGGCCCTGAAGTCAGGAAGAACTTGATTCAAGATGTGTCTCTGTCTGGTATCAGCTATATGATCACTGGCAGATCATTTAAACTGTTGCCCCAGGCAACAGTGTGAGATTAGAAGTTACAAATAGTTAGCCTTATATAGCACTTGAAGGTTTATAAAAGGCATTCCATATGTTGATCCTCATAGCAACCTTATGGCACAACTGCTGTCATTAACACCATTTTAAAATCAAGGAAACTGAAGCAGAAATAGGTTAAAATAACTTGCCCAAGGTCACACAGCTAAGCTGGTAAAACAGAATTCAAGGTTTTCCTCATTCCAAGCACAACACTCTAATCAACTATGCTACCTGCATTAGTGGACATTGTTTCAATATTAAGTTTTCTACACTGATGAATGACCAGTGTGACTGCTATCTCCCCAATAAATACATACATATAAAAATAAATATATATAATAAAATATGTTAATAAAATGTATATGTGTATATATTAGTGCATGTATATGTATGTGTGTGTATATATGCACATATGATATGTTTTCTGCCATTTTCTATTGAATAAATATACTTTAGAAAATATTATATAAGCTGATAGCTAAACCAAGGAGCTAAGCTGACACATAATAAAGTCTTAGCTGAGTCAGAAAAGGAAAACTACTTCTCTTCTACTTCTCTACAAAATAATATTCTTGGTTTCCTCTGCATTGGGTTGACATGGAAATGGTTGTTAGAATCTAGAGGAAAACAATTCTTTAAGAAGTTTAAACATCATTTTACAAGCTGCTGATCTGGCCTATACAGATGGCCCGGTATTACTCCCTGTACCTCTTTTGGCTGCAGAAGAGAACATTTTGGTATTTTGCCCCAGTAGTAGTCATCAGGAACAAGTTTATCTTCCACTAAGCGATAAACACAATTAGTTTCTGTGATGGCAGTTTCATACAATTCATCTTCTTCTGGATTTCCGGCAGCTTTAGAAGGAGAACACATCATTGAATGGTAAATTTCAAATAAGAGTTATTTCAAAGAGAAGTTTGGGAGGATTACTGGGTGGCAGAAGGGGGAGGAGGAGAGAAGGGATTCCAGTCTGGTTAGAGTCTAAAATAGAATTAACACTTACACTGGTAACTTGTCTGGCCACCCAGGAGTTTCCAGAAGTCTTTTGCTGCATGGGTATGCGTATTTATTCCTTCTTCTATGGTCTGAATATAAGTAGCTCTACAGCCGAGTTCTCTCCTCGTCTGAATTAGAGTTGCAAGCTCTGATGCCTAAGAGATTAACATAATTATCCTGATAGAATAGGTCATTCCTATGGGTAATTGTACACACTGAGATCAGACCAAAGGCGAGCGTGTGAAAGGGCAATCTTGAGAGCAGAGAGGCCCTAAGAATGTTGGTCATTTAAAGCTATTTTCACTCAACACAACAAAAACTGGGGGGGTAGGGGGGAAGTACCAGGTGTCCCAATTCTTTGGCTTGATAGACATGCGTATTTCTCTTTTACACTGGAGTAAAGAGGAAACCCTACAATTCAGAATCCTACCTTTGGCATGAATGTGGAACATTTTTCGGAGGATGTCCTATTTATCTTATAACATTCCAGCTTTCATGCCTCATGGAAAGGATTCAGGGAAACAGAACTTATCAAGCCTTTACTGACTTAATGGGCCACTTTGTATCCTGGAAGCATTCTAATGATCCTACAAGGGCCAGACAATTCTACCTATATAAAAGAGATGCTTTGTTAGGATACTAACCTTAGCTTTCTCGATGACATTTGCAAATTCTCCTACCCACAAGAAGCAGTAATGGGGAGTTAACAGGAGAAAGCAATCGCCGCCATTCAACGATGAAGCTCGTGGCTCCACTAATCTTGTCTGCACATTTCTTCTTCCTAAACATGAATTCAAAGTTCACTGTGCCTTCATAAAACAATATATCTTTGCAATGAAAGCATTCCTGATTATAAACATTCTTAGTTTTTTCATTGCCCATTAGTCATTGCCTCCCCCTACTCTCTACTAGAGGAGTGGAAACATGATTATATTAAAATGGTAGCAAGGTAGAATTGCAGTTACACTACATTATGTTCACCTGCGCCTACTCTATCATATGCTCATTTTTATGAATATCAGCATTTCTCTTCTGGAACACTGACAGGAACATCGTTTATGGGACAGTGCCATTTTCAATGGAGGTACCAGCCTGGCAGAGAAAGCCTCCGACTGTCTTCTCCATTAAGCCTTTTGCTTCCTTTCTTTTGCAATTCTTTTAGTTGCCCCTCCATCACCACCTTTCCTTCAAGAAAACAAGCACAAAGTCTCTTCTCTTTCAGGCACGATGTAGCATATGCTATCAGCAGTTAAGGGAATTATTTTAAGAAGGGGTCTGAGATGCACCGAACATAGAATCCCACAGTCTCCTGCTCAGAAGTGAATGTTTCTCTCAACTGTGAAGTTTCTCAGGAAGTGCTACTAAAGTATCAACTTCAGCAAGAAAGTAATTTCAAATCTCACCTCCTGAGCACAGTTAGTGTTTTGGCAAGAGTCAGGAGCTGCCTTCTCCAGGAAGCCCAACTTCTTAATCAGCGATAAAACTGATCCCTTCTCAAATTTCTCAAAGCACCTTGAACTTCTTCTTTTTAATTTTGCCTTGAATTATGGTTATGTGAGTAACTGCTTAAAGTTATAGTGAATGGATGTCTTACCCCTCTTTTTACTTTGTAATATCCTCAAGAGGAAGGACTGTTGAGATTTTTCTTCTAATTTCAAATATCTTGTATACAATAGGTTTTAAATAAATACTTGTTTGATCATTTTAAAAATGATCAAATCTTAATTTTAAAAATGGCAAAAATGATGCTAATAATTGTAGGAGCATGAACTAAGGAACAAAAGTCCCCTACCAAGAGCTGTCATCATGTCAGTTAGGCAAACCAAGGTGATGGTAATTGGGAAGAAAACAGAACCATTGTGGATAACAACAATAATAAGAGTATAATATATTTTTCACATATAATATGTCATATTTATCATTTATCACAAATATATAAGCTCTATCATATTTAATAAAGGTGATCACTAACTATCTGCCTATTTCTAGTGGCTAAAATTTTATGCTTTCTGGCTTGCAAAATGCTCTCTCTAAGATTATAGGAGATGATTTGGTGTTAACATGGAAAGAGGTCTGGACTTGGGGCCAAGAAGATCTGAATTTGAATTTTCACACTTAAAAGATACTTTTGAGTATCCTGGGCAAGTTGCATACCCCTTTCCAACTGAATTTTCTTATCTATAAAATGGGATTAATACTAGCACCTATCTTACATTATTATTCTGAGGAATAAATGAAGATGACAATAACAATAGCTAATATTGACATCCCAGTTTAAGTTTTACAAAGTGCTTTATGTGCAATCTCATTTGATTCTCATCTTAGGAGACAAAGGATTGTCTCAACCTCATTTTATAAACTGAAAGATGACTTGTCTGGAGTCACATAGCTACCGAGAATCATGGGGATAATTTAGACTCTAAGTGAGTCCCTCCATCCACAGCGTCAGCTGCTTCATGAAATAACCATTCTAGATCCCTTTGGAACCCTTGAAGTCTTATAAAAATGTCAGACATTAACTTCTTCCTCTTATCTTTTCCCTGTGTCAAACTGGGACAAAAAAAAAAAAAACACAAAACCTAGACAAATCTTTGTGAGTCATTGGATAAACAAATATGCAAAGTGCCTCACTTTATATTAGGTATGAGGTTCTTCAATAGAGAGCATTTTTTCCCCATTATTTCCCTACTTCTTAACATAATATTCTAAGAAGACTTTAAAAATTGCAATCCTACTGACAGAAATACCCTTAAGATACGCCTCAGATTCCACAGCAACTATCAACGTTTTCTTTGCTATTGATAGTAGAACACTTTGATCCTTTCTTTCTGTATTCCACCATTTTACTATAATGACTAATACTTCCTATCCCCTTGCTGTGCCTTTCTCCAGATACTGGAACAGCTATTTGATGAGAAGATCCATCTAAGTCTCTCTGGAAATTCAATCAATACTTGCTGACCTGGATGACAGTTCCTGCCTTGTTGCAGATGAGAAGTAACTTCCTGAGGGCAGGCAAAGATCTGTAATACGTAGGAAGACTGACTATACAATTATCTTTCCAGGCTCACCATAGATACCTAGGTCCACCTACCTTTAATTTGTAGCAACATAAGTTTCTTGTAGGGCACAGCACTATTGTTGGAGTTTTGTTCTGTTAGGTTGACACTCCGTAGATTGACGCTGCTGAAATTTTCTTTACTAGCTAAACCGGCGAGGGCGACTTCTGAGAAATTTGAGTTGGCAGACACTGGAGATGGAACATTAAAGAGGACAAAATGAAGCAAGGTTGGTGGTGGGTAGGTGGGGACGGGGCCATTTACATTTTAAAATCAAGTTAACATTTAGAAATGGTTCCCATTTAAGTCACTGCTTTTTTCTTTGAGTGTTGTCTCTGAAAAGCTGCCATCTCCATTTGATGGACTCTCTATTCTGATGTTCGACTATTAAGTTAAGAACTAAATAAGGTTATGAAAGCCTATGCTGCTGGTTGACAAGCATAACACTTCACCGTGTACGGCCAAAATCGAGTGCCGTTATTGGCCAATCACTACAACATAAAGTGGAGAGGGGCTAAAACTAATCTGCTCCAATTTCCCTGAAAGCTGTCATAACCATTGCTAATGGCTTTTAGATGTTGGAACAACATCTACAGGAAAGCTGTTGAATCTTTTTCACTGGAAGGCTTTTTTAATAGGAATTGTATCGGACAGTTTATTTGTGCTCTTTCCCAGAGGCAAAAGGATAGAATGATTTACCTTTTGAGGTCCTTTGTAATCAGACCCGAAATTTTAGTTTATAAGATGCTGAATTTTCTAGTGGAAACCAACACATTTACATGCCAGATATCACAGAGCAAGGGCTTATTTTAATCTTTTTTTTTTCCCCTTAAAGTACAGAATGGGTGCCAAGAATGCCTTGATTTCCCAACTCAGCATTAGTGAGAATGACTTTTCCAATGTGTAATTCAGAAAAATACTTCCCTGGGATTCATGTCTAAAATTGAGGGAATATAGTAGTACTTGGCAAACAATCTATAGCACAAGCAGTTTTGAAATTGGCTTTCTATGCAGTTTAAAGAGAAATCTCAGCTCTTTCACCTAACAATTTATTCTATGAAAAGCTTCATAAAATCAGGCATGTGAGCTTCAGAAAAATACATATACATCAAGAACACAAGCATGATGGGATGTGATCACCTCATTCTCTCCACCTGGACTGCCCATCCCACACCCCACCTAGCAAACTTTCTCTAACCTTTAAGAACTAGCTCAAGTCCCACCTTACTGAGCATTATAGCTAGGAACAATCTTCTAAATTCTGAAGCCAAATATTTCTTTTTTTTTTTCCAAATATTTCTTATGTCAATTATTTTGTATTTTGATTTGAGGAAGAAATAATGTATTTTCATACTTATTTCTTTTATCTCCATGAATATAATCTATTTATAATCAGGAATAATTTCTTACCAAGTCTTAGCGCACCTACCAAAGTACCTTGCGTACAGTAAATAGTTGGTTGTTTTGTGATTTTTTTTTTGGTGGCAAACTTAAGTTCCAAGCTGGTCTCCCTGCCTTGCTCCCTTGGCAAGCTTATACCTATTTCATCCTTGCCTTATTATCAGTTAATATGTACTTACAGAATGCAAACTCCTAATCATAACAATGCTAAGAAAAGGCTATGCATATGTTCAGATGGCCAATAGATATATATATATAAGAAAAGCTAACCCATATTATCCTTCTTCTATTCCCAGATGGTCAATAGATGACAATTGTATTCTATATAAGAAAAATCCTTTTATCCATTTATCAAATAACTAAGGCTATTAACTACAATAACCTGTTTCTCAAAAAGAAGCAGAAGTTGCATTTTGGTCTAAAGAGACCCTCCTCGATCATTATACACTTCGACAACGATATTGTATGAGGACATATTTTGATGGAAGTGGATTTCTTTGACAAAGAGACCTAACTGAGTTTCAATTGATAAATGACGGATAAAAGCAGCTATACCCAAAGAAAGAACACTGGGA
Organism: Antechinus flavipes; assembly: GCF_016432865.1. Taxonomy (NCBI): domain Eukaryota; kingdom Metazoa; phylum Chordata; class Mammalia; order Dasyuromorphia; family Dasyuridae; genus Antechinus; species Antechinus flavipes. Next base: position 66,271,634 of record NC_067402.1, on the reverse strand, counting down.
AACGAATGTGAACTATCTGCATTTTTGTTTTTCTTCCCGGGTTATTTATACCTTCTGAATCCAATTCTCCCTATGCAACAAGAGAACTGTTCGGTTCTGCAAACATATATTGTATCTAGGATATACTGCAACATATCCAACATATAAAGGACTGCTTGCCATCTAGGGGAGGGGGTGGAGGGAGGGAGGGGAAAAAAATTGGAACAGAAATGAGTGCAAGGGATAATGTTATAAAAAAAAAAATTACCCTGGCATGGATTCTGTCAATATAAAGTAATTATTAAATAAAAATTAAAAAAAATAAAATTAAATTAAATTTAATAAAATAAAGAGACCCTCCTCCTTACTAAAAGTTAGCTTCTCCACTTATGTGTTCAATTCCACCCCCTTCAGTCTTTTCTGACTGTTTCTACCCAATGTTCATTTCCTTTCTGCATCACCTATTTCTCCTTCGCTACTTATTTTCTGCTTTGCAGCAAGTGCTTTTCTCTTTTATCCTAAAAATTCCTTCCCTTGAGATCCTGTCACTATAAATAGTAATTGACACTACTTTGAATTCATCACCATCTTCTTTAATTCTTCAAAATCTTACTTTCAGATCCACTATTCTATTCAAACAATTCTCATATTCAAACATCTTTGGCTGCTTTATTGGTATAGTTAATAGCATTTTTTTTCCTCTTTCTTCATCCTCTTTAATCTCATGACAACAACACTAAACAATCACATTTCTCCAGCTACTCCCTCTGCTTTTGGCCTTTTCTGTTCTGTCCTTCCTTTGCTAAGTACCATAATTCAGCCCTAAACTTTTCTCATTGCCAATTTAATAAAACATTCTTCAGTGGTCTCCAGTCAATCCCATCTATGTTCGGCCTTCATAGACTTACAAAAGACATTTTCCTAATGTACCACCATGATCACTCTTTTGAAAAACCTTGGCCCCCATTACCTATTCCTGACCCCGATATTCAGGGCCATCTACTACTTAGTTCCACCTAAATGGAACTACTTCTTACTTCTCTCTTACTATTCCCCTATCTCTAACTGATTTGCTTTATGGCCAAATTGTACCACTCCCTGCTTACTCTTAACTTTCAGTCTACCTTCTTGCCACCTAGCTGCTAAAACCTCTTCTTTTAATTAAAACCCAGCTTGGTCAATCAAAGTGGTCAATCACTTCCTTGTTAAAGTATATTCTCTCACCCTAGTACAAAATGCCCTATTCCACCTTGAGTTTCTTATTCTACTTCACCTGGCCATCTTTTGCTCCTATCACATTTTACTTCATACCACATGGATTCGTGTATCTTTCACATCCCCTTCTAATAGATCATAAGCTGTACATCAGTTTTGAGCCATATTGTGCCATTTTTTCCCACCTCTGTAACTCCATCATGTAATGGGGTACCTTAAAAATGGAAATTTAAGGAATGATTGTCACATTAAATTAAACAATGTCAGTCAGCTACTTACTTTTTTCAACTTTCATCCGTTTTGACTCCATGAAAGCAACATTTAATCTCTGTTCAGTATATTCTTGAAGAATATCTTCTCTTGCTGCCAGCATTTTCAAGGGATTTCTTGAAGATTGAACCCTGCGCATAGGTCTAACAGCACGTTTGTGCTCTGCCACAGAAGATGTCAGCCTAAGAAGCAAAGGAGATGGAGTTATTTTGTTCGCAAACTACTATCACCCTCAATTTTTAATCAGGAAAACAATCTATTGAGGGTTACTGGCTTTCTAAGTGGTATGTCTCTACTCTTTTGCTTCCTATCTTTCTTTTATAATTCCTACAATTTGGCTATTTTCCTGGAGCCATTCTATGAAGTAGTAGGATTATGGAATCATAAGTCTAAGCTACCAACCAATATAGGAAAACCTTCCCTGTCAATCTTGATAACTAGTTCTTCATGTTCTGCTTGAATACAGCTGGTGAAAAGGAAAATACAATCTCATGAAGCAGTCATGAAGCAGAAGTTACTGTTGAACAAATTGGAATGAATATCCTACTATCTTCAATGGGAATGATATTACTTCTTATGCTTAGCAGTCTGGGTTCTGATAGCTTGAGATTTATTTTAGATCTAGAACTACAAGACTCTAGCTCATAATTGAATAAAGAATTCTTTAAGGATTTCTAATTACTTGATTTAGATCTGGCTTTATGAAATTCACTTTTTTTTTCTCCGACAAATAGAGACAGCATAGACTAGTGGGTAAATGGGTAGTGTTAGAAAGGCTTTGATCATATCCTGCCTCAGACCCATATTGACTGTGTGACTCTGAGAAAATCTCAAAATCCCTGGTTTTGAGGCTGTAGGTTATAGGCAAATTGCATTGGTAATGGGAATATCCATACTGGGAGTTCCTATCACTGATGAAATCACAGCATACAATATATCTACTGAAGATACCTTCAGAAAACTGTTTATTCCCAACCCAATCTGGAAATAAACAAAAAAGATCCCACAACTGTGTGAATAATACTAGAAAAGAACTCCTTCTTCTGTTGATTGGTGCCAAGGAATGGGACTAATCTCCCTGGCTATCCTAAATTAGGGAATATAAGACTTTCTTTTTGGTGTGTAGTTTTGTTTTGCCCATGCTATTATCACATTCCAAGAAATGCAAAGCAGTGTTACTAGAAGACCCTATTCTACTTAAAAGATTATCTTCTGATATGGTTATTTAAAATTTTTCATCCAGGGGAAAAAATGGAAGGGGCAAGAATATGAAGAAGGGAGAAAGAGGAGGAAGAGACAGAAAGAATGAAACTCACTTGGGAGCATAAGGATCAAAAATTGCATCAAAATCCTCATCCAACTCTACTCTTCCTAGAGGCACAGAATCCACGCTGCGGTAAAATTTGGAAAAGGTCTCATAGTCATCCAGTTTCATCACCTCTTTCACAGTTTTTCCAGTAACAGTGAGAATGGTTTCTTGCATACCACCGACTAAAAAGGCAAGAGTGGAAGTGGAGTTTATAAAGAGTAAAAGAATCAGCATATTGTTGGTTTAAAATTTTAAAGACTTTTTCCCCCTAAGGTAAAGAAAAAAATGGATATACGATACCAACAACTAGCATTTATAGAGTAGGAAGGCACTGTGCTAACCACTTTGATATTATTATCTCACTTGGTCCTCACAGCAATTCTGAGAGGTAGGCAGTGGTTAAATGTCTTGTTTAAGGTCACACAGCTAGATCTGAAGTTTACTTGCATCCCCTGAAACCTCAGATGGGGCTAGGTATGGGAGTAAAAGCTAAGGGCTTCCCACTGAGCCTCTGTTACTCACCTTTGTTATTCAGTCTCCCCAGAAATGATTCTAACCTATCTAGCTTCAGATCCGACTCTAACTGCATATCGGGTTTGGCTTCTATATCTGAGAAAGGAAGAAGAAGGCACAGGTAAAGAAAATACTCTCTGGCTGGCATTTTCATTAAAAAAAAAAATCAGCAAATTTTGGTTCCTTACCTTCAAGGGGTTTGGAGATCGGTGTAGTGCCCTTCATTCGATTGCTAAAGGGGGAGCTTACTGGAGTTATGGCAGTAGGTGATGCTAAACCTAGTAAACAAGCAAATATCATTTTAATTTGATTAGCTTGATTCTTAGGAACTTATATGCATCAGTGACCTAATGGCCTGAGGCTGGATTGGAAGTCAGGTCCTCTGGACTATCCATTGTTCAGAAAGCAGCAGTGTGTATGAGGAAAAGAGTGCTGGATTTGAAAGCAGGAGACCTTATTTGTATCCTGGCTCTGGCACCGATTCCCTGGGTTAGCTTGGGCATATCACTGAACTGTGAAGAACAAGGGGGTTAGTTCAATGATCGCTCAAGTCTTTTCTATCTATGTCTCCAACATACAAGTTGGCTTTTCCTCAGCACAGACATGACAACATATAGAGAAAGACTAGTAGTGCATGCATAGGGAATAGACTTTCAAGAACTTCAAGGGTCATAAAGATTCATGGCCAAAATAAATACAATTTAAATAGTTAAATAAAGGGCTATATTGATAGAGCTCATCTGCAAATGTAGCACTGTTTATTCTTCATAATTGGCACTTACTTTTAAGATATTTAAAAACAGTCAACAGCCCTTCAAATGATTTCTAGTTCTTTATTGGAATGAAACCTACCATCAACTGCTATCATTTTATCCCTCCCTGACAATCCTGAGAGACCATTCCACAATTCAACTGATGTAAAGATGATGTATGTTTAAAGGTTTTGTTTATCCTCTCATGAAAGCATTTCTTCACATATAAATATGTTCATCTGATATAGTCAATAAAAATCTAAAACAATACAAACCTTTCCCAAGTTCTAAGAAATGCAAAGTACTTAGTTTACTGGGGAAAAAAAAGCTTTCTGGAAGGACAGGAAGGACCAGGAGTCTTTAGAACTCTAAACACTTGTCATATCCTGTAGTTAAATCTCTATGCCCCACGAGGAGGAAGTTTAGAAGATGATCAAAAGTGTTAATTAACGGAGAGATCATTAGCTTTGCAAATTGATAGAGAGGGTTGAATTGAAAAGCAGATTTCCAAAGGAGCTGAGAAATCTGTTCATTCTGAACTTGTATGGGATGAGAGAAAGTAAATCTAAACTGCTGATCTACCTCCCCCTACTGTCCAACTCACAGGGAAGCAGCTAGAAGGCACCAGCTGGTGGGTGTAGCCTGCTTTTCCAGCTGGAGATAAGGATTTTGTAGACCAAAGGATAAAGATTAAAATTGTAGGATTTTTTTTTAAAGAGAACAATAGCACAGATTAATGTCTTTAAACATCCCCTGCCTCCCCTCCCCACACACATACTGTCTAACTTGTAGCATTTCCACACATTGCCTTATTTTATAGACATCTTTATTTTTACAAATTCTGGTTATACCTCCTCTCCCCTGCCCACTCTGTGTAAAGACTTTGGTCCCTATTTTACTGAGAAGATGTCTCCTCCCCGGTGAATAATGACTGATGGTTGCTGTACCTGCCCATTCATATCTGACCTACCTTCACTACACAATAAGCCTCTTAAGTGTCTTATTTATATCTTCTCTAGTGCTTCTAACACCTTATTACTTATGGTCAGTGCCAAAAAAATGAGTGGAAACTTTCTACTCTCATACTTCAAAACCTTCCCTCTTCTATACCTTATTTTTTTCCTATTACATCATCTATACTTCCTTCCTGTCTGATAGGAAGAGAGAACTCTTCTTCTAGCCCAAATGACCCTCTTTTCATTTGTTCCCAACTCACCCCTTTCAGTTCCCACAAGAGGGGCTTTATCAATAATCCCTTTGTTTTCTTGTAAAGTCAGTCTCTTCTTCACTAACCATTCACTAGTTGCTTCCCTTTCATTTACAAATATCCTTAGGTCTCTCCTAACCTAACTTTCTCTTAACTCTAGCACTTTCTTAAACTACTGTACCATTTTTTTCTCCTCTTATTGACTGTTACTTTTCAAAAAAGAGTAGTCTATATTCATTGCCAGTTCTTCCTCACTACCATCTTAGCGACGATCTTTTGCAATATAATTTAACACTTTAATGAAATTGCTTCTTGACCTCTTTTTCTTCAAACACACTTTCTAAATACCTGATTCTCTTCTTTTGAATGCTTCTCCTTTGTCTCCTATGCTAACTCCACTTATTTAGACCCCTAAATATTTCTATAGCTGACTGTTATCCCTATACATTGTTTTGATAATATCAATTTACTCCCAATGATTGTATCCAACAATTCTATGCAAATTATACAAATACATACACATATTATCTATCTATCTATCTATCTATCTATCTATCTATCTATCTATCTATCTAAATATAAACACCAACTCCATCTATTGTGCTGAGGACCACATTTCTAATTATTTACTGGATTTCTCCTTACCTGGAGAGCCTGCTGGCAATCTCAAACTCAACGTGTCCAGGCCTGAATTCATTATCCTCTTCACAAAACACAGTATTCCTTTTCATTTTTCTGTTTTTTAGAAGTAGTATCATCTATCTCAGAAGCCATCCAGGTTCAAACCTCAATGGTCTTTGAACCCTTATATTCTACTGATGCTTCACAATTTGACTAAATAGCCATCAATTCCAACTTTATAAAATCTCTGTCGTTAATAAGTATTAATTGTATCCCAACATTTATTTTTACCTTCTGAATCCAATTCTCCCTGTGCAACAAGAGAACTGTTCAGTTCTGCAAACATATATTGATTCTAGGATATACTGCAACATATTTAACATGTATAGGACTGCTTGCCATCTAGGGGAGGGGGTGGAGGGAGGAAGGGGAAAAATTGGAACAGAAGCAAGTGCAAGGGATAATGTTGTAAAAAAAAATTACCCTGGCATGGATTCTGTCAATAAAAAGTTATTATAAAATAAAAAAAAATTGTATCCCAACACTTAGCAGAGTGCCTCCCACATCATAAGCACTTAATAAATGTTTATTGCACTGAGTATTTCTAGTTCTCATTTCCAATCTGTTGCCACAATAGTTAGGCTCTCATCATCTGTAGAGAAAGGGGGAGGGAATCAGCATTCATTAAGCACCCACTATATGCAAGGCATTATGCTAAGTACTCGCCATTATTTTATTTGCCCTTATCAAGACTTTTTCATGAACAGCTATAATCTGTCTCTCTTTCAATTCTTCCTACAAACTGTTGTTAAATTAGTTTCCCATGATCACATGACATATCTACTAAAACAAAAACCCTCCAAGTGATGCTCATTGCTTACCAAATACAATCCAAATGGCTTTACCTGCAAAATTGCAACAGTTTTTCTCACCACCTAGCAGATTTCCCTCCCTCACATACCATAAATTCTAGCCAAATGGGACTATTCCTAGTTCTCTGAATATTTTCTCCATTTCTGAAAATTCTGATGTATGTGCCATAGTGACCTCCTTCAGAGAAAGAGGAAGGTAACAGGGAACACTGAAGGTGAAACATTTCTCTGTACTGCTATGCTGTTCAGAGAAGCTGGTTCTATCATTTATTTAGAAATAGAGCATGAATAATCAGTACATCACAGTTACTAAATATAAGCAAATGTAGAAATAATCCACACATCCCACAAATGCACACAGTATCCATGCTCAAGAGTAAGCATATATTTATTAGAAACATAGCAAGACGATCCATGATCTGACGGATATCTTGCCAAACAATGAAGGGCCATGGTAAAGATCTTGATCGAATCTGAAATTGTGGAATATAGCACTGTTTCTAAACGGGCATCTTTTTTTCCCCTTTTCTTTAGAGGGACTTAATTCCATCTCCTGTGTTGATTCCAAAGCTAATTAAACTTTCTTTCAGAACTGGTTTTCAGGAGCCAATTCACTGATACAATCTAGACTACATTTATGTAGCTTTAGTTATGGGAAGTGGAAAAAAAGAATTTATTTGAAGGAACAAAGGGCTTCCTTCCCCACTGACCTTTCTTTACCATCCTGCCAGCAACGGTAAATTGGGTGGAATCATTGGCTGCTCCTTTTCCTCTGGTCTTCCAGGCTTCTTCTCTTACAGTAATAAGATGTTTCCTCTCTTCAATTGTCATTTGGCTTTCATGACTTTCTGCCATCCTCTGCTTAAGAGTTGGAAGAGGAAAAAGAAGAAGAGGAAAAGGAAGAAAAATGAGTGCCCATACCAGCCCATAGAGTTATCTCTCTCTAAAGCCATTCCCAACAAGGATATACATCTGGATATGGGGTTAGATTATGGAACTTGAACACTAGTAAAAGTGCAATGTCCAATTAAACCTTTGCTCTGCTTCTTACAGCTTTCTTCTAATTCTATTAGATTAGCTTTATCAAAGAGGTCCTAGGATATTCAATGGATCTGCAATCTCACTGTGGAGGATTCTTGATTCCCATGATGAAAGATCACAACCTAACTCTGATCCAAAATGGAAGGGGCCACTTTTATGATGTCTTCATGCTGCTTGGGCTATACACTGGTTGGTCCTCAGTCTTGACTGATTTAAGGCTGGTTCATGTATGAAGAAGTGTATCACAGAATCGAATTCATGATCTCATGTTACTCTTAGCAACTTTGTAAGTTTAGATACTGAAGATTTTTTTTAACCATCCTAACCTAATCTAACCTAACCACACCTAACCTAACCTAACCAAACCTAACCTGGTTAAGTTTGGCATTAATTTACTCCATCCCAGGATAGGGGATGGATAAGATTAGACTTTGGATTCCATTACTATAGAGAACTCCCTGGTGAACAAACTCCTAACAATGCAGGCTGGCACTGTCTCTGCAACAACAGTTACCTAGAGGATTATTGAGCTTTTTCCACTCATGACCTCTTTTTATTGAGCTTTTTCCACTCATGACTTCTTTTCACCTGAGAAATTTCTACATGATCTCAGATATATAAAATAGGTATACAAATCAAACAAATACTGATAAAAAGTCATAATTTCACAAACCCCACATTCAGTTACATGACTCCATGTTGGGTTGCATCCCACATTTTTAGAAGCTTTAACCTAAAGCAGTTAAATAGTAAGTGATCTGTTCAGGTTAATACTGCCAGTATGTGTAAGGGCAGAACTTGAACCCAGATTTTTTGGTTTATTTAAGGCAGCTTGGCTGCCACACTGACTTCTCAGCATCATTTAGAAAGAATTCAAAGCATCAATACTCTCTAAATTACAAAAAGTCCAAATTTTAAAACTCTGTAAGTTAATTGTTTGGAATTAGTGAAACATTTTCCCACATAAATAATATCCCAATGGCAATTAGGATCCTTGGTCAGCCCACAAAATCCTTTTTATCTAAATATATCAGGGAAGGAACATGTTTTCCCCCCCAGCTCCTAAGTAGTCCCAGCAGCAAGAAAAAGGGCTGTTCTAGTTCAGAGTTACATGGTCTTATGGCCTGGGCAATGGACCTGGCTAGGTAGGGACTAAAGAACCCAGCTTTTAGGATGAGGGCTCTGGGCACAGAAAGAGGGTAAGGGACTCTAGGATCAGGAGTGAAGAGTGAAGGGGGAAAAGGGTGTGGATAGAAAGACAAGCAATGATGAAGGGAAGTGATAAGGGTTGGTGTGGAGGAGAATCCAGGACATGAACTATAGGGATAGTAAAGGATTCCAGAAATGGGAAAGAGGGAGATGGGAAGCATCAGGGGAAGACTTGAGACTCTCCCTCTGTCTCTTTCAGTTCCAGCGTTCATGGAGAAAAGCTAATTAATTAGGGTACCAAGTATGGGATGTGCTCTCTTTTTGCCCCTATGCCTTTAAATGGGGGTAGGGTATACATGGGTAAGAAAAAAAGGTGGCTCAGGGTGACTGTCCACAAATGACCTTTGTCATTTTGGTGGAAAGATGAGTTGGCAAGAATGGCACTGAGACAAAATGAGACATGGAGACTTGGTAGTAGAGTTGATGGGACAGAAGAAGCCGAAACCCCCTAAGCAGTAATACAGTTCTGAAGGAAGTCATTCATATTTAAAAGTTATTGGATAAATTAGATGTATCCAAGTCTGGGTCTAGGACAGCTAAATGACTCAGTAGATAGAGCACCAGCCGGAATCACGAATATCTGAGTTCAAACCTGGCTCAGACACTTCCCAGCTGTGAGACTCTGGGCAAGCCACTTAACCTTGTCTGCCATAAGCCACTGGACAAGGAAGGAAATTGCAAAACTCTTTAGTATTTTTGCCAAGAAATCTCCATTGAGTCTGCCGCATGGGGTCACAGACTCAGACAAGACCAAACAAATTCTAGCTCTGCCCATCCCCAATTGAATCTCTATTCTTTGTCCTGCCGATACTTTTCCTGAGCCTAGCTTCCAGGCTTTCCATTCAGGAGCAGTTTTGTCTAGAACAGGTTCCTTGGAGGACCAAGTGCTACAGGAGATAGAATGTTGGACTTGCAAATCTTCCAAACCTGCCCCTGACACTTACTAGCTATGTGACGGTCATTTTCCATCTTTTAGCCTCAGTTGTCTCATCTGTAAAAAAGCATGACCCTCCCAGGGTTACTGGAAGATTAAATGAGATAAGATATAGAAAGTACTTTGCAAACCAGAAAGCAGTGTTTAAATGATGACTATGATTGTTGTTTTTGTTATTTTGGAGGTATTATAGTTTGCCTTTTTCTTTCAGCCATTATGAAAATGCTCCCAGTTTTTTACTCCTTTTATGTCTCATTTTTCTTTGGATGACAGGCAAATCCAAGAGTAATACTCAGTACTGAGTCAAATAATTAGAATGCCTTGGAGTCACACAATGAAAAGAAGGGGAAATTCAGTGACTAGTGGGATGCCTATGGTCCTTTTCCTTCCTAATATACCACCCTGCTGAGTCAAGCTAATTTTCCCAAATTAACTGAACAGGAAATGGAATTGAAATTTCTGGATGTGTATTTCATGAAACACAAAAGAACAACGGGACTGAAAGGTGGGGCAGAAGTTGTGTTTTTATTTTTTTAAGAGAAAGGCATTGTCTGCCGATTTTTCTAAGTCTACAGGAAAAGGGTGACTTGAGGAAGGTCCACCTAAGGTCAAGAATTTGGAATATCCCAACTCTTCTAACCTATAAATCTGCCTTTTACCACTTCCTTCTACCCACTCCCATTTTGAGCATTCCATCTAAAAGCATAACAATATGATATATCAGCCAGACATTCTTCATATGCTGGGAGAGTCTTGGCAATTCTGATAAGAGTCCAAATTTTGCCTTGCTACCCATTACAAGTGAATGGATCCCTTTTATTTCAAAACTACCCAGGATCTGTATACTCTGAAACATGGGACACCCTAGACACAATGCAGGAGAATCATCTTAGGGGATGGTGATGGCAATGGTGTGGGCAGTTTGAAAATATACATCTAAGTTTGTAGTAAGTTAAAAAAAAAAGAGGTCTTTTCTAACTGACTTTTAGGGATTCAACTTAAAATCAGGAAAAATTCAGATTCCTCTATCCCATTAACCCCACTACCAATGTCTAAAGTTCATCTCAAAAGGTCGAGATATTTATTCTTTTTTGTTATGTAAAGAGTTATATTAATGAGTATCATGTCTCCCAAGTCCTAAGTGGGATGGTTATTGTGATTGACTAAGAAAAATGACATCTATGGAGGCACAAATGTCCCTTTCTGGAGCAGGTGGCTTTTCCCAGAGTTCTTCCATATGGACATGTCCGAGGATATGTAGGTCAAAAGTGAACACCATATGATATTTAAATATCCTGACTGTAAAGAAAATCCAGAATTTTTAGGAATATCAGGTCTGGCAGGGAACTGATCCATTTTAAGAGGGAAAAGTGTTTTTTTTTCCCCTCAAGTAACCAGTTAAAATTAACTTTTGGAACACATTAAGATGATTTTTTTCATTATTTTGCTACTTTCTAACCTATGATTTTATCCACATGAAGCATTTCTGCTAAGGAAATGCCCTTTTCAAATCCAGAGTTGATGTGTTTCTCAGGTTTTAGAGAACTTTTGAAAAATATTACGGGCTAAGTGATTTACTCATGGTCACATAGCGAGTTTGTATCATCTTCCTGACTTCAAAACCAATTATCTATTCATTATGCATCCCTTATGTTGTTTATTATTATTTTGTTACCATCTGTTTTTCACCTGGAACTGTGATCTCTTTCATCCATGTGGGAAGAATTCCTCAGTCCACTAGGTCAACATTTCAAATATTCCTCTGGTAGTTTGTAAGCTCCTTGAGGGCAAGAATTGTCTAGTTTTTGTCTTTGCCTTCCAAAACTGAGGACAGTTTCTAATATGTAGTGGTTGTTTAACAAATATTTATTGAATTAAATTGGGCAAATTTCTTTCTAGGAGAAAGTTTCAGGCCATACACGCCTAAAAAGCATTCTTCTAGAAATATAAAAACCTTGACAGTTTCCCCAAAATGCTTTAGCAAAAATCAATTGAATAACTTATCCACCAGCATAAAGTGCCATGTATTTTTTTTTTGGGGGGGGCGGGCAATCCCAAATCTATTATTATATTAGCATAGGGCCTTTCCTATGAAGATGCTCCTACCAATGCAGATTTGGAATTGCTATGTGTTTATAGGTTTAGGGGATTATATGGGGCACACAGAGTAAATGATTTACTCAAGTCACATAATTGGTATGTATTTCAGGCAGTACTTGAATCCAGGACCTGTGCCTCCAGGTCTACCTATTGCCTTCCCTTCAAGTTCACAGGGAATGAATACAACCTATTGTTGCATCTATCTAAGTAGACACAACAGTATGATGAACCTCAAAGCAAATATAATTTGTGTTTTTTATAAACTATGAGCATCTATGATAGAAAAAAATGTGGGGGAGTTCACGAACATCTTGGGGTATAGACAGCAAATATGGAATACTCTTTACAATGCTCTTGCTTAGCACTATATGCACTAGAAACTATGTGTTTTCTTCTTCGAGGTTCACAATGATGTTTTCTTAATAAGCTAATATTACCATAGAAAAGAAAGTGAGCTTTGTGTTCCTCTTGCACAAATTGACAATATACAATTCAAATGGGTTTCATTAAGATGACATATGTGAACAAAGTGTTTTGTAAATTTAAAGCACTATATGTTTATTATTATTAACAATAATAATAATTGGGTAAATTGTTAAGGAAAATAAGAAATTCTTTATGAGGGAAAATTTTGTTTTGAAATTCCTGACATAGTCAAATTGGAATAGGTTTTATGACAAGTATATTATCCTCACAGAAGCCATAAGAAATTGTTTTTCCAGACAATTTTTTTTAAGTTGGGTAATTTGAAGTTTTTTTTAAACTTAATTTGCCTCTTTGATATTCAAACTGGACTTTTACATATGATTTTATCTTCTATCTTTCAAGGATGACACTTCTAAAAAACCAGAGGATCTCTGTCCCTCAGTTAGTACTATTGACTTCAATGGAATGGCAACAAAAACCAAAAGTAAAAGAAAATGTGGGGCAGAGAATAAGGAAAGGAAATAGTTCACTAAGTTCCTGTTCGGAAAGTCATGTAAAAAAACTGAAGAGGAAACACAATGGGAAGAAATAGTACCAGATCTATATGTGTCACAGAGTTTATCTTTTAAAAGCCCTCATCATTCATCCAAAAGTTCTATAATTTCTGCTTTTAGGACAGAACTTTTGACTTAATGAAACTATTTCTTGGACCATGAATTTGTTCTTAGTAAGCGGTTAATTCCCTGCTGTATTAAACAATCTAAGGCCCTATTGGTGGGGCACAATGGCTTTTACTTAATCTAAAAAGCCAAGTGATTAAATTGGGGGGGGGGGAGAAACCTAATAAAAAGTTCAGTTCATACAAGTTATATTACCATCCTGTTGAAAGTTTTAGAAGTAAATGGAGGCCAGAATACACCAGCAGAACTCTCACCCAAAATATCTGTAGAGCAGATCTCAAGAAAGAACAAACAACAAAGGAGAATCAGTTCTCCAAATAAAAGAAAAAGAGCTTTCCTACTGGTCAGAAATTGCAATGAGATTTGTTGAGTGCGTGTCAGTTTTTCCTCACCTGATTAATGGGTACAAAAGACTGGTATTTATGGACAGCAGGCATAGCAGGAAAATAAGTAGAAGCGTATACAGGTTCCTATAGAGCAAAGCAAGAGGATTAGAGGTGAAAAAAGAAAAGAAGCAAAGGAAGAAAATCAGTAATTTTCTATCAGGAAGTTAATTTACTCATTGCAATTCCCATCCTCTTTCCAGGAAAGAGTTCTTCATCTTTAGGGAGAGAAAAAAAGAAACTGCTAAAATAATTCCACACAAGCAGCCCAAATTTACCTGAGTGAGTATGTATAGTGATTAAGTGAGTTAAAGTCACTAATATTGCAATTTAATCATACAGTCAAATGACAGAGAAAGAAAGAAAAAAAAAAAAAGACTGGCATTGAACTGTGTAAGATGTTGAAAGTAGAACTATCTTGCTCTGAAGGAAGGGTTAGCAAAGACTGGCTCCTTATCACCACTGCTCTGGGGCTGGAAGGGACCTCCAGAGCCAATGAACTGAGCTTCTCATTTGATAGATCAGGAATCTGAAGATGAGGTCATGTGACTTGCCAGCCGTTTCATTGATAATGAGCCATCAGAAGGAGGATTTGAACCAAGAGCAGTTGCTTAGTGGAGGCAACTAATCCTGCTTCCACCCTCCAGGGAAGCAGCCCTCCTCCAAGCATCAGCCCCAAACAGGAAAGGATTTGAAAGGGAAAAAACGAAAGCACAGGATGTGAAAGGGAAATGGGGGACCTTTTGGCTAAAGCCTACAATTAACACCTCGGTTAGAGTTAGGCTTACCCAAAGCAGATTAGAAATGGCATTATCATCTGTAAATCCTCCTTCTTCCTACAGGTTAAAACAAATGGGAAACATTGCAGAGGGTTGGAAAAGAATAGTTCAGTTAGAGCATTGCATTCATTCTCTTCAAATCTCCAGTGCCTGGGGTCAATTAGCAATGTGCACATGCAAGTACACAGCAGGGTGGCTGGAACAAAGATTTGCAAAGGCTAGTCCCCCAAGAGTACTCTACCATTTTAATTAGAGGTCAACCACCCACCATTCTCCTCTCCTCCTCCCTTTGCTTCTCTCCTGTCTCTGTCTCCATTCCCTTCTCTCCTTTCTTCTCCTGATTTTATCTCCTCCTCCTTCTCTTTCTCAGTTCCATGTATGTCTCATCCTTCTCCCCTTTCTTTCCTTCTTCTTCTCTTCTCCACTTTGTCTTCTCCCTTCCCTCTCTCCCCCTCTTTTTCCCTTCCTCCCTTTTTAGGCCTTCTCCTATCCCTCCACCTCCACTGCTCTAAGCCATCTTACACGTACCACCCTCAGAACGATTCGGAATCTCAGGGACAGTGGGCAATCCCAGCATGAACACAACAGATGTGCTGTCCTGTCCTTGAATTTATAGGCGCTTGCTGTGGGAATGTCATGGTGCTCAGCTTGATTCACTCTCCTAATGGCATTGCAGCACAGCTGGGGATCAGACACTAATCTGGGACTCGTAAGTGGGTTCGGGTTTTTAATGGCAAACCCTGTTAAGGGCTGATGCATTTGGTGACCGTCTTAACTAGAAAGAATGTGAGTCACTCGATATGCTCAATATGCATGAAAGCAAACCAACTCATGCTTTCATGCAGAATAAGCAAACGCCGGGAGAGGAACTTAAAGGCTGGCGTGTGGTTCAAGGAAGCAGCAAATCCAGTAGCCACAGGCAGGCGGCTGGGAAGTTGCTGATGGCAGACATCCCTTCTTTCTCGTCGTCTCACTGACCAGTCTGAAGGAAATCCTAGGGCCAGAGCTCATGCACCGAGGCACCGAATGTAGCACAGCATGTACCAAACTGACAGACTCAACAGCATCCCTCTGTGACTACTTTGGGGAGCTAAGAGGCTATTCTAGCAAAAAAAAAAATCAAATGCTTCCAATTTTTGGCATATCTCTAAACAATAAAAAAAAAAGAAAGAAAGAAGCCCAGAGTGTTATTCCAAGGGAATGCTATTAAGACAGCTGGACAAATGATTAGTCGTGTCCTTAAGCCCCAAATCCTCAATCCTACATTTAAAAAATGAAATTGGAAAGCAAACAGCTACCACCACATTACACATTCTCTTCAAAGTGATAGATCTCTTAATACTTGAATGGAAAATCTAACTTTGGTTCCAAAAATGTACTCATGGTCCACAGAACTTTTTTCTTATCCCCTGGATTGAAACCGAGGCTTGTCAAAGGAACATATTTTATTTGGAGTTGGGTTAGCTTCCTTGCCAAGATTTTTCTTTTTCTTTTTTTCTTCTTCTTATTTTCAATGCTATATCAGATTTCCTTAGTTCTCTTGGTGAACTCATAATGATTATAAAAGCTTAAGCAAACCCCAAAATTAGCTGCACTGTTAATGATATCCCCTCAGTTTCCCAAGGGTGTTTAGTGTTTGCTACCTTTCACATGATAGATGATCTTTACCTACAAAGAATAATAAAATTGAGCTGATAAATAAGATATTCTCACATTTCAAGGACTTAACCTCATCTATACCAGCAACATGAAGTATGGATGAGAAGTAACAGTGCGTTTTTGTTTTTTTTTTTAGGATTTATTCTGCCAACTTTGATGGCACTGGTTCATAATAACTAATGATAATATTTTAAAGTAATTCCCTTATCTATTTGTTTATATTAGCATTTGTAATTAGAGTCATCCTATATCACAGTAATTTTATGTAATGAAAATGACCTTTCCTCTAATTCTACATCTATGAACTTACTATTTAAGCACTGGGTATGGGGTTAGTAAAGGAGCTATATGATTCCAGGCCAAATCTGAATTTTCCATGAAAACGTTTGTCAGATACTCGTCATGATAATTTATGTGGGCTGCTGGTGTTTGACACTCTTTTATTCTTCCTTTTCCTTCACCTCACTGGTATCTTGTATAATCAATCAACTAGCATTTGTTAAGCACCTACTATATGCCCAATACTGTGCCCCCTGTTCTATAGAGGGAACATATGTGCTGAGAAAAGTTTCATGATTTTTCACTTTGAGTTTTCAGGTAATCACCAAGATCACCCAAACATAGGAAACTCCAACGCCCTCTGGGCACTATATGGGCTCTTAAAGTACTGTGACCTGGAGCTGGAATCTTTATTCCTGGCTATTTCTAAGTTTTCATAAGTGGTCAAAATGGAAAAGTATGGGACCCTGTTTCCTAAATATGAAAATGTGAAGGAAGGCATGAGGCAGAAACAAAAAGCTTGGTAACCACCGAGTCAGGGCTCCTGATGGGGTTTGGAAATGGTGGATCAGATAGCAAACCAACTCTTAATCCCTCGACTGGGAAGCCGGGCTATCTGTTCTGGAAAATGGCGCGTCCCAGCCAGCACCTGTTGCGGGGAACAGCTCGCCATCCACTAGTGTGGCTCCCATGGAGTCCCCAGCAACGCCCAACACTCTCGTTTGGAGGGATCGTATATCACAAATATCATTTCTTTTGCTAGATAAATAGGTCCAGGTTTGTGATGTTCCAGCACAGGATGACAACTAAGTCCTTCTTAGGTATTTCCCCTTAGGGGTTTGCTGGGGAAAGCCCAGATATAAGCACCTTTACACCTCCTGTCTCAGTCCACAGTGCGGCTGCCACAGGTCCTTCTGAAAGCACCGTGCCCATCTGGCAAGGGTGCCCGTGCCCGGGCAGGTGCCATCAGTTAGCTCCTTGTCCTCATAAGAACCTATCAACTTCCAATGGCTCCTACAATTGACCAAAATAGCTCAGCCTATTTTAACTTCAAAGCAGAGTTAGACTGAGTGGGGTCCATGTGAATGAGGTCTCTAATGAGTCGCAGGAATGGCGTGTTCAGTGTTGCTACAGTTAGGTCAGACGTTCCTGCCCTCGTGGATATAAAGCCCTGCTGTCCTGTCTGGCCTGAGTTGTCTCTGTGCCCCCACCACTCCTTTCTCCCCATTTAACCTGATTCTCTCCATCTACCTAGAAATCTTAGCCCTTCTCCTGAAGTCACCTTGATCCATTCCCAGCCAACGTGTCCTTAGGTAACCTTGTACCCTTCTTGATTTCCTGTAATAGTTTTCATTTGCTGAGATATTTTTCACTTTGTAAGTAATGACTGGGTGGGGTCTTTCCTAATTGTTTTAAGGCCACAGCGCTGTAGAAACAGACACTTTAATCTCAGAGGCTACGTTGTCCAACTGCCTCATTTTACAGATGTGGAAACTGAGGCCAAAGGTAGCACATGGCAGAATCCAGGCATTGGATCTCTTCAGAGCCATTTTTTTCCCCATGGTACCTTGCCATCTCTTGTCCTGTCCTTCCCAGGGCTGCAACCACCATACCTCCCACCTCCCACAGATGGACATAACACTGTGCCTTACACACAGCCAACTGCTGTCTTATGATGAATGGACTGAGCACATGGCAGATATTTGCTTTTACTTAAGTCTTGCCACTAACTCCTGCTCCTGATGAAGCGGAGGTGAGCCCTGAATTCTTCAAGTCAATGGGGTTCTATCAGGAGGGAAGGACAGCAGGAGCATACCTGTCGGCTGCTGCTGAGCCGAGTCTAGTCTGAGCTCATCTATAGGCTAGGCTGGCTGCAGGTGATGAGTTCTTCAGCTATAGCTACTCACAAATTATGGAAGGGCCGTGAGCGGCATCAGTGAAGGAGAATGCAAGATAATGAAATCAGTAACTTGAGATACAAAATGTTGGAAAGACAGAGATGTCAAGAAAGTGTCTTGGGAATAAGGAAATTTAACTCAAAAGCTTTAAATTACTTTCCCTAGGTGGCAAGAGGAGTGGGGAACCTGACAATCAGAAGAATCCCACATTTGACTTCATTATCGATAGAATGCTAATTCTATTTGAGAACAATTGAGTTAATTAAAAAAAAAAGTTCATACCTTTGGCAAAACTTGCATATGATGATTCAATAACCCTTTTTTAAAATAAATTTGTTGAATTTGCAATTTTATCAAATGGTTATCAATTCTATGTGAGAACTATTGAATTAACTCAAAAAATTATAGCTAGCCTTTATAGAGCAATTTAAGATTTGTGGAGTGCTTATACGTTATCTTATTTGATCACAACAACCTCGATGAGCTAGGAACTATTATTATTCCTCTTTTGTAGATGGGGGAAGCAAAAAGGGGAATAAGTGACTTGCCTGGGGTCACACAGTTAGGTTGCGCAGTGAATAGAGTTGCAGCCCTAGAATCAAGAAAATGTGACTTCAAACCTGGTCTCAGACACTTGCTGACTGTGGGACCCCGGGGAAGTCACTTAACCCCATTTGCCTCAGTTTCCTTCTCTGCAAAATGAGCTGGAAGAAGGAAATGGGAAATTCCTCCATTATCTTTGCCAAGAAAACTCCCAAAAGGGGTCATAAAGAATCAGACATGACTGAAAAATGACTAAACAACAACAACACACAGGAAATTGTTTGAGGCAGGATATGAATTCAGGTTTTCCAGACTCCAGGTCTATCACTATAGCTATGGGACCACCTAACAGCTCAGGAATGTTAGCCATTATTTTTAATCCTGTACATTGGCTAATTTACTAGTGAAGATACTGAAGATCTTGACAATTGTTTTTTTCTATGAACTTTCCTAATGCAGAACAGTTGCTTTCACACCTATCCCTTCATTGAATAATCTTTTTTTTATTTGTTATAAGAGCTAGAAGAGATTGTTGAGGTATCATTGCAATTGGAAATACATTCATGATCTTTTGTCTTAGAAAACTTATTTTTCTGGATTGGTGAGTATGTAAATGTATTCCCTCTCTCTCATCTCATTTCAAATAATTGCCTCAGTTAGGAGACTAAATCACTCCTCAGTGCTGAAGGTAGCCATGAAATATTAAAAAGCACAAGTGAATGATTAGTCTAATTTAAGCTTGTGGGAAACTGCCTTCACTGATGTAGATAAGACTTCATAGTTTTCAAAAATTCCCTTAGCACAGAGACTAAGTGATTGGAAGGGTCATACAGCTGAACAAGCTAATTAACCATACAGGATTTAAAAAAAAAAAACTTGGAAAAAACTATAAAAGAAATCCTAAAGAAGCTGTGATTAATTGCTGAGTAAAATATATTAATATCCAGGTTTCTCTGACTCCAAGTCTGGGCCACAACTCACAACTCCAGGTTGTCTATTTTCATAACATGTGAAAATGTTGCCTCTAAAATACTTACAGGTGTTGACATCTATGTACCAGTCCACTTCAAAATAACTTTATAGACATTTCACAAATCTCTGTACAAGGAAGGAATATAACTGACTACCCAGGAAGAAACCCATTAAAGATCGAGCTAAGTACTAACTGATGACAACTTTCTTATCTTGCAAGCTTTAAACTCAGGAGAGGAATTCCAAGTCCAAAGCTTCAGTAAAACTTGCACAGGATGAATCACTAACACTTTTCCTTATAAATAATTTATTGAAATTCCAGAGCTAGCCTTTTATGAAACAGATGCCGAACATCAAGGCCATTTTGAAAACTTCCAAGCTTGCTGAAGCGTGATACGATGCTCATACCGAATCCAGAAAACCTTAATGAGGCTACCTTTCTAGCTTAGTCAAAAATAGCTATTGTTGGCAGCCGGTGACAAAGTTGTGCTTTTCCACGTGGGGCCCCAAAGCCAAGATGATGTGAATGCTTCTCAGAGCAGCAATTAGTGAGATTAGGCGTGCTTGTCTGCTTGATGCATTCCCAAGCACAGTCCAAAGCAGAATGCCTTTCCTAACTTGGGCAACTTACCTTCTTCTTGAAGGACTGCTCAGCCTCTTGCAGCCTCGTGCTTCGTTCAGTGACGCACACTTTGCTGTAGTCTTGCTTTTTGCTAATCCGGGTTTTCCAGTCTTCTTCTCCACTCTTTTTCAATAGTGCCAACCTAAGAGAAAATATATCATCTATAAGACTTCAACAGAATTTTTTTTGAAAATTTTTTTTTGAATTTTTGAATTTTTGAAAATTTGGAAAAAAAAAAAAAAACCTCTCACTCTATTTGCCCAATTATCAGTTACCCAATATTCCCCTCATTCTCCTAATATGTGTGTGTGTGTATATATATATATATACATCATAATTATCCTGTTTATACTTTGGACACAGGGTACTAAAAAAGGTAAATCTTAAACTCTAACATCTTTTGTCCTATAGCCAGTTATACACCAGCAAACACTTTGTAAACACTCCATTTTTCTCCGTTTTCTACTCCACTTCCCCTATTTACTGGAAATGGGAAAGTGAGAAATTAGGGAATATATAATCCTATCCCCAACATGCATTACAAGATTTTTAAAGTTTTTGAAAAAAAAAAAAAAGCTGGAGCTTGTCTGATGCACTTTTCCAGTTGCATCATAGAATTAGGCAAATCCTTAAGTTCTTTCCTTGGCTGTAGGATGCAAATAGCATGGAGGAAGCCTTTAGGAGCGAGGAAGTCCTTTAGTGACCTCTTCTGGCCAAGGAATGACACATGGTTAGGAAGCAAAGGCAGGGCTACCTTTTTAGCAGAGAATGCTACACAAATGAACTAATAAAGGAGGAATTCTTTCTATTTTTTACTAGTACACAGCTATTAATGCTTCCTCTAATATTAGTATTATCATTAAAAAATCATCACCTATTACGGTTGTGTTTTTCTTTCTGACCCCGGTCCATCTGTAGCCCTTCTACCATTACCTACAAATATTGGTCTTTCATATTGATCTTCTCTCTATTACGATCATTCTCCATAAATCCCCCCTTTTGTAAATAGTACCATGAAAAATATCTGTAGGAAAATCCACTGAGATGATCACATGATCCACTTTGATCTAATCAGGAACTTGACACATATATGTATTTGCATATAAGTAATGACTCACCAATCAATTATACAAAATAATTTTAAAGGTATTTTTATTAGTTATATTTTGTATTGACTAAACAACCAAAAAAAAGCAGAGATTAAAAATTAGAGAAACTCAAGAAAGTCTTAGGCAGGAAGTTATTAAGCTCATTGACTCAAATCTCATCTAAATCGGGGCTTGAAATATTGATAGGGGAAAATATTTAAAAGTGAAATTTTCTCCTTCATACCAAGTCTGTGCGTTCATATTTGATAATGTCTTTAATATGAACTTCATGCATTTTTAATTTATGAGCAGCTTCTTGGAGTAAAAAGATGAAGAGGTGGGGAAATTAAGAAAGCAGATGCTACTTTTAGAGTTTGTCACTGACTAGATAGATGATTTATAACTAATCATTGACTCAGTTACTTCATCTGTAAACTAAAGAAGTTGTAAGTAAGTGATCTTTCAGGTCAAAGATTCTTTGATTCTATGTTTGAATGTGAATAGAACTTAGATTGGAATTTATTTTTACCCTAGGATAACA
Source organism: Antechinus flavipes (assembly GCF_016432865.1). Taxonomy (NCBI): domain Eukaryota; kingdom Metazoa; phylum Chordata; class Mammalia; order Dasyuromorphia; family Dasyuridae; genus Antechinus; species Antechinus flavipes. Next base: position 66,249,742 of record NC_067402.1, on the reverse strand, counting down.
ACAGTGTTAATAGGAAAACAAAAATGTGCAAATAAGATTTCAGAGGGTAACTTTTGCTTATTTAAAAAAGCATGCATTTATCCACTCCCATGGAAACTTACAAATCATTTTTCATTAGTCCCAAGGCTTTATAGTACAATGCTAAGAGCCTCCCACAAGGGGCAGAAGACCTGAGCAATAGTTTGATCTACCAGATTAATATTGGTTACCTGATCTTGGGTAAATCACAAAAAGCCTTTGGGACTGAGCTCCATTATCAGTAAAATAAAATAGGGACTCAGATTCACTCTTTAAAATTCTATGATTTCTGTGACTCATTAGTTTTGGGAAATTAGAATTCAAATCAGAACAGAATAGAATTAGAACAATCCAAAGTATTTCCAAAAGACTTTAAAAGTCATTCCAAAAGAGGAATGTTCTTTAAGGGAATTCAGGGTTAAGTGACTTGCCCAAGGTCACACAGGATCTGAAGCTGGATTTGAATTTGGATCCTAGTTGTCCCATGACAACTCTTTGTGAAGATAGCATGTATTTAAATAAAGAAGTTCTGACATGTAGTTAGATGTCTATATTTAGTCACATCTTAGTGGCAATATTGTTTGGTTGTCTAATACCCCATAATAGATTAGGTATTATTTCTTATCTGTATGAGAAAACTGAGGCACAGATTTTAAATAATTTAACCAAAATTATGTAGCAAGTAGTAGAGATGTAATTAGAAGTCAAGTCTCCTGATTTCCACGATATGCTTGAGAAACTCCATGGCAAGGTGAAAAATTTTGGCCACGAACCCAACAAAGTCCTGAGTTGAAATTCTGCCATTGTTATTTGTAATTTGTTTGACCATGGTCAAATCACTTTAGCATTTTTAAATGCTAAATTCAATTTTCTCATTTGTAAAATGAGGATAATACTGCTAGTGTTTGCCTTTAAGATCAAATGAGATAATAAAGTGTTTTATAAACCTCAAAGTACCACGTAAATGTTGGTTATTATTGTTAAGAACATATTTTGTATTTTGTCCATTAGCAGTTATAATGTTCTGATTAGTTCATGTTTATAGATTAAATCAATTCTCAATGTAAGACTTGTTTCAGCCGGCTGAATTCCCCTCCCTCCCTTTTCTTGGAACAGCTTTCCAAGAATGCAATCCTTCCAAATGTTTTAAACATTCACTTGTGAATGTTCTAGCTAAGTTGTCACCACAGACTTCTAAGGCTATCTCATAACCAAAATAACGTGGGGGAAACAGTGCAGAAATTATTAAACCCACATGGTTCTTTTTTCATCTATTTCTCACTAGCAGTCCCAACATGCATAGTGCAAATGAGGAGTTATTTTAAAATAACATGCATAGAAAACCCTAAATGTATTATTGCTGTCCCTTTAAATTTCCTACTTGTGGTTGAGCAAGACAAGAAGAGGGCAGATCTTTCCAAATGTATTCATTCTTCTTATGATCTCCCTCCTTCCCTCCCCTCATCACAAACAGGAGAGGGGTGAGAAGCTGAACATCTCTCCCCACACATGAGATCCATTACTGCCCCTGCAATCCCAGCAACTGTCAGGGTAGTTGAGCCAGGCCAAATTTAAGTGCTTGTTTGTGCATCTTGGGGTTAGTGAAAAGGCTGATTTGTCTGGGGCTGGGAACGCCAGTGAATGATCTATGAAAATCATGTCTAGAAAAGGGCTAACATCTCCTACCTCTCAAGTCTAATCAGGGATTAACTGGGCCTTTTTAAAATTTTATTTTTAAAATAACTATCCTCATCATTCTCATCATACTAGCATTTATATGACTCTTTAAGTTTTGCAAAGTGCTTTTCATTTTGTCCTTATAACAACTCTGGGCAGTGGGTGCTATAATTATTTCCATTTTACTGAGGCAGATGTTGTGACTTCCCCTGGAGTTACAGAGTGCTACTATATGTCTGAGGCAGGATTTTAACCTGTGTCTCTCAAACGCGTAGTCCAGGGCTTTAATCACTGTGCTATCTCACAGGCTCTGACACATTTCTGAACCTGTTGAAAGTTTACAAAATCTTTACTTCACAACACCTTTGAGAGGCAGGTGGCAGAATTACATATCTTATTCTAAAGATGAGAAAATCAAGGATCAAAGAGACATTGGATATAGCTAATAATGGTTGAAGCTGGGATTTCAAATGTAGTCCCTCCTGAGTAGTGCAGTTTTTCCCTGGCTCTTTGACAGTATATGAGAAACATTAGAAGGGATAGAGAGAAGAGGTACCTTCAAAGAAAAAGAATGTCTTTATTTTCTTTGCTTTTCATCCTACTTCTGCGGTATATGTTCTCTTAGTATCAGAAAAGGAGAGATGCTATGCTGCTAAGAAGGATTGGCCCTCAGCATGGGGAAGTGAGTACGATTTATTCTCAGTTCTTTCTTTCTATCTATCTATCTATCTATCTATCCATCTAATATTTGTCTTTTTATCAGTCTGTAATTTTCCAGTTAAAAAACTACACAATCACCTGTCTGAAGGCTCTGTTTGAGCTTTAGTCCAATCCTTGGAATATGCTTGCATATCAAGACTAGGTCAAGTGTGCCGTAAATAAAACCCTTCAGGTTAAATACCATTCCTTTATCTTTTCCCTTTTGAAATGTCCTAGTATCCCATTCAACAAAGGGTTCAGTTGGAACTGCAAAGCCTTGAATTTTATCTTAGCTTTAGGTGCTTTTGGGAGGAGGGAACAGGTGGTAGTGGGATGATTTAATGTCAGTTCATGAAATAGAGAATGAAATTGGGTTCTAATTTATTATTATGCTAATATGGGGCCCTCTAGTGGCAGAAGGATCCAGTTGTATTACAATTCCTAGAAGCCCTATTTTATTCTAAGGTCATGTCCTCTTTCTTGATTCTAGGGCGTAAAGGGAGAAAGAGAGTTATAAAACCCAAAGTATTATCCAGAATTCGAATCTGTATCTATCATGTCGAATCCCATAGGTTTCCAAGAGCTAAGGTTAGAATAAGGATACAAGGGAATTCTAAGAAAGTTTTCTCTTATCTCAACTTTCCCTCCTAAAAAAAAAGGATAGGTACATTGTCTCTTCTGTCCATTTTAAAAAAAAAACTAGAAATGCAACTGTTTCTGGAGCCATGAAGTTTCTTAAAAGCCTATTGTAACTTTAAAAATACTTTGAACACTGTCCAACATTAAATAAGTTAGAAATGGTTTCTTATATTATAGTGCAGATATCCTAGGATGGTCTACATTTCAGGAAAAGAAAAAAGGATTTTTAATAAGATTAAGCAAAAGAGACTTTATCAGATCATGTGCCCTGATTTTGGACTTTAAAAATGTGATTTCCCTAGATTTTTTTTCAAAAGTGTCCTATTTGAATTCTCACACACACACACACAATTTGAAGAGATGAGAACTTTAAGAGTGTTTTTAAAAATTATTATTCATCCAGAGGAAACAAAGTTAGTTATTTTCTAGCTGAAATTATGTGCCAGAAGTTGTTATTATCTAAAGTGAAAATGAATAAAAAGGAATTATTGTTGGAAAATTACTAACATATAGCAAAAAGTGCAATTTATTGGGTCTAAATGGTATAGTAGATAGGAGGCAAGGACTGGAGTGAGGAAGATAGTCTCAGACACTTACTAGTTTTATGACCCTGGGCAAGTCAGGGAATGATTTGAGGAAAATGAGGAAACTGAGGCAAACATAGTTAAGTGGGCAAGTCATTTAACTATGTTTGCCTCAGTTTCCTCATTTGTAAAATGACCTAGAGAAGGAAATGGGAAACCACCCCAATATTTTTGGCAAACCCCCCCCAAATGGGAGTCATGAAGAGTTGGACATGACTGAAAACAATTAAACAACAAAAAATTAGTAGATTCACATAAATCAGGTAACAGGAAGCTAAACCCAGACAGTTAACTCCATCTAAGGGCAGCAAATTGATCAGAATAGGGAAGAGGAGCAAAATTGAGTAAGTACCGATCAAACACTGAAGCCCATTAAGTAAGCATCATGGCTGCTCTCTTAGAAATTTGGGACCTGTGAGAAGGAAGTGCTACCAGGTCATTTTAAGACCTGGTCACAGTCAGTGGGTTTTTCTACCATGCAAAATTCTCAGAAAACACTACCTGGAAAAAGTGATGCTGGGAGTTCACTTCCCAAATTCCTAATTTACTTCATTCTCACCACTGACCTTTAAATTAACAAAAGGTAACTTCTAGAAAATTATAGTTTATTCTGCCTTTGATTACACATCCAAAATCCATCATCATTTCATTCTAATGCTTGCTTGGTGCAGTAGCATGAACCTTGGGCTGAGAGAAGAAAGGCTCCAGTCTTAACTCTGCATAAATCAGTGCCTCAAAGGATAGGAGAAAAGGGGAAAGAATGAAGAATTGTTACTTTCAAGTACACACATAATACCATAGAAGGAAGAAAAGCTGGCTTCAGTAAATAGGTAAGAATTAATGGCTACCCATATTAACAAATGTTTATTAAATGTCTATAGTTGACAGAATACTGCCCTAGGCTAAGAGATATAAAGTATAATTAAGTCAAGGTTGATTAAATGCTTAATGTAACAGAAACACAATTATAATTAGAATCAGAAACTATGGGTTCAATATTCAAGTTTGTGTTACTGCTACCCATGTGATCTTAATGAAGTAATTTCTTTCTAGGCATTTGTTCCTCATTCATAAAATATGGGCCTGGATTAGATGAGTTTTTAAGGTATTTTTCAACTCTAGACTGTATAATAGTGTGATTGGCCAAAGAAATTGATTATCCTCAACTTTTAGGGGTCTGAATTAATATGCTTTTATTTGGAGAGTAAAAGAAAAAATTGCTTCTATTTGATGTTTTTGTGTATCTAATGTTAAAAGAAAAAAAAGACTCATGAAGAAAGAGGTTTTCCTACCTTTTGAAAAATATGAACAAAAAGAAAAAAAAAAGAAAGAAAAATAAGACCAGGGCAATCTGAAATCTGTCTAGAAGAAAGGAAAAGAGACCAACATGATTGACAGAGCCAATGAAAAATTCTGAATGGTGGGCTGTGATAAGAAAGTGTCCAGACTGGCAGAGCCATGGGAACAGAGGATTGAAGTATTTCTGATAATCACACAGCGAAATTAACTTGACCTTCTTTCACCCAGTACTTTTATCGCTATTAAATCTTCTGCTGTTTAATTCTACTGTAGCTGGAGGTTAAAAAAGGAAATATATCCAGAAAATGTTTAGCTCATTGTTCTCGATAACTGCCACCTTTAAATATATCCTCCTCAATCCCATTTCATTCTTCTGAATAAAATGAGGGTATTGCACTTTTGCCACTTAAATGTAATCTTTCAGAGCTGTTGCTTGGAATAAATTGTCATTGTACACTACAGAAACTCATTCGCTCTACTGGCCCCCAAAATAAACAAAACTGAGAGTCTGATCCTATGTGCTGCATTTCTCAATAAGGATATAGAGTCACTGCCCTTGTATGCACATATACTTTCCATAGAATGAAAGCAGAAGCAATGGGCAAATCCAGAATTCAAGCACCTTCCACCAGTATTTATTTAAGTGCCTACCATGTGCCAGGCAATGTGTTAAACTGTGCAACTTGGCTGTATTTTTGAAATATGCAAAAAAATTTAAATTTAAAATAAACAGTATTTAAATCACACAAAAATAGTAAGTCTTTATTGAACAAATTGTGCCCCTATTTCCTGCATCAGACTCTTTCTAGGTCTGGCACTCAACATGTAGTTATTAGATCTACCATTGGGTAAATGTGGTTCGCCACTGAATAACCCCATCTCCTTAAAACATGCTAGAATGACACCACATCTTTGTAAGTGATTTAATTGGTTATTTTAAACAATACCTCTTCATGAAGATGATCCAAGTAAATAAACTCCAAACTTCTCAAAGGGCGGGGAGGGATGGGAGAAGGGAAGAGAATGGCTAAATCAGTAGATTGTTACCTTTCTTTGATGGACATGGTTTTGCTAGATGCATCAAGGGCATCCTCTGATATTTTGCTCTCTCCACCAGCAAACATCCTACATGGATTCTTGGAAAGTCTTTCCTCCGACTGCTCTGAAGACTCTCGTCTACTGGAGACCAGGGATGTGGTCTGAGAAACAGTTTTTGTAGCTATCGTGCCAGGAAGTTCGGACGTGGGCTCAGCAGGCTCTGCTCATTGAAAAGGAGAATGCAGCATTAGCACTTATGTCTTCAGGCTGGCATTCTCAGACCCATTAACTCTGTAACAATCAAGGGTGGTAAACTCAGACCACAGACATCACGTGGGAGACTGCACAGCCAACTTTAGGAACTGATCATTTAATTCCACAAGTACTTATTAAGCTCCTACCATGTACCAGGCATTCAGAGACAAAAATGCAAAAGTCCCTGCTTTTAAAAGCTTCCATTCTACTGTGGAGAAAACAAAAGAGAAATAAATATAAAGTCAGTGGGTAATTAAGGAGGGAGTGTGCACAAATCCCAGAACGGGCTTCATAGAAAGTAGGACCCGAGTTAAACCCTGAAGGGCATTTAGGATCCCCAGAGGCCACACTGGGAAACTACTTAGCATCAGGAGCTGTCTCTGTAGTAAAAATATTAATATAAAGCTTAAAGGTTTGCAAAATGCTTCTTATACATGATCTCATTTGCTTCCATGATCAGAGGTTTCTGTTTCTGTAGACATGTGATTTCACTGGTGAAGGACACTCTCAGGAAGAAACTCTTGTTACCAGAGTAAATCAGCACCTCTGCTGCACCTAATAGTCTTAGAGAGTTTGGGGAGGAGAGAGAAGAGCAATGCAGAGGGGCAGAAGGAGATGGGAAGGTGGTGCTGATGGTGGGCTTGACAGGTGAAGGGAGAGTCTGCCATACCTGGTCATAAAGCCTAGTTGCCATGATGTCTCTTATTAAGGCAGGTCACATGGGATTATTATTCTTATTTTGGCATACAGGAAATTGAAATTTGGAGAAGTGAAAAGATTGGTTCAGGATCACATAGCTAATAAATATCAGAAAAGGACTAGAACTCTAAGTCCAGCATTTTATCTACCACATCAAGCAGTCAGCTCTGTCTAAGTTGAGCTCTATGAAAATATGCAGCCAATCAGGTTTGAAAAGCACAAATAAACTGCAGGGCAAATACTTAATGACAATTGATCCTATCCTCATAGATAGCATACAGAAAGTTAAAGTTAACTACAAACCCTTTTAGATTTCCCAGGAGCAACTCTTTTGGCTTTGTAATTGATAATGTCACCAAATGGGGCCATGTAACAACTAACAATAATAACAGCAATTAAATATACCTTTGTTATTTGGTATTATTGCATAAAAGGAAGAAAATTTCCAATGAAGAGGGAGTTTGAAGATAGGGACCCCTGAGCGCAAACCCTTGCTCTACTGGGCTAAATAGAGTCAGTCAAGTTATTTTTTTAAATAAAAAAAGATAAAGAGCCTGCCCTCTGATTCATAGAATATTAAAAGGAGAATAACAATGTAGTAAAATACTGACTAAAATTAGGGAATACTTTGTGGAATTTCCAGTATTAGTATAAGAACAAAAAGTTTTGCTTTTTAACACATTGAAAAATTGGGAATAAAAAGGAGAAATTTGAATTGTCAAATCTGTTATACAGATTTTTAAAATCTCTGCTAGTTATAAGTACTTGTGATTTAAGAGGCAAACATAGCAAATCAAGCAAAAAACAATCGAACAACAACTAGTTTATAAAAATAGAGGAGGAAAACCAAGTTTATAAAAATCCATTTTACCTCGTAGCATGAACCTGCTTTTTGCAACATTCTCCAAATCCATCTTTTCCTCCAAGGTTTGCACTTCCTTCAGGTCCTGTTTGCTCTGTCCAGTGCTTTTGGTGACTGAAAACTCCCGTATTTCTTCATGACATGGCACTAGGAGGTCAGCATGTTCCATGCTGCCTTTTCTTGGAGTATATTTTCTTTGGTTGTCCCTTTCCCCAGTTTTATTTAGGAAAAGGGAGGAACTCCCTTCTTCCTCAAAGGACCTGTTCTTTCTCACTTCCCTCTCCTCTTGAGCTAAGATTCTCTCAGTTTCCATCTCCCCAAATTCCCTCGATCCTCGCTTGCTTCTGATATCTTCCCCCAAAGGTTGCCACCCTTGTGGCTTTAGGATGCTCTTCACTGAACAGTCTGCATTTTCCATTGGTGAATGGAATCCAAAGTCGGCAGCACCTGCATTTTCTTCCACCGATGGCTTTGTCCGTAGATCCCCTGCATACATTGGAGCAACTGTCGATGCCACAGTAGACACAGATGTGTTAATAGTAAGAGAGAAAGGAGTGAGTTTTCCACTCTGAACCTATAAATGATTAAAAAAATACAGCTCACATAAGTCCAATGTACATATTCATACAAGAAGCCCTCATTCAGTAATAGCTTTCACAAGTCCTGATGGAAGGATAGAAAGAGTGTTTAAGGACTGGTAAAAACTACTTAACATAGTTACATAAAGTCTTCTTAAACAGAAAAAGGAAATAGAGTTAAAAGAAAGGACATTCTTTTGTCCCTCTACAATGGGAAATTGTCTAAATTATTTTTGAAGAATAAAGAGAATAAATAAAAAGGAACTATAACTGGCGGCCTTCTTTCTTGGGATAAAATCACTGAAAGACCAACATTTAGAGGTAGGTCACCTAAACTCTCTAAATTAATAGCGAAAAGAAAACATTAAGCTCCTTTGTCTCATGACTAAGGACAATTAGGGCATGTACACACCTGTTCCACTTCTCCAAGGGTGACTGGTTGAGTTTGGTAACGAGAATTCATCCTCCTCTGCCTAGCATCCACTCTGTTTCGGGTAGAAATCGCTTTTGAGACTGGCTGGGACAATTTGTTAAACAAGGCCAGCTTCTCTGCTAAGCTCAGAGTGGAGGAATCAGGTTCACCTTGTTCAGCAGAATCTTTGGCCTCATTTGCCTGTTCTCTAGCTAGTGCCTTTTGGTGTGCCGATGCCTGCAAACTGAAAGTAACACAAAGTCAGTTAAGAAACAGAAGGGGGAAACCTAACCCGGCCACTTGTTTGTGTTTAATGCCCCCAAATCACTGATATAAAAAAAAAAAATTTGAATCATTTGCCATTTTTTTTTTTTTGGCCACTAAACAAAGAAAGGGTAGGGGTAACTTTTATGTAGTCATTCAGCAACTAAGTAGAACAGCCAGTGAAACAGTGACGAAGCTGACTTCTTCAGAATTCCAGGGCAACCCCAGATAGACAGCAGAATTATCAAGTCAATGAAGAGCCCGGAGTGAGTTATGACATGATTTGTTCTTAAAACAATAAACAGAGAAACAATTCACTATCAAAAAAGGTAATAGATGCTTGGGCTGCACAGTCTTGTTTATAAGGAAAATGTGCATATTTCTAAGTGTCAGTAGTAAATTAGGACAAAGAAAACATTTCTTAAAATGCACATGCTTATAATTAACTTTTCTTCCTCCAGTTTATTAAGGAATGGACAACAGAGTAGTCTTTGTGTACAACACCACAGACTTTGAGATATTCACTAGGATGGTTTGAATGGATTTAGTTTAGAGATTCTTCTCAGCTTTTCATCAGAGTAATTTCTCCTTACGGTTTCTGTTAATATTCAGAATTTACATATATTTGAAATGTCCAGTAAATGCTTAAAGAAGTTTTTAAGGAAGTAATACATTTATTTCATTTCTACCTGAAAATGGGGATTTATGATTTACATAATCACCCTCGATTCAGGAATGTGTTCATAAAAGTGTTTGCCTCCTTTATAAGACACTATCCCTTGACTATAATTAGTACAACTTGGCACAGACTAAATTAACAACAAAATCCTAAAGTGCCCCAGACCCCAAAGCACTATCTCTGTTCTTAATGGAGAATCCAGTCATTAATGGGAGTGTTGTGACACGTCTTTCTGGTTCAGGATGGTTCTAAATGGAGTCTTCAATACCCAAAGGGAGTCCTGATTCTGTACAGGTTACACCAGTTACATTTCTGTATCAGCATTTCACATTCTTTGATTGTTCTTTCCTCTGGCTTGTGCCATATGCTACTATCATATGTTTACTGAAACAAGGAGACCATTTACAAAAACTTAAAAGTCATAGAATACAGTTTGGAAAAAGGTTAAGAGTAAAAGCTGCCTATCTGCCTGTGGTTAGTATCATAGGTCATTCTGTCATATTGCAAGAGATTATGAATTAGAAATATACAGATATATATATATATATGCTACCCGAAAAAGAAAGAGCTACTTTTTAGATTCAAGATCAAAAACAAAATAAAAATCAGATGTTACCATTAAAAAAAAAAAAGCAACCATGCAAGATTGTTCATTCCCTTTATTTCTTGGAAAGATACTGATGCAATTCTTTTGCACTGGGTTTCTTTATGGGAAACAAAAATGGTAAGTGAAGTTAGAATGACCCTAAGCCCAACAATTAACATAAGCAAACAGGCTAAACTTCCTCATGCAAGACAAAATGAAGTTACCCGTACCTTACATTAGAACAAAACAAAATGCCACGCGTTTCTAGAATAACTCAATGCATTGACTTGACAAACATATGAAAGATTTGAAAGCTGTGTCTGCTGCCTAGCACTTTGCATTCAAAGCCACATGCGGGTGTTTCTCTCCAGTACCTGGTAGGTTGCACAGGGCTCTTAACTACAGTGGGATTAGGAATTCTTGCCATGACATTGTGGCTGGTCACAGAATGTGAAGCAGGGATAGATTCCCTTTAAAAGCAATTGCCAAAGATGGAAAATTCACAAGGAGAGAGAAGAAAAGAAGCATTAAGAAAAGCATGATTTTATGCACAGAAAAGATAAAACAAATAAACAGTTTTACAAAGCTATTTGCTAAGGACTTTTGTAAAATTACAACAGAATTTGAAAAGAAATTGAAGACACAAACTCACAGATATGGAATTTACTTAAAAGTTATACTGCTGTAAGCCAAATTATTTGTAGAGGTTCTTAGCCTATCAACAAACATCTATTAAGCACTTACCGTGTGCCAGGACAGTGATGATATGAAGAAAAGCAACAAACAGTCCCTACCCAACAGGAGCATACATCGGAATGGGAATATTCTAACAGTTAGAGTCCACGAACCACCAAATATCAATCATCAATTAAATAAGTACCAGTGAATTAATATATTGTATTCTGGTCAACAGTTTTCTTTATCAACTTATTAGTCACTGCTTTATTAATTACATGGTAGAGGAATAGCAAAAGAAATTTTTCTCAATCTTCTCTCTTTGATCTTTTATGCTTGAATTTACTTTTTCTTTCCAGAACTAATACCTGATTATTATTATTATTTTCAATACAAACCACAACATGTAAGAGAGTTTGAAGATAACTTAGTCAAGACCACATAATTTTAATATATGGAAAAATAGGGGCATTATGATTCATTTTATGGCCATGAAATTCATTGACTTTAACACATGACAAGAACCATTTAAATGTATCATTCACTCAAGTGTTCTATACTTCTATACAACAAATATCAAGAATGATTTGCATAGGGGGCTAAAGTGGACAAATTCACAAGACACAACAATAACAACAAAAAAACTCCCTAAAATATTTTCTCAGGAAAAAATAACTCCTGAATAAATCAAGATTGTTGCTGCTATTGTTAAATTAAGGCTAAATATAAGATCAGAAAATACTTCAAATTTTCAAGATCTGTCTTTTCATCATGGGTGGGAACCTCCCTTCACCGAAGCAGATCACACTTCCAATCCTTATTCAATTGCTCTCATGAGCTGTCATGACCAAAAAAGTTTCCTCGGTGTCCAACCTTCTGATGAGTGTATCTAGAATTGGTTAGTCTGGTTCCCAGGCAACAGATACACCATCCATTGCTATCCTCTCACTTTAAGTTCTTCCCACTTGCAAGGGCCTGCCAGAGTTTGACAGGATTTTCAGGTAACACAATGTTAAAGTTAAGAATTTAGTGAAGGAAGATCTGGTAACTGAACAGAAAACAAACAAACCAAAAAACAAAACACCATTCTTGAAGGAAATGAAATTGAAATTAAAGCCAATTTCTTGCATGCTGGGGTACAAATTACCTCAAGATTTAGGACCAAATCCCAAATTTTCCATTATTCAAGAAGATTCCTGCTAGGTAATATTTCAGGTTTTAAATCCCTTTGGAAAAAAGTGCTATGTTTTAAAAGTCATGGACTAGAGGAAAGAAAATCATTGGCTAAGCCACAAACTTTTACTTGATGATCCTCCTCACTGGCTCTTCCCTTCCAAAACAGGATCTTAAACCAAGTCCAACACAGGAGGGAGACTTACGTTGCTGCAATGACCACTTCCTCAGTGGTGATGGGCTGTGTGTGAGATCTGTCCTGCAAACGGCGAAGGCGTCGCTCCACGGCTGCATTTCTGGAACGTGGCTTTGGAATATTTTTTTCATCAAATGATTTTTCCATTTCCTAGGAATAGAAATATGTTTGAATGTCTGACCTGGGGAGGGAGGAATGGGGGAAAGAAGACTGCCTTAATAAAAAATGTGTCTGCCGAGTTTCTCCCCGGTGTTTGTCTTCTTGAGATGTAGTACTCATTACCAATGACATACTCTCGCTGTGAAAACTGGCATCATAGAGGGAGTAAAAATATAGCCCCTGAAAACTCTTCAAGGGGCACAGTTGGAACATTAGACAGAAAAAGACAGGGCAGCTTTTGGAATCTTACATTTGACATTAATTGTAGATACCCATGAGCTGTAAATGGAAGGCTAAGTAATGCTTTTAATTAAAGGAATTCAAACAGGGCCTGAATGTTGCAGATGGGGATTTATGCTTGCGGTATATGTTAGCTTGGATCATCCCGATACCTCTTCTAATGGTACCATCCGTGAACTCTCTGTACTAAGATTTTTAGAAACATGCCCAGGCCTGGACAGTTACCCTGAAAAGGAGCCTTTTGGCAGCAACACTCAGCTTGGCGCGTTCATCCAATTTTTCTTCATCTGCAAAAAACAATGAATTAAAAATCATGTAAAGTTTTACATTTAAAATATTTAGTCCTTTTAAACTACAATACTGTTTACTGAGAAAAATAACAATCAGTAACATTTTCAACTGGAATCAAGCGTCAATAAAGACATTTTTATTGCTGTCACAAGGAATAATAATACTTTTCTGGCTTTCTTAGTTTTCCACTAAATGACTCTGAATGATTGTGCTTTAAGGATGGATACATTTTCCCAGAGGTACCAAAAATATTTATAACAGCAACTTTTGTAATTTGGAAGAATTGGTAACAAAGTAAATGTCCATTGACTAGGAAATGAGTAAATAAGTTGCAGTACATGTAATGAAAAATCAATATGGCATAAGATGTGGTGAATATATAATGACTACAAAATAACAAAACACGAGTCATATGAACAGATGCAACATGAAGGAAGCAGAACCAGGAAAATATACACAATGATGACAAAAGAACGAACAATGACAAAATAACTGAATCCTGGAAAAAATAGTTTTAAAAAGGTGCCAATCTTCTTTGCAAAGGTGGGAAATTATGAGTGTGGAACACTATGACAATGTTCCTTTTTCTAGAATGTGGATTAACTTGGCTGAATGTTTTTCCCCCTTTTTTAATTCTTTGCCAAAAGGGATGTTTCCCTGGAAGAGACATGAGAAATAGCACATTGGGAAATGTAAGTGATAAAAATCAGAATATATCAACAAAATTTTATTTTTGAAAAGTGAGATGAGCTTTATGAAAAGGACTGATAAATGCATTAGTCACTTTCTTTCTTTTTTTACATCAACAAGAAAAACATGCCTTTTGGGTTTAAATCACTTTTTCTATAGCACTCACTAAAAACATTTCTGAAAACCTATGTCTAAGAATTCAGTGTGGGGAAGGGAATCCAAATCATTCTAGACTTGGCAACTTAATTCTTCATTGTGCTGAAATATGTATTTGATAAAGAAAGCAGATAGGTACCTAAAGTCATGTGACAGTTTGTAATTATCATTTGTTCCAAAACTCAAATTCTTTTTTTTTAATCTAAAGTTCAAAAAGAAGACATATTATCAGTAACAGTATTATAGACATTCTTACCCTCAGCAGTTGGCATTTCTGAATTTGAAGTGGATCTAAAATAATAATAATGAAAATTAATTAGTTGGGAGTGGATGATACAAATGAATCATCATTTTTAAGGTAAAAAGAAAAAGATTATATTCTGATGAGGGAAATAATCCTGGCAGCATTTGGGTTGTGAGCAACTCATTTGCAGTCACTGTTGATACAGCAGCATATGTGGAAGCAGTTACAGCAAAACACAAAATTTGTGGAAGAAAATGAGGACGGAGTGCAACTTTAAAAACGTGATTAACATTTAAGATAGGGGCCAATTCTCACCATTTCTGTCCAGCAGACTGAGGATATAACAACAATTTATTAATTTAAAAAACTCATCAAAATACTACCTCATAATTTACAATAATGAATGGCAATAGTTTCAATAAACTGTGTTTTACTTCAAAAGGAAGCTAAATGGAATAAAAGGTTTGACTATGACTGAGTTTATGTTGTTTTTATAAAAGCATTAGTGTCAAAAATTTTTTACAATTCTAAGTAACTTCAGAATTGTATAATTGGTATTGTTATTTTATTAAAAGAAACACTCAATCTGGAGGCAAACTTCTTAAAGAAACATATTTAACAAGTCAAACAAATTTCAATCAAATTTTGTTTTGTTGGTTTTACTGGCTATAGAGTTAATAGAAACAATCAAAATTCTGTTTAAGTGATTTGGAACTATTGCTATTTGCATAATGAACTAAAATTTCCCCTGTTATCTCAATAAAACTCCACACACACATGCCTACCTATCCATCTCCTTTCGTTCTGCTGAAGTTATAGGTTGAGTTCTAAATCTCTCAGAAGTTTTTCTACTTTCGCCAGGAGAAAAATACCGTCTTGGCTTCCGGGACCCTCTCTCCTGTTCCGTTTTGGTAGGCAAATCAATCCCTGTGGTTGACCGCTCAACCCGTGATTGACTTTTACAGTCAAAGGACAGAAAATGCACGGAAGAAGGAAAACAGGAAGAAAGAGAAATAGAATAAAAGCACAGACATATCATCCATTGATACTGTTAATTCACTCTGCATGCCTCTATCATGCATAGAAATAAGGTAAAAAAGAAAACCACCAATTCCAGCTGATCAATATTATATTTGTTCCATTAGCAAGCAGAAGCAAAAGAGTAGGTTTGGGGCCACTTCCTTATTCAGTTTGCCCTATGTGTGTCTGTGAGCTAAGCTATATGCTTCAATGCAGGACACAACAGATGTTGAGATTGTGGGGGGAAAACTGCCAAGAACGTGCAAGTGACACACCAGGAATATTTTTCAAACGTCACCTACAGTTCAAATTTCTTGTTGGCACTGACAGACTCCAGAAAGGCATTTCGGAGCTGGGCAACAGAGACCTTTGTGTCCACTGTGCCAACTTCTCCAGGCAGTACCTCATCTCCTGCATGCTGAAATGGCAGCTCTTTCTTTGAAACAGTTTCCATACATTTGAAGACTTCTGGTTTGGGGTCCCCGGTGTGATCAGAGAGCGATCGAGTGAGGAGTTTGTGTTTCATTGTGGACACTTCCTGCTTCTGGTGTTTGGATGAAGCAGCCTCAGAAACAGGTCGATTTTGCACATACATAACTGTTTCGTTTCTTCCAATTTTCTCAGGGGGCTGGTACTGGGCTTCAGATAATTGGGCTTGGCTCTCGAGGTTCTGCCAAGATTCCAAGGCACTGGTTCTCTGCTTGCTTGTGATAACTGAGCTAACTGTTGGCCTCCTTTGGTTATTGTTTTCTGAAGAGTCTTCATCATTCTTCACCTGTTCGTGAGCCTCAGGGTAGATTTTCCTGATTTTCCCAAATGCTTCTGTCCTAAAGGTGTCTTCCTTGGTGTCAGATTCATAGATATGAAGCTCAAGGTTCTCGTCCCTTCCTCCCTCTGCTGTAGCACTAGGTACGGGAAATTTTGTTAAGTCAGGAGCGGCTGGTTCCACCTGGGTGCTGCCACAGAAACTCTCTAGTTTTTCAGAGGCTACCAGCTTAGCAGTGTGAGTGTGACCAGCCGGCTGAATGTAGCCATGGATTGGCTGGCGGGTGGAACTGACTGACTTGCTCATCACCCTGTCAAAAGCAGATGTTTCTGACTGCAGGGACATGCAATGGACTGAAGCTGGCTGATGTTTCCTCTGAGTGAAAGGATCTGAGGCATTTTCAGGGCTGCTGCGAGCACTTTCCTCCTTCACCAATTTCTCTCTAACTTTTACTCTTTAAGAAAGAAAAAGGGTGAAAACGGTAAAACACAGTCACTCTTGGAGGGAGAAAAAACATGCATCAATTGTGGACCATAAAGTTCAAGAAAACCAACCCAATATTTTATGCCTTTGAATTTGAAGGCATAAAGGGTAAAAATCAAAGGAACCCATTAAACTTCCAAGTTATATACTTCACTCCATTGACATGTTTCCCAATTTCCCAGTAACCCATGCAAAATATTTTGTTTTGTTTCTGAATCTTTGTAACAAAAATCCAGAAGTGAGGGTCAACAATCCTAAGTGTAATTCCAGGGTGCAGAGATCAGCATGCCTTTAGGCATGCATGGTCTCAGCATGAGTGTTAACCAACATTTTTACACCAATAAAAACTTCAAATAAACAAAATCATTGTCATTTAGAAAAAGATCCTAAATTTCAGGACTATTTTCAGGACAAGCAGAAAAGAGGGAAAAACTAAATTGTCCTCGGGAACTGCTTTTGCATGAGTTAACTGTTCATATTTTTCAAAGGATGCATGCTAAGTTTTAATCATTTCTAAAATAGGGACATAAAAATTCCTCTTCTCCAATGGGAATTGGAGGCAATAAAAAGCACAAGCACTCAGAGAATGAGAGCTGCCATTTTGGTTTTGAGTGAAAAAATGAGAAAGGAAAATGATTTAAAAGACTATTGCTATATGACGACACTGGGTGAAGAGAGCTATCATTAACTCTGCCACTAAGTAGCTGTATGATGGGTCTCTGTTTCCTCATAGGAAAAAGGAAAGGTTTGACTAGAGAATCTCTCTGTAGAGTATATACTTGTGGGTTCTAATAAACTAAGGGTAGGAAAGAGAGGTAGTATGTTGTAGTGGCAACAACAATTTAAATGTTAGGCTGAGACAATCAGACACTTAACCCAATTGTGACAATTGTTGCTGATCTTTAAAGAAGTAGGAAAAAAAAGTGGCATTACAGTTGGCAAGAAAAGAAAAAAACTCAATCAAAACAATAACAACAATAACAAAACCTTTTGAAATATACCACCAGTTTCTATATTTCAAAATCTACTGAGGGTATGGCTACAATTTCTTTTGTTGTTGTTACTGTTGTTGTTGAGGCAATTGGGGCTAAGTGACTTGCCCAGGGTCACACAGCTAGGAGGTGTTAAATGTCTGAGACCAGATTTGAATTCTGGTCCTCCTGACTTCAGGGCTGGTGGTCTATCCATTGCACCACCTAGCAGCCTCTACAATTTCTGAAGTCATTTAAAGGCCTTGGAACAGTACAAAACTATTTTCTAAAAGTTACTAAAATCACTTCAGGTCTACATTTTGTTCAAATAGTCTGCATTAAACCAGAAGGAACACATACACATATGCATACATATACATCTACAAATGGGTAGAAAATATGCTTAGATGCTTGATTCTGATTTATTTTTTAAATGAAGAATTGGGATGACAAGGGAAAAAGTAATTTTTAAAAACAAATGGAAGGATTCATCAATATCAAGATTAATGAGCAAGATCACTTTCAATTGCAACATATATGTTAAAAAATAGATATTGTCTAAATAACCTGATTTTCCCAGTTGCAATTTTTTTTTTTTTTTTGGACACAAGATGTGAAATGCCCGTGATTACAATGTGCCTCTTCATTTTTAAAAAGCAAAGGCACACACAAAAGGCTGTTTATTCCTCAAAGCCTTGGAAATAAGCACGGTCAGCTATTATTTCCTCCTAGAAAAATAGGCAATGTTGGAGGTTTTCATATTCATAACATTTGTTAATCAAAAAATGGCTGCAATGGGGCTTAAACTTCCCAGTGGAATGTGTGCTTCTAATTAGGGATAATTTGGATGTTGTCACCAGACTAGAGCATAGAGACTGCTTGAAATTTTGTATATGGGAGCTTTGTCTTTCTTACTCCTTCTCCTAACTTAAAATGAAATGATAGTGGATTTTAAAAATCTGTTTTTCAAACCACACTGTGAATTTGTCATTTCAAAGCACTACTGAAAACAAACTGTTAGTTTGAATGGCAGAGGAAATGCAAACAGGTTAAGTTTGGGGTAGACAAGATGAGAAACATATAGGAAGTTAGTCCTAAGGGAAAACAACAAGGAGGGGGGAAAACCATTTAAAATGGTATTTAGTTCTTTACTAAACATGCAAGTACTTTATTAAATATTAGCGGGAGAAGGAGAAGAGGAACAGAAAAGGAACAACAGAAATAAAAAAGGAGAGGGGGGAGGGGGAAGAGAGAGAAAGGAGAAGAGGAGAGGGGAAAGAGAAAAGAAGAGGAGAGAAGAAAGAGAAGGGAGAGGAGAGAAAAGAGGAGAGGAGAGAGAGGAGAAAGAACAAGCAAACTTTTATGGAATGACTTCTTGAAGTCATTTATTAAACACACAATTTTCTAGAGCACAGACTTTGAAGAACAGGAAAATTATGGGTGAGAAGAACCAGAAGCAGCAACTAATCACACAGTTTCAAGATGAGAGATACCTGGAAGGCCAGTTGATAAGTGAAGGTGTGTCTCCTTCTGAATCTTTCTGGAGAAACCACTCATGTTTGGGTTTCCCTAGGCTACCACATACAAAAAACAAAACTTCAGATCATTTTCTATTAACAATTTTGAAAAATAACACAGAGACTTAAAACTTAATTGCCCTCCTCCCAGACAAACAAATAGCAGTCCACAGATTTCAGTGAAGAAGAGAATTCCTAATTTTTGAAAAAAGGAAGAACTTTTCAATGGGTTGGTGCTGACATCAGCAGGGATTCCTGAAATAGAATCATCAGTTCCTAATCACTAACAGCAGATTTAAGGAGCAAATGTCTTTGTCCCATATACAAATAATTTAAAGAACCCCAAAAAATTCCACTAGAGGCACTGCTTGCCATCAGACATTAGGTATATCCCTTCCATGGATGTCATTTCAATAAAATTAAAATTGTGCTAAATATTTTTATGGTTAGAAAGCAGAAATCTTAGCTACAGATAAATATATCTGGAAACTTGCATTATTCATTTTGCCAAGTTGAATAGGCAAACATCAAACTACTTTACACATGAAAGAAGTATGACTAATTTCTAAAAAGTGAAAATGATATTAAAAGAAGTGGCAGAAATCCATAAGGCCATTCATTATCTGCTATCGTACATTCTTGAGAGTTTTTTTAGATCTATAGAATTTTGGTGCTAGAAGGACTATTGGTAATCATTTAATCTGAGCTCCTCATTTTGCAGATGAGTAGAGTTAAGTTGGGAGGGAGAATAAGTGACTTGCTGAGAGTCACATAATTAGTTAGATGCAGAATAGGACTAAAATTCACCTCCGTAGGTATCCCAGCTAATACTCTTTCTTCCACATTTATTTTCCACTAGAATACTTTTTTTCATTTACAAGTGGAAAAAGGATTGTACTTTTTTTTTTTTGAGTTCCACAGAGAAAGATGAAGATTAATGGATGGAAGCCAAAGAGACAGATTTTGGTTTGATGAAAAGAAAACTTGGAAATGATTAGAAATAGGCAAAAGGGAATTGTATAGACCCAGGAATCAGGAACCTCTCCCTTCACTAGAGGTTTTTGTTTGTTTGTTTCTTTTTGTTGAGGCAATTGGGGTTAAATAACTTTACAAGGATCACACAGCTAGGAAGTGTTCAGTGTCTGCAACCAGATTCAAATTCAGGTCCTCCTGACTTCAGGGCTGGTACTCTATCTACCGCACCACCCAGCTGCCCCTCAGGTTTTTAAGCAAAGATGACTATTGTCAGGTCTATTCAAGAAAAGATCCTTTTAAAGAACGGCGTGGATTGCTGAGGTCATTTCTAAATTCCCAACTCTAAGATTTTGATTAGTTCTACAATAAGGTATAGAGAAGGCACATCATGAGACTAAATGGGAAATGGGGAGAGGTAAAAGAACTGCATACTTCACATTATACTCAATTCAATACCCCTTTATTAAATACCTACAATGTGCCAGGCCAGATCCTAGGGATGCAAAGACAAAAAAGGAATGGTCTCTTCCCTCGAGGAGTCTCCAATGAATTTTCTACTTAATATGATTTAGTCTTTTAAAGAGAAAATACAGCCAAGATCTTGTCAGCAAACAAATAATCAGTATGATCTTAATCCCAGAGTTCCTAGGACTATTTAAAATCACCTTATTCTAAAAGTATGGATTAACAACACTTCCAAAAAACTTGTAGGGATTTAGAACAGTTGTTCCCAAAGTTAGCTTGTATACTCCTAAAGATTATCTGTGGGTTGGTCCAAAATGCATGGGAAGGTGTCTGGGAGATGGGAGGGGTCTATTTATTTTAACTGTCCCCATCACGAGGAACCAAACCAGTGTACCATGGTGTACCAAGTACCAAGTGTACCAAGATGGAACTTGGCTAAGAGGCAGCAAAGCTGGATCCCACCATTGCTTGGCTCTGAACCAAAGGAGGTAAGTTTATGAAAGCCTGTAATATTTGGGCTCCACCCTTTCTCTCTCAATTCCTTAAATCACTATTCACTGAGAACCCACAATGCCATCTTTGAGTTACTGGTTATCCCTAGGCCTGGAAGTAAATCTCTCCTCATTTCTGCCTCTCTGAAACCTTAGTCTCCTTGGAGGTACAATCCAAGCACCACCTTCAACAGAAAGCCATTCTTCATCTCAGCTATAAGTAGTTTCCTCTCTAAATCACTTTCTATTTATTGTATGCATTTCATATATATGTACCCAGCTGGGCATGCTGCCAAGCTTGGTTAGACTGTAAAGTCCACGAATGCAGTGGACTTTTTAAAAAAATCTGGCACATAGTAGGTATTTAATAAATGCCTGCTGATTGACAGATTGAACTTTGATTTGAAATACCACATCAATTGGGCTCACAGCTCAAAAAGGAGAGGATTAAGTAGGGCAAGGATAGTTTTGGTGAAAGTGTTAATTCTACAGAGAAGTTGTCCTTGCTTTGATGGGTGGGAACCAATGGCATACTTTGGAGGTCCATGGTATTTTTGGCCCCAAGGAAATGGCTAACAAACAACCCAAAAGAAACAGTGGGAAGGGGAAAATTCATAAGAAACAAACTATAGGCTGAATAAACCAAATAGTTTTCTATTTTTATATCATCTGTCCCTTTGATCCTGTGTAAGGCAAAACTCATTTTATTGTGCTTCACTTTATTGTAATAATGCTCTAAAAAACAAAAACAAAACAAAAAACAACAATTGAAGATTTGTGGCAACCATGCATTTAGTACATCTATCAGCACCATTTTTCAAATAGCATGTCCTCATATCATAGCTCTTGGTCACATTTTGGCAATTCTCACCCTATTTCAAACATCTTCATTCTTATTCTATCTCTTATGATGAGCTGTGACCAGTGATCTTTAATGTTACCATTATAATTAGTTTGGAATGTCACAAACTGTACCCATATTAGACAGAGAACTTAATTGACAAATGACAAGACATATATTATTGAAATTAGGACAATTAATAATCCTATAATGGCCTCTAAATGTTCAAGTGAAAGGAAAAGGCAATCAATGTGGCCAACTTGATTGCTGTTTTAGTTCAAGAAATTGCCACAGTCACCCCAACTTTCATCAACCATCACTCTGATCACTCAGCACCCATGAACAATGAAGCCAGACCCTCCACCAGCAAAAATATTACAGCTTACTGAAAGCTCAGATGACTAATGTTAGCATTTCTTGCACTAGAGTACTTCTTAATTAAGACATGTACATTGTTTTTTTAGACATAATACTATTGCATATTCAATAGACAAGAGTATAGTACAAGTATGATTTAATATGCTTTATATGCACTGGGAACCCAAATATGTGTGTGACTTGCTTTATTGCTATATTCTCTTTATTGCAGTGGTCTGGAACTGTACCCAGAATATCTCCAAGGTATGCCTGTATTTGAACACTGTATGGGAAATTCTGTCGATGCACTAAGGAAAGAAGAAAACACTTTGGTTGGTCTACTTGATAGTCTTGCATTTTGCACAGAAAAGGGGATAATGCAAAATGTGTAATACATTTAGCAGTCTTGTAGTCTACCTAAGACCTTGTAAGTCTACCTGGCATTTCAGGAAAATTACACAGCCTCCAGGATGAGGGATTTTTCCTTCCAAGTTCACAATCCATAAATTGTCAACTGTTTATAAATGTGGCCCTCCTATTGTGATCACTATATTACCACCAAAAAAAAAAAAAAAAAAAAGAACAGGGTGGAAGATGGGTGAACCTTAGCCAGGGCGCTAATTGTTGATTAAAACACTACAAAAATCTTAATCTAGTGCTAAAAAAAAGCATTAAGAAGTTCAGAAAGAAAGAGCAATACCATTATCTAGTCTATCCTGACTATTCCCAAATGCTTCTGAAATTCTAAGTCACACAAATGCCCTGGAATAAACTCCCAGGCTTTATATGTTCAAGATTAAGTCAGTCCTCCTTTCAGTCCCTAATACATATTTGCTTAAACTATGACACTGGGTTTGCCCTCCCCACTTTAAAAGTTCAAAAAGGGAACTTTTCTCACACTTTTTTCTTGGACATCACAGAAATACAACATTTGAAGCATTTTTGATCATTAGAAAGAAAAAGATGTCTTCGGGCCCTTCCAAAGATCTTCTATTGTTAAGATGAATGTTTTGATTTTTCATTTACAGTGGGCAAAAGCAATTGTCCCAGTTAAAATCCTTGGGAACTGGGTGAGGTCTATATTGAATCTGCTTAGCTAGGCTTAAAAATTAAAACATGTCAAACTTTTATTTTCTTTTAATGGACCACACACAATCAAGCAATCTGTCCCAGATTTTTTTCCCCAAAAGTCAAAATCAACCCTTCTCCCACTGAGAAAAGCCCAAAGTGGTCAATCTTTGAATGTTTACATTGGTAGAAAAGCCAAAAGCTTCTTTTTGAAAGCTGATTAAAAGCATATCTTGGCTCCCAGAAATAGTAAATCAAAATACAGAACTGATCTGGCTAATTCACAGGCGCCTAAAAATTGGGGTATGCAATGGAAATTCTTGGTCAGGCTTTTCCCCAGAGCTACAGCCTGAGTATAACTACTTAGGGGTGGCCAAATTCACCTCCGAGATTCAGATGAAAGAATATTTATGTCATTTCATTAAAATAACTATTTTACTTTTGGAGCTTTGGGAAAGGATTTGGAGAAGTTATACATCAGGTGAGTTTCCAAACTTATAAGCAAAAAAATGGAAATTCCTGAATGGGAGACAGAAAGCTGAGGTGTAAAGCAATGAGAAAGGCAGTGTCTCCCTGGAAGTGACCAGTTCAGCATCAGATAAGATTCCGAGCTCTGTAAGGGACAATTGATGCTCAATTACAGAGAGGAGGTAACAAGGACAAAGTGGTCCATTACATTTTATTGAGTTTAAAGGACACTCTCTCCTTAGCCAAACCAAAAAGAGTGGAAACATAGAAACCCAAAGGGACTTAAAAAGGGTGTTTGGGGCTGCTTAAGTTGTGAGATCACCCAGATTTCTTCCAGCCTCTTTTTGAAGTGTTTGATCAAGGAATTTCTGTCTTAGTGTTATAATCTGAAGTCCTTTAGGAGGATTAGAATTGGGAGTGAGAGAGGACGTGTGTCAAGGAATAAATATGTGAGAGAAAAAAGGACTGCTGTAGAGGAGGAGAGAGGGTGTGGGAGCAGTCCAGACCTCAGTCATGTTGACTCTGAAGACTTTCCAGAAGCCTGGGTCATTCTCGGGTCACTCAGAGGTTTCAAGTTCTTTCAAATGATTGGATTTCCACATACTCTACTGAGATCTTGACCATTATGGTAGCACCTTAGGAGCTATCAAAATTACCTCAGATAAGATAATTCATGGGACTAGGATGGAACCAGACAAGCCTTCACGAGTGAGAAAATAATATATATATATATATATATTAGTTCTATCACCCCACAATGCTCACTTCAACAGGGGCAGGATGCTCTGAGATCCAATACTTAGTTATCTGAATCACATAATTACATAATTAAAATAATTACTGGATTACAGCAGGGATTCTGAGGGTGAAGATGTTTCTTGGAACAGGTAACTTAATGTCCTTGTTGAAGGGATTGTGAAAGGGAAAGCAAATAATTGGGAAGTTCCTGAGAAATCCAAAAGTCAAATGCCCAAACATAACTCATATAATCATGGAAACATAGACATTGGGCTAAGAAAAACAAAAATAGGGCACATGCAAGGAAAGACCAAAATATTTCACAATTGATCCTCAAATTAGAATATCCATCTTTCTTATGCTGCTCACTTCAATAAATGCTTACAGGAGGAAATGAACAAAAGTCAGTTAAAGGCATATTAAAAAGGAGACTTATTTCAGTGGAGCTCAAATCATATTAGAGTACCACAACAGATCACCATACTATTAAGCCTACTTAATTAACAGATAAGGAGAAAGACAAGGGTTATACTTACAAATTCTTTAAGGGCAAGGATCATAGCTAAAATTTGCTTCTCCCCCCAGGGCCTAGTAGACTGGCAGGCAAATCAGGCAACAAGCACTTAACAGTGCTTATCATTTTGCCAGGTACTATGCTAGGCAAACAACATAGAAAAAATTGTACATATAAAATATATATAATATAAACAAGATATTCAAAGGTAAGGTGTGAATGATGGAGGTGGGAAGGGAGGGATTTTAGATACAGGAGATATTAAATAATTATTTGTTGTGTTGTGTTGAATAATAATTTGTCACAGTTCAGACGTGAAGAGCTACCCAGAAACATCACAAAGTTAGATAAATTCCCTAAAAAATTTCCCCAGAAGGGGAACGATAGGAAATCTCAATTTAACAAAGTTTGAGAAGAATATAGATAGTTATAGTCAGCCTACCTAGAGGAAGAAGGGAAAAAGGAGTGGAAAGAGTTTTCTTGTTTATTCATTTTCTCCCCTTGTTGCTTATTTTATGTATATAATCAGAAACAGCAAAATAGAAAAGTGATTTACAGATCTATCACTATACTTATACTAGCAGGCATAGCATCGGGAAAAATAGGGAAAGGGAAATATTTGAATGGGGTAGTACAAATTTTTTTTTAATTGCCCATCTGGCTTCCACATTCCCTATCTGCAAAAGGAAGAATTTGGTTAGAAATATTTCAAAGGAAATATTCCCTTCTAGAGCTAATATTCAATAGTTCCAGGAAACTAAAAAGAAACCTTCAATATAAATACAGTAACTCTGTAGAAGCCCATAGTTTTTACTTCCATAAAAAGAAAAAGAAAGGAAGGAAGCTCAGTTAGTATCACAGTCAAGAGGAACAGCAAGGTTTCTTAGATTTATTTTATAATTGTTACTCAATTAACACTTTATATTTTTGACTCACACAAGGAATCATCTTTCTCCAAGGTATAGGAGATAGCTGTGCCCTCTGCTTGGCAGCTACATTAGAGATTAGGATGATTATTAGAGGACCACAAAACAACAGAAAAGGCATTAGTTTTTAGTGAGTGCTAGAGTAGCCTGGAGAATGGCAACGAGCCTATCAAGGGATTTCACAAGAGAGGAAAGTGTAATAACAATTGCTTAGAAGGATGCTCTTGAAAGAGGCAATGTTCCAACAGTGAAGATCATTCTCTAAGACAATCTTAACTGATGAAAATAAACAGAGCATGAAGAATAATGAAATACTACAGGATCAATGAGTAAAGAGGAAGAAATTCTTCCTATCTAGGGTGTTCCTATCTTTTCCTATCTTACCACGTTGTAGGTCTCTAGCTTCTTTGGCTATGGTCCCATGCTTGCATGTCCGTCTTGTCTCCAACTTCTTCCTCCACTCCCTGTCCCCTTCTTAGTTTTTGGTGAAGTGGGAAGATTAGGTTTTACATTCTAGAATCCATCTCCACGCTGCTCTAACAAGGTCATATTTTTAAAATCCTTTGCATAATGGCAGATTTGGGTGCTAGCTAACATGTAGAAAGATTAGTCTAAAATAGCCCAAAAGTCCATTCCACCAGGGGGAGAACTAGAGCAACAACTAAGAGCATCTTGGAGTAAAAAACAGTAGAAAACATTGTGACAGTCTTCTTTCTTTGTATCCCCAGCTTCCAATTTTGGAAGCTTCAACAACCTACAAGATTCACCTAGAAAAGGAGCAAAATGAAATGAGTGCCAGATTTGGACTCAGAGGAATTTCTGTTCCAGTCTTGTCTCAGTTAGTACTTCTTGTATAACAATGGACAAATCCTTTCTGGGACTTCATTTAAAATGAAGATGTTAGATGAGGTGACTTAAGGTGAGATCTTTTCCAGACTTACATCTATGACCTTATAAGCTAAGAAAGGAGAAATCCTTTTATTTCTATTCCCCATCCATGTTGGATTTTTTTCCTTAAATTGCTTAGAGCTAGAAATGTATTCTAGGTCTTTTAAACCACAGAGCTTCCTAATTTTTTTCCATTCACGACCCCTTTTCATCCAGTATTTTTTTCTGTGACCCTGGTATATAGGCATATAAAACAAGTATACAAATCAAACATTTACTGATAAAAAAATATAATATTATGACCTCCATATTCAGTTATGAGACCCTAGATAGGGTCATAACCTACAGTTTAAGAAACTGGATTCTAGACCATGTGGCTAACAGAAAACAGTCAATCAGTAAGCATTTATTAAATATCTGCTATGTGCCAGACACTATCCTAGAAATCCTAGACTCATGCTCTTTCTTAGGAAGAGCAATGTTTCACTATTAAACTAGTACCTAAGGAGTAAGGAGAACTTTATTAATGAAGATGTCATTTCCTAATGAGCTTTAGTAGTTCTTTCATTACAAAGGAGCCATAAGAAAGCAATCAAGATATAGGAAAACACCAGAAGAGTCTTAAAGCTCTATTTCCCACTGTGTGCTGATAGTCACAAACAGCTATGGCTTCCTTGTACTTGGATTTTGCAAAACAACCAGTTTCATGAAAAGAAAATGTACTATTAAGATTTTGCAAAAGAAATATAATCTTTGTGGGACATGTGAACTGGCTTTTTATTCTGAAAATATGGTCATTTTATACAAGACCTACAAGAAAGCAGGTGCTCAGAAGCAAAAGATTATTCCAGACTATTAAGAGTTTTATTTATTTATTTTTAATTGCACTCCACTGGCTCTTTCTCAAAGATGAAGAGTAGAATTAGGACATTGATAATAGTTTATAGCTACAAAGCTGATTCATTTTACCCCTTCCCTTCCTAGTTTATCTTCAGTGTACTACATGAAGAGACTGGGAGTGGAGAAATAATAAGGAATCTTTTCTAAGCCAGCACACAAATGTGGCTTCCACACAACTCAACAATTAGGTATTCACAAACTCCCCTCTTAAAATTCAAACATCCTGTAGGAGGATTAAGTTTTCAGGTCATATCTAATATAAATTATTTTAATTCCCTATTTTAGAAATCTAGGAAATGCTTTTAAACTCATGTTTAAGATAAGATTTTGGAGTAAGGTGGTTGTGCATTAGGGTAAAGAACATTAAGCAACTAGGAAGAGAAGGAAAAGTATACCAAAAGAGCATGGAAAGACAAAAAAGACACATTTTTAACTTGGGTTCCAACTAGTTTTGGAAAATTGCAAACTTTAGTCTACTTCAATTTAGTTCTAAATTCCTCTTGGGAGGACAATAAGTAGAGAGAAAGAATTCAAGAAGGGGAAAAGAGAAGAACTTTCATTCATGCATGTCACTCCCCCCCCCCCCTTTATAGTGATAGATGATTATCAATTACTACAACACAATCAGTATTTGTGGGATTTCCTAGTTATGTTGGTAGGGATGTATCTAAACTGCAGAATGAGGAATGTTGAGTTGAGGCAACATAGCAAAGGAGTGAATGAATTACTGAACTGTGAGATTTGGGATAATTAGAAAATAGTATAAAACAAACTTAGTAGAAAAGATGATAGAAGAGGAAAGGGCTCTGTCCTAGGTCCTGTCCTATCTTCATTTCACTTCACTCACTCATTTGGTGACTTTATCAGCTCCAATTGTGTTTAATGATCAACTCTATTCCAGTTCAAGTATCTCTCCTGAATTCCACATCATCATCCCCTACCTGTTGGTCATTTCAAATTCAAAATCCAATATTTAATTCAATCTCAATATGTCTAAAACAGGAACTCATATTTTCCCTGTCTCCTCTTAACCCCGATCTTCCCTCTCTTTCCAAATTTCCTATTTCTGACAAGGGAACTCCTGTCTTTCCATTCTCCCAAGTCTGAAAGATCTGTGTATTATCCTCCACTCCTCATTCTTCTTCAACGCACTTATCTAATTCTGCTACCAAATCCTGAATTTTTTCCCTTGATATCATTCCCCAACAGCTCCCTTTCTCACTAATCTCACAGCCACCATCCTGGTTTCAGGCCTTCAACCCTCTTTGCTTGAACTATTACTTGAACCTTCCAATTGATTCTCTTAACCCAAGTCTCTCTCTACTCTATTTTATGCTCCATATAGCTCCTACATCGGTTTTCCTTAAGCTCAAATTTGACCATGGTACCATGGAGGGGAGAAAATACTTGATAAATTATTAATGTGGTTTGAACCTAGTTTTATGTGGCTAGAAATTGTCTATTCCAAAACGTTAGTTCATGTTGTCCTCAGATACTCTCCAGGGAAACTGGAGTGTTTGTTTTAGGTCCAGCCATCCAAATAATATTTTTTCTTGGGGCTCCCCAATAGCTTGTGTTTTGACTTTATCCAAATTTTAATGAATATTTACATTTACTTGTTGACATATATCAAGCAATTTTGCCTGGCAAATGCCCCTTTCAGGAAACTGCCTAAGTGCCAATGTACAGCAGTTCCCTTGTTTGAACTCTATATAATGTGAGCCAGCATAGATTCAAGCAGAGGAGACTTTTTTTTTTTTATTTCCTGGCTCTAACTCTTCTGCCAAAGGATTTGATAAAAGTCTTCCTAAATTTTTTTCAGGCTTCATGTTTTCTTCTTGACCGACACTACTTCTTTACTCAATAAACTTCAATTGTCACCAATTTTCTGGAGCCCTATTTCACAGGAGGTTCCAGTCATGATTACTTCATCACCTCTGGCTTGATTCACTCTTTGCATTTTTCTACCTTCTCCCCAGCAGCTTTTCCTCCCTCCCCCCCCCCCCCAAAGATACCTTCATTCTGAGACACATCCTCAGGACTGATGAATTCCTAGCCCAGATGACCATTTCAGAAGAGGTTAAAGCCCGATGCTCATTATTCTCTTGGTTTGACTTACTCTCTGTATTTCTCCACCTCTTCCATCAGTAGTCTTGCCCAAGTGTGGCCACCATCTCCTTCTCCCTTCTTCTGCCCTTAATATGTTGGCTTTACCCTTTAAAATGTAACCTCTTTGAGAGAAGAGACTGTCTTGCTTACTTGCCTTTCCATCCACACTGTTTAGCACATAGAAAGGGTTTAATATATGTCCCATCTATTTATTAACTCTATAATAAAAAATAAGTTCCTTTAGCTGACTTTTAAAAGCCTTTGCAACCTGACCCAGATCTACCTTTCCAGCCTCTTTATAATTAACTTCCCTTCCAATAAGCTCCAGTGCAGCCAAACTGGCCCTTTGACAGCTCCTCCCAGCTGACATTTTAGTGCCCTTCATCCTGTGCCTGGAATGCATTTCCTCACCTCAGACTCTTCTTCTAAGCCTTTACATGTTTTAAGCACCAGTGCCTTGCTACATGAAGCTTTTCTTGTTCTCACCAATGACTAGTACCTGCCTCTCTAGTCAAGAAGATTATGGGTCCTGGTGAGGTCCTTGAGAACAGGATAGGTACTTTATAAATACTTGACTGACTGGAAAGGGGAAGGAAAAGAAGGTGCCAAAAATAAATGTTATCTGGATTTGGCTTTACTTCTAACTGTACCCGGGGGCCAAGGCAGCTGTCATTTAATAATAAAATACACATGTGGTTTGTTGCCTCATGGTTGTAAATACCACTAAGTGAAGACTTATTTGGCTTAAAAGGTAAAGTCAAGTGGATGTGACCCACATTCTACTAGTATTGGAAGTATGAGAAGATGATTATTAAAGTACCCAACAATTCTAGAACCAGAGTTTCCATCCTGGGAGGTGGGGAGGGTTTCTCTTAAATCACTTTATCCCACCCATTTTGATTACTTATAATAAGCATTTGGAACTTCCAGGAAGATGGAGGAACCAGAGTCCCTTTGAGTCCATATCTCATAGTATTAGGAAGGGCTTTGGAACAAATTGCAGCTCCATTCAGTTCCCCACCCACCATCTATTCTCCTCATCTGACCCCCGGAGCTGCTTGGCTTCTTGTGTAAAAGTTATAGTGATTACTGTAATTTATGTGAATTGACTATCATTTATGTCTAATTATAATGCTGCAAAATAGTGATTATATATTTCATTAAATATGTGTCAGTGAGAGAGGAAGCATGGTGTTGTGCAGAAAGAAAGCTGGTCCTGGTCAAGAAGTTCATGCTGCTTCACACTTTTTAGCTATGTGACCCTGGAAAACTCACTCTTTTAGAACCTCAGGAAGCTCTCTAACACTATAAATGTAAATCACAGGAAAAGTGCTAATCTGCATTGATAGATCCTGCTCCCCTAACCTCAAGCATCACTGGCAATTTCTTTAAAAGTTGTATTTGATAATGATGATCAACCATGAAAGACTTGGCTACTCTGACAATCCAGAAATTCCAAAGAATTCATGATGCTTCCAGACTCAGAGAAAAGAAATGAGAAATTCTAAATAAAGACAGAAGCATACTTTCTTCACTGTCTTTTCTTGGAGAGTTTTGATGTGTTTTCTTTTATAAAATGGATTATTTGGGGGGGGGGGGAAGAGATTCCATTTGATAAAACAATAAATTCTGTTCATTAGTTTAGTCTTCTTATTTCAAAATTAAAATAATTAGGAGGATTTAAAATCAGAATTCCAACTCTAGACAGAGTGGATGCACCCCTCCAGTTTGAATAAATTGACTTTATTTAGAAATCATATGTCAGAGGTCCATTCAATCAACAAATACTGCTTTCTATGAAGAACCGTGATTTGATTTTAATCTTTGTATATCCAGTGTCTAACATAGCACCTTGCACTTAATGGATGCTTAATATTTAAATACTTCTTGATTGATTGATTATCTCAAAGATCTTTTTAGCTTTAACATTGATAATTTCTGACTGCCATAGGTAATTGACCGCTAAAGATTGTTTTGGAGCATATAAAGAATGGTTTCTTCCTTCACTTAAGTGCTTTCCAAAAAAAATGGTATTGTCTAGAATGAATTTCTATGAAGATAGCTAAACAGATTTTGTTCCAAACTCCAGGTAAATTCCTTTCTAGGTCATTTAAAATTTTAATTAGTCTTTCAATTCAGTCATCCTTCAAAGTCATTGAAGTACAGATTCTAAGAGGTAAGGCAATATTCATGGCACTTCACTTGGCTTGGCTTTTGTTTTGACCTAAAGGAAATAGGAGATGCCACTTCCATTCTTTCAAATTCTTTTAGAAAAATTGTTACCTTTCCAACTAAATGTCACTACTCTCTGGCTCCCAGCCAATTTTCAACTTTTGAACTTTTCTAGGAAAATGAACATCTAAATCACAGGAAGGACAGAAAAATTTAAGAAAATAATTTTATGTACTAAATGATGAGTGAGCCAACTGAAAATGGTGCAAATGTTAATGCTGGAAAGGAATGTTCTTCTACTGGTCAAGTGGGAGAATGACTTTTATGCAAAAAAAAAAAAAAAAAAAAGAAAAAAAAAAGAAAAGAAAAGAAAAGAGTCAATAAATTTAGGATGAGTTCTTAGAGAAAAGCTGCTGCTGCTCCCTAGCATTTATAGAGTGTTTTTAAGTTTGTAAAGTGCTTTACCAATTTCATCTCATTTGATCCTCACTACACCCTGGGAGATTAAGTTCCCTTATTTTACAATTCACAGATGAGAAAACTGGGTAGACATAGGTTAACTTACTTGGTTAGGATCATGCTATAAATGAGCTAAGAATGAAATCTTTCATAATACAGATTGTCCAACACTTTATCCATTTCTAGTAAAATGTAGTCAACCATGTTGATAGAATTAAGCATTATTATGAAGGAAAAAAAAGCAGGAAGAGCCTACTGAAGAGAGCACTGGGATCAAGAAAACTAGTTTTGAATCCCTCTCTTCAGTCAATAAGCTATGTGTATTTAGACAAGTTCTTTTCACTTTCTAGAACTGTTTCCTCTTTTGTAAAATAGAAGAGTAAATTGATTTCAAAGGACCTTTCATTATTTTACAAATCTTTGACAGATAATTTAACTCTTGATTTGAAAATAGAAAGCACCTCCTAATTATCATTTCTCAGCTGGCTACTTTCTTGTACTTCATGATCTCTACTCATCCTTCTGGAAGAAGAAGTCAACCTTGAAACTCTTACTTCCTCAGTTCCCTCTGGTCCCTTCTTCCCTCTGACTAGAGAGGGTAGACACTGGAGAGCCCCTCCCAGATCCTATGCTAGTTTAAATCAGGGTATGCAAGACAATCACCTCATCACTTTCCACTCAACTGATTTCCTGAATTCATCATCTCCAGAATCTCATTTTCTTCTAAGATAAAATCAACTCTATAATTCACACCTTCTCGTATCATTTCTCACCTCAGCTATCAGACTTCATCTTGACCCCTTTTCAGCTTCTTTTTATGTGTTGTCTTTCTCAGATTGTATGCTCCTTGAAAGCAGGGATTTTCAAGCCTTTCTTTGTATCCCCAGAACTTAGCTCAGTGCTAAATATTTATGGACTCTCTGACTCTTGATTTCCATCACATGGTTGGGATAGGACTTTGTTCTCACTGAGAAGACCATGCTGTTAAGTTCTCTACCACAATGACAGATCATTGCCCTTCAGATTCTGTATTTTGTTCCTGGGTTATGCTATGACTGTCCATCCACTGTGCAGAGCATTTATGAAGAGATAACTGATTACAACACGTAGGATACCTTTGAGTCAACATATTCAAATCTGTTAACTATTACAAAAGTAGAATAGAATAAATTTTAGTACAATATTTTTAACTGTGTGGGTGATGAAACCCAATTATAAAATTAATTGGATTCTTTGTGATAGGAAACACTGATTAGTTTTCGCTTTTCTTATTGTATATATCATTAATATGGATGACTACTAACCTGGTGCTGCTTCTCTCACCAAGATTAAAATTTAATTTCCTAAAAATCTGTCTGATGGGAAAACTATTAAACAGGAAGACATTTCTGCATGTTGTCTGACTAACTTCAAGTTTAAATATCAGCTTCTTGCAACTTATAAAGGTTTTGAAATTCATGCTGACAAAGAAAATTTTGTATTTATATTTTTTCTCAGGATAGAAAAAAATATTTTATTGAGGGCATGCATGACTTAAAAAGGTATATTGACCATTGATAATGAGAGAAGAGAGAGCCTGTGTTTCATTGTTTATTTACCTGGCCATAAGAGTTTTGGATAAATAGGGCATGGAGAATTTATGGAAGGACAAGGGTTAGAATTGAAAGGAATGAAAGGACATTATATGTTGTAAGCTGCAATGTGAAAAGGAAATGATTCATGCTGATGAGACCAGAAACTGGCTACCCCTTCCACCCCCCAAAAAAATCATAGTCTGAGTCGGAATATTTTAGGCTTTATAGGAAGATATTTTTGTAGGAAGATATTTTATTTAGAGAAACAGGAATGGCAGATAGGGATCATGTTAAAAAGAAAATGAACTTGGGGGAACAACTTTCAATGTTCTGAAAATAAAATTGATCATAAAACCAAAAGAAAAGTGTTCAAGAAAAATAGGGCAAACAAAGAAGCAGTTTCTAGAGGGTAGAGGTTCTCCAACAGTAACAAATATCAAAAGATAGGCTTCCCCAAGGATACTTGGTCAAGTCAACAGAATAGTTGAGGAAGAAGAGAATTCATTCAACTTCTGCCTAAATATCCCATTTATAACCAACACTGTTAACATTATTTCCTCTTCTATAGGGCCAACCCCACTGTAGACATATGGCAGCCTTGTAATAATTCAGTCCTTATGTAGTGCCAGGAGAAAAAAAACCACACCTAAATATTTGAAACCATGAGCCTGAATTAGAAATAGTTGTGGTCTCATTGTTGGGCCTGTATTGTAGATTATGTGTCCATGGACTTCAGGATGCCCAGCAGGTCAGATTTTAAATGTGGGAAAACATAAACATATACACATAACATGCATGTATACAAGCACACACATTTTTACTGATACTCTGCATGTGATCATGTCTATATTTGTGTAGACAGTCCTTCAGGTGAAATAAATAAATCTATATGTGTGTGTGTGTGTGTGTGTGTGTATTAATACTCATACATATTTGTGGAGTTTGTGGAGTCATCTGGTAATGATAGATAAGAGAGCTTGGCTTGGAGACGGAAAGAACTGCATTCAGATCTCACCTCATGTGACTCTGAATTCTCACATTTACTAATTTACCAAGGTCATAGACTCAGAGACATGTAATAAGCACTTCATAAATGCTTCATTGGTCACAGATCTAGACCTCAAAGGGACCTTAGTGGCCATTGAATCCAAACCCCTAATTTTGCAAACAATGAAGCTGAGACCCAGAGAGCCTGTGATCTGTTTAGGGTCATGTGGGTAATTGTGATGGGTGTGGCAAATGGCAATTTGGTGAAAAGACAGATCTATCTCATATTCTTGCATGTATAAGTATGTTTATACATATGTCCATATATAATCTGTACTATAATATACGAGCTGAATGCTGTCACTTGGCGAACAAATCTTCAATATGTCCTGCAGACAGCTTTTATGACAAAAGCAATGGCCTATGCCAGTTCTTACTTAAGAAATAGAATTGCTTGGGCAACAGATAGTGAATTTTTTACAGAACATACACTGTTTTAGTATATAACCATGAATATGAAATGAAAAATCTGTCAGATGTTCACCTATGAATGAAGATAAAAGTTCATCTTCTTGTGATGTCCCAAAAATTTCATCCTCAGGAAAGATTTTCATTTTTGTTATATAACCCTTCCTCCTGCTTTCCCTCCTACACCTCCTCGCACTTCAGAAAATGCACTATTAGTTGTTAGCTTAGTAATTATAGATATTTTAATGCAAACCTGACAATAAAATAATACCCAGAGAAGACTCTCAATCTCGAATTGAATGGCATGGCTGTGTTCCATATGAAGACTAAAGCTGGGGTTGAAGGCTAGTGAATGACAGAATGTCCCCCTAGGAATTGGCTTTTTAGAAATACTTGTAAAACTAACAAGGACCAGCACAGAAGTTCACTGTCCTTCCAGAAAGGTAGATAAGACAAGTCCAAACCTGTGGATACTTACAGGAAGGGCAAGTTATTTCATCAAGTGTTATTTTAGTACTTTTAGGTTATTTTCTGGCAGCCCTGAGCTTTCTCAAGTGGGTTTTAGGATCTATCATCCTTAAAAGTTGTGGGGAAACGTCTTTGTGCTTAAAAACCAAAAGCAAAAACTAACAACAATAGCTAGCATGTATATGGCAGTTAAGATTTGTAAATTAAAGATTTATTTACTTATTAACTTATTTGATCCTCATTTGACCTAAGCAATATCAGAATTACTTCCTAAGCCAGATAAACATTTTCCTAAATAATGTTATTTAGTTCAACAAGTTCATATTCATGGTTAGACATAAATTCAAAGTTAAATAGTTTATTTAATTTATTACAGTGACTCTGAATTTCTCTTCTTATTCTATTATTTTATTCTTCATTTCTACAATTTGTTTCCCAGATTATAAAATGTTCTTTAAGACTTCAACCAGGAGCATTAGACTCACTGGCTCCACATGGGAGAGGACCCTTGAAATTGACTACTCTGTCTAGTTACATAATTAGAATTTATGACTCTAAGATTTCTTGGCTCTAGAAAAAGGGCATCCACAGTAGGATATAAATGTATTTTTATATCTATTTTTTAGAACTGAACAAGCATACAGTATAAAATTACTCTGAATTTATCTGCTGTCATAGGCTGGTCATCCTCTTGTATATAAATAATTCTGGTAGGGAATTTCCCTCGATATAAATGTAATATTTTTGTTTTCCTTTATCTGCAAATGACAGAACTGTAGAACTTGAAGGTATTAGTGAGATGCAAGAATTCTGCCTCTTCAGCAGCACCTTTGAAATGACTTCTTACACCCAGGTCATGTTCAAGTAATTTCTAAAATCAGCGTGTCTAGGTCAATGACATTGAAAAGAGACATATTTACTAATTTTTCTTGGTTCCAGAAAATCTTTCATCTAATGTAGAGGAATTCGAAATGCTTTATGAATTAACAGTTTGGTTCTATTACTAATCTGAACAAGTTGGAAACACTCTTCTCCTCTACTCCTCTTTTAAAGTGGTGCAAGTTATCAAACATTTTTCAGAGATTTATAGAAAAGGTTTTAAGATGAAGAATGTGTTTTACTGTTCTCTGCTTGTTGCATTAAAAATATTCTTCATCACAAGGACCACATGTAATGAACTAGATGATTCTCAAAAAGGAAAAAAAAATTCTAAGAATTCACCACTGTCATATGATGAAAATCCTTTGCAGTGAAAACTCAGTCCACAGAAATTAGACCTCATTTGTTCTTAGAAGGTTAAAGGCAATATGGAGTATCTTTGAGTGAGTCACACAGAGACAGTGAGATTCCAACACTGTGACTTATAGCAGCCATGTGGTCTGGAGTTAATCCCTTTACCTGTCAAGAATTCTAAGAGTTGAAGTTACAGAACTAGGGGTATTTTTTAACACCAGGATTTAATAATAGTCAATATTTATAGGATGCTTCCTATGTGCCAGACTGTGCTAAGCGCATTGTAATTATTATCTCACTTGATCAGTTCTTCCTCATTCGCAAACTAAGCTGGAGAAGGAAATCCATTCCAGTGTCTTGCTAAGAGAACCCCAAACCGGGCCACAAAGAGTGGAACCTGACTGCAAAACAACTGAATATAACCTAAGAACATCATCTCCAGTCTTTTCTGCTGAAACAAATTCTGTAATCCATTTCCCTCTATCATGTAAGGCGACATGTGAAGAATCTGCTTTGCTAGACAATAACTAGACCGAGCACATTTTTTCCCTCCATCTCTGTGATGTAATGCAAATTTCCCATGGAAAGACTAATCCTTTACTGGAAAATATGTAATACGACAATTTTGCTTTATATAGAACTCCTAGCACTTAAAATTTAATGTGCTGAGCAAAATCTCACTAAAACCCCAACCTGATTCTTTAGTTTTTTTTTTTTTCTGTTAGAATAGCAAACATGTATCTAACTCAGTAAACTTCATTTCTTACTACCACATTGTCTTTGGCATGTTTTGTTGCCATGTTTGTTTTTGTTACATGCTGTAACATTCTATCTGTGCCAGGATCAATTTGACTCCTTACTGCCTGGTCTTGGAAGCTACTACACAGATGAAATGAAAAATATACCTTAGAAAAACTTAATAGCTAATTATATCACATCTCAAAAGAGGATGATTAAATAAATAAGCTTTAAATACACTCACCACTCATTCAAGAAAACTCTCATCTTCAATGAAAAATAAATCCCCAAATCCACAACATTTCTAGGCTAAAATTTATATTTTAAGGCCAGTTTTCCTATACTACTTTCTGGGTCTCTGTTTTAGCCTATTTCGCAAGAAATGACTGTACTTGTTGCTTTCCCTCCTCCCCTCTTCCCTCTATAATAGGTTTTTCAATCAGGGACCACCAAAGGAAATGCTCTCCATACCATGAGGTCCTTGTGGACCCTCAGTAAACTTCATCATCACGCAATTTCTTTTTCCTCATTCAACATATCCCAGCACAAACTATTTAAATGCCAAGCCTTCTGGTGTGTGTGTGTGTGTGTGTGTGTGTGTGTATGTGTATGTTAAAAACACAGCTGAGAAAAGCAAAACAAAAAGCATGTGTCAAGAAATACTGTTGGAATAACAAAAGCAAGGAAAATCTTGGAAACTGAAAAAACAGAACCCCCTAAAAAGGAAATCTGAGAATACCAGAGTCCAATAATGAAACTTATTCCAGTTACTATTGGACTACTAAAAAAGCTGCATTTCCCCAAATGTATTTTGTCTTTCAGAATGTTCCAATTAAGGTAGGTTTGTATACTGCATCTCCAAGTCACAGAAATGAAAACTTGGAACTTTAGGACCACTTCATGGCCCTCACAGGATTTCTCTGCTACAACTGTTGATTTTAAAGATGCCGAGAATGAAGAATGGCATTATAAAAGACAATGACTACCATAAAAATATAACAAATCCATCTGCCTAGTTTGAGTGTGTGCAGACACACAACTGTATTCCCACTCAGTTGGCTCCTTTTGTCACCTGACTCATTAGTATGCTGATTGGCTCTAGATCACAACTGTTCCTTTACATTGAGGTTTGTTTATGTGGGAGATAGGAGGAAGATGGAAGCAGGGGAACAGATACCCATCATGAAGTAATCTGCACAACTTCAAGGACAGATGTGGGCAGGAGCTGATCTTTACCAGTTATGGAAAAGGAGTTGCTTCAGTCGCTTCTCTAGGGTAACTAGAATTCTTCCATTGGCCTGCTAATAGATAGTCCAATCCTGTAGGAAATTTAAACTGCACCCTTTCCACAGAAAACCAAATCTTCTTCAATAAAACAATCTCTAATTTTTTTGTGCTGGGTGACTTCTTCCTCCACGCAGATCTTAACCCTTTAAAGATTTTTTGGATTGACTTCAAGCATCACCATAGCAGAAAATCTGGTTATGAGTCTGAATTTAACTAAGCTTGTCTATGGAAAACAAACATCACTGGGCTTATACTTAGAAAACCTCTTATCACCATCTATACCCACAGGGAGATATCAGAATAAGATATAGTCAAGTAGGGTCCATAATAAGATATTCTTCTAAATACTCTTGTTAAAACCTGTTATTTCCTCATTATTCCAGAATAAAAGGTAATACTCCTTTTCTCCCACATTGAGACTTTTTTTAGTACACAGTGATACTATTTAAAAAAAAAATCAGCCTTGCTTATTATCAGTGAACAAATTCTTGGGTCAAAAGACAAAGAAGAAACACTAATCAAATCATATTTTAAAAAGTAGCTGTTGTAAGACATGGAGTTGTGTGCTTACCTCGTTCTGGAATCACCGTGTAATGATGAGTCAGTAAGTGAATGACTTGGTGATGCTGGCTGCTTAGGTGAAGAAAGGGATACTCTGCGGGTCTGCTTGGGAGACCTTGGCACGTCACTGAATGAGGATTCTCGTCCAGAAAAGGAAAAGGAGGGGGAACCATCAGCTGCAGGTGGCAAGTCACGGATCTGGCCAATTGCACTCAATTCTTGGGCTCTTCTGTGGTTTTCCACATTCAACAGCGCCTCCTTATCAATAACACCATCACTCCCATGAAAGCTATAGTCCTTGGATTCAGCTGTGGTGCTCCTGGGCTCCACAGTCTCAGTCCTAGAATAATGATAAGTCAAGTCTTTGCTCTCCTCCTCCTGCTTCTCACTTTTACCTCCCCTCCTCTCGACATCATGATCCTTCCTGGTCTTAGTATAACGCGACATATATTCAGAGTCTGCATCGGAATCCAGAGTCAGCCCATATTTTTCAGCAAGCTGTCTCCTTCTTTCAGCCTTATATCTGGCTATTCTCTCAGCTTTGGAGTCCAGTCCCTGGGTGTCCATCGTCACTGGGCTGTAGGATGACTCTGTATTGAGGGTGGTAGTTTCTATGCAATATCGGGATCGAGGTTGCTTCTCTACAGAAGAATCTGAAGTTTCCTCCTCTTCATTGGATCGACCTATAAGGTTGATACATAACATAAAAATGATAAAGAATTCATGGGCAAAAGGCTAGTAAAAAATGACTATATACAATACAAGCTCATAGCCCTGTGTGAGGAAATACCAGCTTGTTCATTTGTACAAATTTAAATAAAACACTGTACTCTTGTAAATCCAAGAATTTTCAGATAAAGATTCCAATGGATCAAAACTATGATGTGTGCGAAAGAACACTGAACCTGATTAAAATTCTACTTTCTGTGCTCTTGAGACCATCACTTCATGTGTCTGCACCTCAGTTTCCTTATTTGTAAAATGAGGGGATTGGAACACTGACCTCAAAGATCTCTTTAAGTTCTAAATCCTACCTATCTCATTTTGGCTTCCACATACCACTCCAAAAGTACAAACTCCTGAAAGGTTTCTTGCACGTAGAAATAAGCTGAATAGTGTCATGGAAAAAGAGCTGGATGTGAAGTCAGGAAAAACTGAGATCTGAATCCTACCCCTGAACTCATTAGTTGGGTGACTTATGGACACAAAGGATTTCATTTTTCTAAGCCTCAGTTTCCTCCTCTAGGAAACAAGATCAACAACATCTGGAGATCCAACCTTGGAGGGTTTTTGGAAGGACCAAATGAGTACATACATGTGAAATGGTAAGAAAATGTTCAAGTGCCACATAATTGCCAGTTATCTTCTTTCCCATCATTACATATGCATTACAAGTTCAGTGGAGATGCTTTCAGGATAATGGTCAGGATTTCAAAGAAGAGAAAAGAATGAGCTCATCTCCTGGCACATTTCTATCCTCTCCAGATCCTCACCCCCTCACTCCTATATCCTGATTTACAACTCATGAAGAGATCAAGGAGATTTTAAAGAGGAAGGCAGACATGAAGAAAAATAAAAACATGTGACACATGGCAATAGGGAAGGAAGATTTGGCAAGATGTTTCACCATTTAAATGTTTAGTAAACATTAAAATGTAGTAGACATTAAAAGTCTACTACATACAATGTCTGTGGGTAACTGCTTGAATATTCCAGTCACAAGAGAGAAAATGAAGTTTAATTTTTGAGTAAAATTTCTATTCTGAATCAACAAATTAATTTCTTTTTAGAATTTTTAATTGAAATGTCTTTATTTTTTATGACACTAAGAATAAAATTTTTAAAGTGACATATCTGAGGCAACTAGGTGGTACAAGGGATAGGACATCAGCCTCAAAGTCAGAGATTCAAATATGGCCTAACTTACCAACTGTGTGATCCTGATGGGAGAAAGGAAGGAAAGAAGGAAAGAGGGAAGAAAAGAAAGATGGAAGGAAGAAAGGGAGGGAGGAAGGAAGGAAAGCAGAAAAAGAGGGAGAAAGGAAGGAAGGGAGAAAAAGGAAGGAAGAAAGGAAAGAAGGAAGGAAAGTAGAAAGGGAAGGAGGAAGGAAGGGAGGGAAGGAAGGAAAAAGGAAAGAAGGGATGGAGAAAAGGAGGGAAGGAGGGAGAAAGGAAGGGAGGGAGGAAGGAAGGGAGGAAGAGAAAGGATAAGAGAAGGGAAAGAGA
Organism: Antechinus flavipes; assembly: GCF_016432865.1. Taxonomy (NCBI): domain Eukaryota; kingdom Metazoa; phylum Chordata; class Mammalia; order Dasyuromorphia; family Dasyuridae; genus Antechinus; species Antechinus flavipes. Next base: position 66,207,959 of record NC_067402.1, on the reverse strand, counting down.
AGGAAGAAATGGAAAGGGGAAGGAAGGGAAGGAAGGAAAAGGAAAAAGGAAAAAAGGAAAAAAAGGAAATCTTTCATTTTACTTATAGGAGAGACCCTCAGACCTCTCTCTGAATTCCATAGATTCTAAGGTTACAGAATTCCTAATCCATAATAGATCAGAAGCTTTCAGAAACAGCAAGAAAAACTAGAGCTGTAGAATATGTGAGGAAAGAAAAAAGAGAAAAGAAGCTCCAAGCTTATAAAAGGCAGATTCCTCATGTGGCAGTCTGAAGGCAATTAGCTGTCTGGTCCCCAGGCACCTTCCCTTGGAGGGTAGCAGAAGGGGAGTAGAGAAGGAAGGTCATGTTTGTGACTTAGTGTGGTACAGTGGATGGAGAACTGGATGAATCAATCCTGGCTCTGCACTAATTAACTATGGAAATATAGGCAAATCATGTGAAAGTAGGAGGAAGAGATGAATTTGAAACATGATTTCTAAGGTCCTTTCCACCTTTCTGTGCTGAAAAGATGGTCACTCTGTTATGGAAAGGACAGTGCCTGGTGTCCATAAGGATGGCACGAGTCACTAAGAAAGTTCAGTATCATCAAGTGAAGAAGTTATAAAAGTAATTAGAGGAAAGAGTGTCAAACATGGAGTCTTGGGTTCTGAGTTTGAATCCCTATGTCAGCCTGGTTTTAATCATTTCTATGCTTCTTTTTCCCTATGTGATCTTAGGTTAGTCACTTAAGTTGTTTGGCTTTAGTTTCTTCTTCTATACAATGAGGACATTAAATTAGGGAACCCAAGAGTTTTCTTCAAACCCTTAAGTCACAGGATCACCTTAGAGGCCATATCATCCAACCCCCTCATTTTACTGATGGGTAATGTGTCTAGTCTAAGTGTCTTAGCTCCAAATATTTTCCTCTTATAACTGATCCTATGATATCGCTTAGATTTTGTTTAAAAATGGGTAAAAAAGATTTTTTTTAATGTTTTGTTAGCTAAAGGGGATGAGCTTTATTTGTCTTGGAAGCACACTTAAAACAAAGTACCCCATTCCTTAATAATATCAGAAGGAGATGTGTTGACTGATCTGATAAGACAGCCAATGCTTACCAATATGGGGGCTATAAGGGTCTGTAGCTCGCGTATATCGGGGAGTATCTTCTTCTAGTAATCGGTGGGTAACTAATCCTGTACAGCTCTGCAAGAGTATGGGCTGCGAATCATTTTCAATGCCTTCCAAGCGTCTGGCAATCCGTTCTTTTCTGTGAAAAACACACATACATACACAAAAAGCATAATAAGTAGCATACAACAAGGAGGAAATAAACCCATGCCTAGATATTCTATCTCCTCATTAAAATGCCACAGAAGTCTTACCTCTTCATTTCTAAAACTTCTTTTCTCTTTGGCTCAAAGAGTTTTCTTAGTTCTGCAACTAAAAACAGAAAATACAACTAAGATCAATCTTTAACTCTTACTGATTATAGGATATGTGTTGAGATTAGGGTGACTCCTTGTTATATTATAGCAGAGGTTTAACCATTTGGGGAGGGAGAAATCTTGCTTTGGGATGGAAGTACAGCAGTCATACGCCTGACTCCACTGCTCATAAGAATGGAAGCTTTCGGATCCGGTTGGTTCACCCCTGTTGGGCAGCCTTGTGATTGCCTGCTCCCAAGCAGTTCCCCATTTTGGTGCCAGATTTGATGTCCTCACAGCTTCAGACCTACTACAATTATTAGCTTCAGCCTCCCCAGTAGGAGGGATGGCAGGTATATTATCACCATCCCTGGTGAAAGTGCTTAAGATTTAGTGCAGGAGATGCAGTGATTATCAGCTATTATCATCCAATCAGCCTTGATTCTCTACATTATCATGACCTTCTGATTGGAGGACAGAGCTATGAACTCCAAAAACTCCATTGAAATTGGAAAACCAGGTCAGAACATCTCATTTCTCACCTTGTCATACAGCTCTGGAACCTTCCTGGCTATGTCACCATGCTATTCTCACATCAGGTATCTTCTCACAGTCTCGCCAACCCTACCTGTCCCTTCCCTCTCCTTTTAGCTTCCTTTTCTGTGTGGTTTTCCCACAATAGATTATAATTTCCTTGAGGGCAGATTTTTTTCTTATTTGTATGTCTATTTCTGAGGTTTCAGATATTTATAAATGTTTGTGGACTATGCCTTTGCATTCATTCATTCAATTATTCAATCAGTGCAATGCAAATGCCTACTGTGTAAGGAGTACTATATTCAGCATTGGAGTGGAATAAAAGTTTAGATGAGATAAATAGATTTTTTGGTGCTTACAATATAATAGAAAGAGACTGAATACATACCAATGACTTATATACACAATATTACCTAACAAGTACATTAAAAGGTTACAAAACAAAGTACCATATGGAAGAGGAAGATTATGTCCATCTGTGGAAGGGCTCAGTGAGGGCTTCATGGAAGAAATATTATTTAAGTTGAGGTTTAAAGATAAAATATTGCAGATAAAGATAATAGGTAAACAAAATAGTGCATTTGGTACTGAACAACATGTTAGGAGGGGAATAACTTGAGATAAATAAATATACAGACAGAATGAAAAGAGAATAGATGGAGAGAAAAAACAATACAGAGACACAATGGATGGAGAGATAAACAGAGGATAGATAGAATGGATAGATGGAAAGACAGACAATGGGTAGATAGAACAGATAGAGAGGTAGGATAATGGATAGACAGAATGGATGTAGAGATAGAACAGAAGGATGTATAGATAGATATGGCACTTACTACTCACTCTACTGCAAACAAGCAAGACAACTACTTCCCTCAAGAAGCTTATATTCTAAGATGGGAAAGACAACATAGAAGAGCTAGAAATCAGGAGTGGGTCAGTCATGAAGACAAAATATAGAGATGGCTAGACAATACTTTGGGGGTGGTTCCCCATAAGATAAGATTGAATCTCATCTAATAAGACCCAAAGAGGTTTCAGAAGCAGAGTCTGATTTTACCATAAGAAGAAGGTAGAGATGAGGGCTTGGGAAGAGATCTCATGGTGCAGAGATGGCCAGGAGCTGAAGTAACTTGTTCACGATCACATAGGTGGTGAGTAGCAGAGTTAGAGGCAAACCCAAATTTTTTGTATTATAAATTGAATGCTCTGAGATGTCATGTTGTCTCTTTAGCAAGTACTCACACATAGCAGAATGGCTATCAAATACCTCTAGCCAAACTGTCACAAGGAAGAATATTAACCTTTATTTCTACCTTTGACTAAAATAATTGCCCATTATTCAAAGTCCTTCACAATAAAACAGCTCCAAACCTTTCCAAATTTATTTTATGCCTACCCGTCTCCATGCCATGAGGTCTCTATCCACACCTTCATGTCTACCTCCTCCCTACTATTAAATTGGACTATACCCCTGAAATCACTCTTGGACCTTGATAGATAAGCTCCAGCTTTATCTTGCCAGGATCCAGGTCTCCCAAGTATTTCCTAATTAACCAGCTTGTAATGTGGCCATGTAATTACTGAACATTAGTAAGTCAAATGCTGATACTGTATTAATTCAATGTATATTGAGAGGTGCCTCCAAACTGTTATCTAAATTATCCAGGAAATGGCCAAATTCAGTGGAGTGAACTGTTGTTCATGTTTGATTTATAAAGATGGATATATATCTAAGGCATTTTAAATTTAGAAAACTCTTTAATGTTCAATGTAATGGCTGTCACAAGAGATTAAGGAAAGAGAGAGAGAAAGGAAAAAAAGAGAGAGAGAGAGAACCCTGATACAATCATAAATCTTGAAGGAATAAAAGCCCTGGGAATGATTTTATAGAAAAATAGGATTTTCCATTTTCATTTTGCTCTTTATTTGTAAGTACTTATTTTTAGAAATAAACATCTCCCTAAATACATCCACACACCCTCCACCATACATCCATCTTCCATCCCCCACACTATATGATAACTTTCTGACTGTATATACAAATATATAAGACTCAAAAAAAAAATTACCCAAGACTTTGATTGAATTGGTCATTCTTTAGTAAGCTGGTTAGCAAAAAGGATCATTTTTTATTTACCTTCCTAGGAATTGGAGTAGTTGAAGGAAAGAAGTGTTTTCTCATAAATATACTGTTTATGTTCCCAATTAGGGGAAAAGGGCACAATTTGGCATTGTGGTGTTTTTTCCACAGGGAAAGGACTTTTGGCTGTTGCATGTAGGGTTAAGGCTGGCAAAAAATTTAATGGCTGGTAATTTGAAAACAAACTATTATTTTGAAAGGCCAAAATAACAAAACCATATGATCTTAATTAGACTGCTTTAAAACTAAAGCAGGACGTGCTAAGAGTAATATTTTTTAAAATACTACAACTGGTTCTCCCCATCTCTCTAGGCTGGAATTCAAGGGGTCCATGAGTAGTCCTCATGGACCCTTTTCCACTATTGATAAGCAATGATTTGAATAATATAAGACAATTATGGATGTAAAATACATTTTACTGTGTAGTGATTACAGAAAAATTTAGTGCCAAATAGTTCAACTTTAGGGCAGTTCATGTTGTGAAGCTTTGCTTTTAAAAAATATAAATAAAATAATGCTTTCTACTGATAAGCAATATAAGGTTTGATCTATGCTGTTTTGCAATTCCCTAGACAACTTCAATCTACCCATATCTACAGATAAGAAAACTGAGGCTGTGAGATCTGGCCAGGATCATAGGGTTAATAACTGAACTTGATTCTTCCTGACTACAAATCTAGAACTCTATCCTCTCTACCACTTAAACTATTAGTTATGAATAAAGAGCTTGAAAAACCTTAAAGATTTATATAAATGTGAATACAACCCTTGTTGGTAGTAATAGTAGGAATAAAACATTATTAATGATATGATCATATAATTTTTACTTCAGGTTGGTATAATAAATGAGTGTGCTTTTAAAGGGGATCCTATTGTTAAAACTAAAAATTCTCTTGTAGGACAAATATTCCTCATGAATTTTGTATATCTTTAGATTTGCTTAAATCAAGGTTCATTTGTAGAAGAATGAGCAGAAAGGAACTGATTTCTCTAATTATCACTGCTAATTATCACTACTATCAGGCCCACCACTTGAGCTTGGCTGATCAAGTTATTGAGAAGTTAAAATCAGTCAGCAAAAAAACAACTTTTCCTAGTTTTGAAAACTGTTTTATTCCTATTATTTATTTCCTTAAAAAAAAGATAAAAACATAGATGTGATCTATTTATGACTACCATCTGCCACTCTGTCAAAGAGTAACCTTTTGGATATAAATTCCTTATTGTTTGGGTTTGATTTAGATTATGAAGAAACCTACAGTAACAGTATTAGTGAATACTGGAATCTTAAATCTAAAATAACATTTGTGTTCCAAAGCTACTTATCTATAACATAGTATCAGGTTCTTTAAAACAACATACTAAAATGGTTGAAGGCAAAAAAGAGCAACATCATACTCAAACTTGCTAGGCAGGTGTCTGCTTAAAAGGTCCAGTGGCTTTCATTTTCCAGGTGTTCTAAAATGCTTTGAAATACACTGATGTAAAAGGATGCTCCCCCCTCAAATGAAGCCCAAAGATTGTTTTTAATGTAAGTAGCAGCAATGATAGAGAAATCAATTCCACTCAATTAAAAACTTTTTTTAACAGAGGTTTTTACTTTATCTTTTGTTTTTATATTTTTTAGATTTGCCCCTTAAAGAACAATTCCTTATAAGACTTTTAAAAAAAACAAAGGAAGAAAAGAAAAAAAATGGTAAAAATGATCAATACTTTGGAAAAAACCTACTATTCCATGTATTCTGTGTTCCACCCCCATGGACTCTTACTGGTCTCTGGCTAGGAGGCTAGGAGGGATCTTCTTATATCTACTCATTAGAGTCAAGTTTGTTTTTTCACAAAATTTTTCATATTCATTTTGAATTTCAACAAAAATGAAACAATTACTATGTGTTAGGCCCAAACAGCTTTGGAAAAAAGACAAAAAATGAGGTAGTCTCTTATAATCAAAGATAGTCACTTAAGGAGAGGGACAGCTTTATTTTGGGTACGAAGGTACTGGGGGTAGTCAGATCTGGCATTTTATTGGCAATTCAGGTAAAAATGTTCTTACCACCTGAGTATTTTTAAGCCTTCACTGTTCTGGGTCTCAGAGATTTGCCAAGAAAGCTAAGAATTTAAATGAATTATCCAAAGTCACACAACCAGTATGACTCAAAGACATGGCCCAAACGCAGATTTTCCTGTCTCCAAGGTCAGCTCCCTGTTCACTACTACACAATTCTGGCTAGTGGCATGGTATACATTAGGTGCTTAATAATTGCTTGTTGATCAATGACATTCTACCAAGATGGGAAGGGGAACATGTTTACTGTGTGCTAGACATGGTGCTAAATAAATCTTTTGCCAACATTGTCCTACAATAATCCTCAGAAGTAGGTGTTTTTATTATTCCCATTTTATAGCTGAAGAAATGGAGGTGGACAAGAAGTTAAGTAAATGTCTAGAGCTAAGCTGGAACTTAGATCTTCTGATTGTGAGCCAAGCTGTCTAGGGGCCATGACTCATACATAGATAAGAAAATTTAAAATATGTTGAGAATAATATAAAGTGTATATTGAATTGCTTGCCATCTAGGGGAGGAGATGGGGAGGAGGACAAAATCTGAAACACAAGGCTATGCAAGAGTCAATATTGTCCATGCATATGTTTTGAAAATAGAAATAAAAAGGTTTATTAAGAGAGAGAGAGAGAGAGAGAGAGAGAGAGAGAGAGAGAGAGAGAGAATAATATAAAGTGATTTCCAAATGGAGAGAAACTAGCAATTGGCAAGAATACAAAGGACTCAAGTAGGAGGCGGTTTCTCTTCCCCATCAGAAACCCAGAATCTTAGTTTTGGAAACATTCTCAGGGATTACTCATGCTAACCTGTACTTGCAAGCACTCACCTAACCTTGGCTTGAAGATCTGCAATGAGAGGAAAACCCATTATTTCCTAAAGCCGTCCAATCTTCCTATAATTAGGGTGCTAATTGTTAGAAATTGTCTTCTCACACAAAGCCTAAATCTGCCTCCTTGTACCTTCTGCTCCTGACTTTTTTGATTTTGATTATATATCAAAAATTGAGAGGGAAAAACATTGCTTTAAAAAAAATGAGTGAACATGTTTATATTCAATCTTAAAATGAAAGAAGCCATTTAATCAATGGAAGGGAAGAAAAATTTCTCTCCTGACCTTTTCAAAATTCTACAAGACTATAGCAATTGCTTGTTGTAATTGAGAGGATCATAGCAGCACAGATTGAGAACTGGAAAAGACCTCACAGGCCATTTAGGTCAAGCCCTTCTCTCTACAGATGAGGAAATTAGGGTCCAGAGATTAAGTGATATAAATATCATACAGGTATCAAGAAAGAGAGATAGGTGCTCATTGTGGACAAACCCATATCACCTGACTCCATGTCTGACACTTTATCCTCTATTGCATTTAGAGTCAGAGAACTTTCATTTCTACTATTTCTCACAAAATCACGTGCCCAGCCTACAATCTTCCCCTTCTATATAATTCATAAAGGTCAGAGAGGGTCAATTCCCAAATTTCTAATTAAAAGACTTTTGACTATCAAGTTTTTTTTCAAATTCTTCTACAGTAAGCCATGGACTACCACAAAGACTTCTTCGTAATTCATAATAATGCAAAACAGACAACTCCATCTAAATTAGGAAAACAAACTAGATTCAAAAATGCACATACCCAAATTATTACATACAGCTAATTGGATAATTAGTGGAATCAGCCCATCAATATGTGTTATCTTGGTCAAAAGCGACAGAGCTAATGAGAAAGGGCAGCATTCCATTTGGGTTATTGCTCAGTGGTCCCAGAAGCCTCAGTTCTGCAAACTCTATCACTTTGATACCAACATGGAAAAGTACATGACAGATATAAGCAGTACATTATAAGTAACTTATGTAAAACATGTAACATAAAAGTCAATTTTAGAGTTTAGATTTGGGGGTCTGGACACATAAATACAGTGAGGGAGGTGAAACAAAAACCCAAACAAAACCAAAAGCACACTGAGGTACTAAAGGAAGTCAGACTTCAGTGTCATATTCTATGTAGAGAATTTGCCTGAAAGTATAGATAAATATTATATAAGAGATAGAAGCATTTCTGTTTTTATTTTAATGTATAGTGGGTTGTCAGTAAAATGCTCTAGGTTGTTCCTTTGCTATCTCTTATTTTCATTTTGTGATTATCATTTTTTTTTACACAGTTTCTTACATGCCAGGCCATCTTTTCGTAAATGTCCTGCAGACCATTAATTTTCACCACGCCTGCTTCTATTTGTTCTTTGGGTCGTCTGTTTTTATATTTTATCTTCTGACATCATGGTGCTACATGATTCACCATTACATTGGAAAATTACTGATGCTAAAAAGATGGGCTTTTGTATTGAGGCGCATGTAAAGATCATTGAAAGCACAGCATCATTTTCCAAATGTTATCTGGACCAATTTCTTCTTCCTGTTTAATTCTAGATGTAGCTTATTAACTACCTGAAGAATTAGTTTAAGAAAAACATACTGATGGACTAATTCAGTTGCTTTTCTATCTATAAAATAATTTGAGGAATCAGTATTCGCATATACTTTGTTCTTCCACTGCTTAGGGCTCATCTCTTTCAAATGACAGCATTTCACTGAAGAGCTTTTTAAAAAACCTACTTACTGATTTAAAAAAAATCAATTCTACCACATGGATTCTATCCAAGCTACCCTCTGTGACTCTGTGAGCACCTAAGGATAGCTCCCTATTTTATGTCTCAATGTTGGGTTACCTCTTATCAAAGATTTAGTCTTCTGTATTCTTAGTTGTCACGTAGTTTGGCAAGAATATTGAGTATTCACTGGCTGAGGCAATTGCTTTTTATGAATTAAATTTCTCTAAGAAAAGGCAATGGAATCACTGACCTTACTTGTGTTCATTTTCTCATTTTTTCGGACGTGAGTGCTTATTGCAACCAGTCATGGTGGAACCCGCTACAATCACATGCAATATCTTCTTTCTCCTTATTGACACTGACCTTGACCTTTACACTAATCAAGTCATGTTATGACTACACAAAGCTAAATCTATAATGATGCTGTGTTGGTAACTATTCAATTTCTGTCTGTTAAAATACAGTCGAATTCATTTTTTGTGATATTCAGTGCTTGTCAAATCTAGTACTTTTCTGAATGTCTTCTTTATGAAAATATTCCTCCTATACAGATGAGCTTTCTGAATAACTTGTAAACCTTTGGTTTCTTTCCTTTTACAATCCAAAAACATACTTTTCAACATTGTTTTTATACTCCTATTTATGCCCATTCTCACACTGAAGTCACCAGGTAACAAGCACATGTTAGGATTCAAATCTGATTCTATTTAGATTAGAGTTCACTTTAGGAGACCCAGATTCAAATCGTGACTCTGCTACTTACTACCTATGTGATCTTGAGCCAATTAAACAGCACTATGAGCAAGAAGACAACAGTCTATTTCCTACTGTCTTTCCCAGCTCTAAATTTATGATCTTGTCAATTTTTCTATAGCATGTATGGATATGAATATGGATAGAAAATGATATGCAAGTTCTCTCCATGGTGGTCTCCTTGTTTGTGATCTAAATGATCATAAATATTGCAAGGAAAGATGACCAAGAGCCCCATGAAATGAAATTCTTGTTGTCTCAAAAAACAAGTTGAAAATCACTCCAACAAATTTCCCCACCAACTTCTTTGAAAAGAATTTACAATGTCATTCTTCCACTGAACTGCCATGTTTTTGTGGCTTCTTGTTTAATTGATAGTGAGATATCATTATTTAGATGGGTTTTGTTAGTCCAGGAATGTGTGGACAAATATTATATTTTGATGACCAAAAGTTAAATTAATGTTGGTAAAAACCTAACAGAGCTTCTTGGCCTGGCAATAATACAAAGGAGTTGTGCTAGACTGGGGTCTGTTTTGTATTTTCATCTGTTTTATAGGATACTGCAAGCCCAAAACCATCCAATTCTTAGAATCTAGAATTCTGTAAGCTGCTTAGTTTGTAACACTTCCAAGAGATAACTAATAGAGCTAACGAAATGAGGGTTACCTATTATTATGAAAAATCAGAGCTAAATATTTGTAAAAAGAAATACTGGACTCCTCTTTAGTGAGTAGAGAAAATCGTGGTTAATGGGGTTTATTCCCCATCCCATATTGTCTTTTCTAGATAAAACAGCTTAAAAAAAACAAACCATAGAGGGATCATAAAACATTTATTGCCTTACAGTGGACTAAACCCAATCTTAGAATTAGCTGGCTGGTGGGGGTGAAAATCATTACATTTCCATGTGGATGAATTTTTTTTCTCAATATTATGAAAATTATTGAGATATTTTCTTAAAGTAAAAGTTAACATTTTTCTTATTACTCCCATGGATCAGAAAGTGATAAATAATTCAGCGGGAACTCACCTTTGGGAAGTACAGTTAAAAGATTAGCATCGATATCCTTTCTATTGTTGACAAGTTGTTCCTTTTCTTCAAGTGAAAATTCTCTCTGAAAGCTAAAAATTATTCAGTTAATCAAAGCCAAGAAAATTCTGAAAACCAAGATATTTGTGACAAAATGTCCAAAATTGTCTCTAGTAGATATCAACAAAAGTACTGGACAAAGATGTGAAAAAGTCCACAGTTTGTAATGCTGGACTTTCTTCTACCTGGTCATTTAATCAGAGGTACTAAGTCCCTTAACCATTTTGGTTTTCAGTTTCTTCATAAACATAATGAGTAAGTTGGATTAGTTGGATACTGTGCCCTTTAAAAATAAGATCCACTTTTCTAGACACTACCATTATAACCTGATGAAAATGATAGTGAAATAGGAATATAAGAAATAAAAAGAATATCCCATTCCTGTATTTTTGTCCCTAGTACCTAATCATATAATAATCATTCTTCCTTCAGAAAATATTGACTAAACATCTGCTATATAAGAGGCACATAGTCAGACCTGGAAGAACAAAACCAAACCAAAAGCAATCCCTGGATGGAGCTGACATTTTGCTGGGGATAAACTGGTAAGGATCACATGACCTTTAAAGATAATAAGCAAATAAAGAAAATAAGAAGAGGGAGGACACACTGATTGCTAAGGGGATAAGCAAAGATTTTCCAGAGAAAGGCGACACCTAAGATGAGTCCTGAGGGAGCTAAGGACTGGAGTTGATGAGAATCATTTATCTAGATAAATATCCAAAGGATCATTTATATAAAGATGGAGAGATTTGCTACAACTAAGGCCCAGGAAGGCAAAAGGATTGATCTGAAGCCACAGAGACAGAAAGTTATAAAGTATCCCAGTTCTTTTAACTACATGTTTAACAGAATTTCCATATAACCTATAGTACATTTGAAGAATACAGGACAGGTGGGAGAGAGTGTTGAATTTAGGGAACTGTAAGAGATCCAATATTGGCTGGAATAGTTGATGTCAAAAAGGATATAAAATAAAATAACTATGGAAGTCATTTGATGATGGTCTTTAAATAGCAAGCATATTATCTAAGAAACAAGAGGGAAATAATGGATTTTTTCAGCAGATGAAGGCCATAAGCCTGAAAAATCTTCTTTGTAAAATTCTCTTTGTATGTTACTTTTTGGTCTTAAATCTAACTGGGATGTAGAATGCTTTCAAAGGTGAAAAAACTCTGAGCATTCTCTATAAATTTCATCTAAGTAAGCATTAAAACAATCCAAATATACATAAAAAAGACTTCTCCATATTTCAAAATACTTAGGCAAACAGATTATTTACAGCAAAGATATTAAATACAAGGGTCCCTACAACACTCCTAACTGTTGCCCAAACCAGATTAAAATGTGACTTGGAAACATAAAATATGAATACAATAAAGTATAGATATGCCGTTTTCTAAGTCAATATGCAGCCTGAAGGAATCCTAATGTAGGGTTTAATTGTTTTTGTTTCTATTTGAATTTGATCTACATTTTTTTTTTCTGATCCACTGCATTTTTCCTCCCCTAAGCAGACTAAAAATCTGATTATTACATTAAAGAAAAAGAAAAAGATAAAGGCTTAGCTCTTGCCTATAGAAAAGGTAAAATTAGTGGTTATAACTAAAGTGTCTCATAAATATAGTTAATTGCATTCAATGAGAATGGATTATTATTAAATACTGTGCTTTATGGAGGAAGGGATAAGGTTTGAAGTCAAAGATTTCTGAAAAAGGAAAAGAGAGGATTTCTTGGCACTGTCTCCTCATCATTAAAAAGAAAAGCAGCAAAGATCCTTTTTAGATGTCTGACAGACCACAAGGGTTTTTTTTTTTTTTTAAAGAAAAAAATGATAAAAAAAAAAAGTATATCATTGGTAAAACTAGGTGTATTGTAACAATAATTTCATTTATCCACATATAGAGTAGAAATAATCAACAGAAAGTACCCAGAGAGAAGCTTTCTATCTGACTCTATGGAATAATAAGATCCTGTCTGGGAATGTTTTCTGTATTAAAATGAAATTCTTCCACCTCTAAAACATTGTGCTTCCCACATCATTCATCTTCATAGTACACGCGCACTCATCTCAGCGTGCTGGCTGCTTACCCAGAAAGGAATTTTCAAAACCAAATGTCTGTACTTCTCCATCTCAGGCCCTCCCTTCCCTCTCTGTTCTTGAGAAGGATAAACAACATTTAAAGGACCACAGGAGACAGGGGCACCTCGTCCCCTAATTGGACAATCTGCTGAATCTTTTCACAGCAGTATATACTGGTGCACTCTATCACCATTCTAATATCTCACCACTTTCAAGTACACTTATTCCTGGAAAGCACATCGGTGTTCTTTACAAGACATATTCCTAAGTATTATCATATTGGGAATGGAGCTAAATATAGGGCATTGATCTATAAACAGAAATGAATATTAACCCAAGATAATAGCCTCAGGATTTAGAGCTGAAAAGGCACCTTGGAGATGATCTAAATGGAATTCTTTTATTTTGCAGATAAGAAAGTCAAAGTGCAAAGAAGGAAGTAATTCAGACAAAACCACAGATCCAGAATTCAAATCCATATCTTCTGTTCTTTTTCTTATACTGATTAGGTAAACCCTTCATCATCTTGAATGAATTAGACTGTAACTTCATTTTATATTTCAATCTAAACATTCATACTTGTTCAGGGTATAATTTTTATACTGTCAATTGGATTAAAGTAGCAAAAAACAAATATTTCAATAATCACCAATTTCAATGATGCAGCAAATACTTATTCATTAGGCAAATTACTCTACTGTATATCGGTAGTGTGGATAGTCAGATGTTTTACTGGAGCTTTGATTTCATTGTTATAGACCATTGTTCCAATAATAGAAAGATAAATGGAACTCTCCCTGTCTTTAATTCAACCAGAAGAGACAGCTTAAACACAGATTTTCAAGTCAGACACAGGTAAGCAGAAAGCAGAGCTCTGAAAATCTGGAAAATGTCTTTGCAGGCAGACAGCAGCAGACACAGGATGACAGAAAGAGGCTTCATGGAGAAGGAGGCACAAGGACTTAATGGAACACAAGGATTTTAAAAGGCAGAAAGAAGCTGGTGTGCATTTCAAGCAGGAAGGACTTTTTATCCAGATGCAGAGACATGAGATGACACATTCACTTGGAGAAAGCAATCAGTCAAATATGGCTAGAAACTAGAAGATCTGAAGTAGGAAGTGGGAAGGTGATCTGAGATAGGTTACAGAAGCCATTTAATTTTAGGCTAAAAAATTTGTAATGCAGCTTACCCAGCTGGGATACAGTGAAACTTCTTGAGTAGGGGAGTAACACAACCTGTCCCTTAAAGACAGATTTTTAGCAGATTTTTTAGCAGAAAACTAGATTAGAGAGAAAAGAGCTTGTTGGTGGGAGTCAATGGGGAGGCTATTATTCCAATTCAGGCAAAATAAAAAAGGCCTGACCCAGGGTGGAAGACTATACAAATAGAGGGAAAGAATAAAATACAAATAATGTTGTAGAGATGGAATCAACAAGACTTGGCGCTTGGACTTGGACAAGACATGTAGGGAAGATAGGATGCATGGAGGAAAGCGTCAAGTATGATCCTAAAATTATGATCCTAGATGATTGAGAGGATGGTGATCCCTCAGCTTTCAGCAGCTGCCATATTAAGTTTAAGTCTGAGATGCTGATCTAGGCAGAAATGTCCAACAGGCAGCTGGATATATGGGGCAAGAATTTACAAGAGATTGGGATTGGATATATACATCAATGCATATATTGTATATATATGTCCATTTGAGCATCATTTGCAGAAAAACAATGAAATAACTTTATCCAGGGGAATAAATGAGATCATAAGGAGAGGATGCAGAGAAATAGAGGGACTGAAGCTAAGATCCTAAGTGGGGGACTAGAAATAATCTAAGACTAGAAACTAGATAATCCAGCACAAGAGAATGAAGATGGGTTAGACATGTAGGAGTGAACAGTGTTTCAGAAGCCAAAGGAAAAGAGGTTGTTTGAAAAATGAATAGTGTCAAAAGTTGTAAAAAGGTCAGAGTGAGGAAAAAAAGGTCAATGTATTTAGCAATGAAGAAATGTCTGTTAACATTTCAGACCCCAGTTCCAAAAAGTGGTGAGGAGTTCAACTTCAAGGGACTAGAAAGGTACTGGGGAAGTAGAAGTAGCAGAGGTGACTTTTTCCTAGTTGATCAAATAATAAAGAGACAGAGACAGAAGAAAAGAGAGAGAAAGATAGGAGAGAGATAGAGACAGAAAGAGAGAGACAGAGATAGAAGAAGAGAGACACATAGAAGGGGAGAGAGAGACATAGGAGAAACAGGCAGGAACAGAAAGAAAACAAAGAAGATAATAGCTTAAAGCAATCATGGCAGGATCAAGCGAAGGATTATTATCTTAGGGAAGATCTGAACATCTGTATAGGAAGTAGGGAAAGAGGCAATAGTTTGAGAAAATTAAAAGGAAAAGAGAAAAGGGAATGGTTGATTTCCCTCTCAAAGTGTAGTTAATTCTTAATTTAAAAAAAAAATCTAAACACTGAAGGAGAAATTAAAATATAACTCAGGTCATTTGAAATACTTGATAACTCTGTATGACTTTTTTGTTCTTTATTAGCTCTATCTTCTAACTCTGAGTAACCAATCTGCTTCAGTGATGAGGAATTTTTTTTAAAAATACATGTCCCATTAACCTACTTACATGCTCAGCAAAAGCAATAGGGGGCAATTTGATCCAAGTGCCAGGAGCAAAAATATTCTGCTATTATCCTGATTTGAAGTCTGGGGTCATTATTATGATTATAAGAAATATTAACCACGCATGTAGTGTACTGAGCTGCCTACAGTCTGATCTCTCATCTTAGATGTGGTGTATTAAAGGAACTAGGGAGAATAAAATATGGTACCTTCCTTTTTCACCTTCTCTATGTAGAAGTGAAATACATTTTTGTAGTCAACTTTGTTCTTGGGTGCAAATTCCTATTTCTCCAACCCATTTTACATTAATAACATGAAAAATAAGTCATAATCTTTTATTTGTGTGTGTGTGTGTATAAATTCATATATAATGGGTTTTGAAAAGTAACTTTCTTCATCAAAGCCTTTGTCCTCCTCTTATTATTTTCTCGCTTTGGAAAATGACTTGATTTTGCAGAACAGGATTATAGAATCTTCCCTCTTTCTCTCTCAGTATTCCCATTTTTGGACAACTGTTACAAGTCAGATCTCCTAGAATTAATTTGTTTTCTCCAGTGATTTGGAACTCAATGGACTAAAATTGCCCCATCGTAACTGCAAAATTTTAGAAAGTGTTTCCTAAGGAGCAGGAAAGAGAAATTTCTTAAGATTCAGCTGAGTTGTATAACCTGCAGTAATTTTATCATGCTATTTTGTTTTCCTTTTTGCTTCTCTTGTATTAAGGCAGTGAACATAGGATACCAACTCTTATGATGCAAAGAATTTTTTTTATTCTGCATCTGTCACAATATATAAGTATAATTCAGCCCTGTGCAAATGAGTATTAGGCTTCCTTGTTTTCCTGCTGCCCAATGCTCATAATGTGGAATTGTAGACAAACTCTTCCATAACTTTGTCTCCATTCATGCTTAATTGAGAAACAGGGCAGAAAACTTTTCCAGCAATATTCCCAAACAGACTAATCAACAGCAACCTACTAAGGTCTGTTTTTTTTTTTTAAATAAACCTGCTAATGTTTTAGCTTTGTGACCACCTAGATTTGAAGGTGCTCCATGATCTTTCTCTCTTGGGATAGGTGGCTAATTATATGGTGGGATAACTGACACTACAACTTCAAAAGGACAGTTCTGAGGCAGACTAGACATATTCCTCAGACTTAACAACCAAGGAAGGGAACACCCCAAAAGGAAGCATTTGCTGACTTAGCTATCTTTCTTGGCAGGAATATCTTTTAAAAAAAAAAAAAAAAAAACTAAGAGCAGCCATTAGAATTTTAAGAACTCCAAGAACTTGACTGGAGATTTAAAATTCCTCTACTCCCATTTTTACAGATAAGGGCCTCTGGAGGACAGAAAGGATAAGTAGCTCCTCTCCTAAGTCAGAGAGCACCACTGTGTTCTCAGAGCTCATGTTGTCAAAGATTTGTCTCCTATGTTTGTTTCAAAGGCTTCTATTAAGCTTAATACCAAACAAGTTGAAGTGTTATGATCATTTTACCTTGATATTCTTCTTTGATGTGGTAGCTGGAAAAGGTCTGATCTTTTCTTGTTGAAATCTGTGAGTAAAAAAATAGGGTGATATTGAAATGAAAATAGAATAGGAAGTAAAGAAAAAACAAGCTAGTTTAGTCATTGCATTATGGAATAACAACCAAAAGTCAAATCAGCCTTCTTATCCAAACATGTCAAACTACACAGTGTCTAAAGAAGATATTTCTGTGGTGAACAGAAAAGTAACAAAAAGTCCCCCCCCCCAACAAATATATGTATGTACTATGTATGTATAATTTCCAGTTTCAAAGCACTCTGATCATATAACCTAACAATCTAGGCATTCGAGTATTAGCAAACTCATTTTATAGATCAAGAAACTGAGACTTAACAGTAATATTCCTGTGAACAAAAAACCCACCCCTAACTAAGCCTTTCAAAGAGAGTCAAAATAAAAATATTCACAAGAGTCATATATAAGATGACAGCATTTCCAGAAACCTATTTTATCCAAACATTTAATATTACTGCAGTTTTGAGATAAGACAACTTGACATTTGTTCTAGAACCAGGCAGTATTTCTCAACAATACACTGTTAAGTTAGTCAAACCCTTGTAGAAATTTTAGTACAACTTCCCTATTTAAAGAGAAGAAAATGGAGTAATAAGGAGAATGGCCTTATATAGTTTTAAACTTATGTCAACTTATATTTAGAAATGATCAAATAAATTTTGGTAAAGATAGTTCAGAAATTCTAAAGTCCCTTGTCTGCTAGGAAGTCCTGTTCCCATGAGTTCTGCTACAGTTTCTTTAGATTTTTTTCCTTTTTAAAAATTAAACCTTAATCATAAAAGATTATCCTGTTAACCAATTACTTATTTTTGAAGATGAGATATACATTATGTAAGAGCAGCTGGTAACAATTCTTCACAGGAAAAACACACATATATATATAGAATGAATTGGTTAATAAAAACCAGGCATGAGTAAAATTTATAACCATTCTAATGGTATGTAACCTATTTCACAGCTTTTGGCACAGTGATCATTGTCCACCCAGAAAACCACAAGTAAACCACTTACAAAAACTTTATCCCTCAGGAGATGAGCTTTCATTACCTAAAATTTGGGGGGCAAGGGGCCCAATGGGGAAAGAGATACAAGATGGAATAAATGCTGACACTCCATTGTCCATCACATTATATACTTAAATCTGGCGTTTGTAAACTTTTCAATGGAAAAGGGACACAAAATTGGAAAAATAGCTCCAATGAAAAGTTATAAGCTTTTTTCTTCTCTTTTGCTTTGTGTCTAATACTTAATACTATTTTGGCTATGGCTGGCTTGGGACTTTTTTTTAGCTGTTTTGTCTATGCTTTTGTACAAATCAACTGAGACTCCCAGCACAAAATGTTACCAAGGACAGTATAATGCATGATAAAAACCAGACAGATGCCTGTCACTTCCAAATACTGACATTCTGTTAGGGGTCATTTTTGATAAGTGAGTCTGAAAGCCAAGTGATTTCAAGAGAATCTCCACATTTCATTTTTGTTC
Organism: Antechinus flavipes; assembly: GCF_016432865.1. Taxonomy (NCBI): domain Eukaryota; kingdom Metazoa; phylum Chordata; class Mammalia; order Dasyuromorphia; family Dasyuridae; genus Antechinus; species Antechinus flavipes. Next base: position 66,189,606 of record NC_067402.1, on the reverse strand, counting down.
AAGCAGTGAACCGAGTATTTAATATATATTTCAGCAGTTTAAATTGAAAGCACATACTTTACTGTAAACTGAAAAAGAAGGCAATGAAAATGTAAACCCCTGCTCCAAATCGTGTTATGGGAAGATTTAATCAAAACAAACAACACACACATTGTAGGTAATTTAGTAATGTCGACAAAAATCTGCTACCCAACTGATTCTCAACTTGATCAAAAGTTTAATTATTCAGGGGTCTGCAAATGTCCTTGCTGAAAGATTTTAGGAGGCAGAAATACTTCTAATTCTTTAGCAGAAAAGAAAAAATCCTAAAATATTCATCCCTACCTTTCCCACCCCCATTTCCCCATGCTTTAAATTTAACACATTTCTAAAATAGACTGATTAAAGGACTTGGATATTTAAAAACTATATATCTCCTCTGAGAGAAATATAAACCTACACAGCTTACTGGATAGGGATAACTAGAATTTCTAGGAGAAAGTACTCTCTTCAGAGATGTAGCAACAGAGCATTCAGACAATCAATGGAAAAAAAAAAAGTAACGGCTTTTTCTGTAGAATCTTTTGCTGCTTACCTTGTTCCTCAGAGAACTCAAAAGCTTCCACAAAGCTGGAAATCCAAGGATTTCTGAACATGGTTGCAGAAACAAAGGATTCGCTTAACAGAAACTCCTCTAGCAGCTAATTCCTAACCAGCCACAGCCCTAGGCCCATCTAAGCAAAACTGTGTTGAGATTTTTCACAGCCCAGGACCAGCGCTGTCAGGCACTCGTGTCCTGGGGAGTACAGTAAATGCACAGCAGCAGGCTGCAAGCTGCAACAGCTCAAACCAGTAATCAGATTACAAGGAGAAATTAGGCACATGAATACTAAACCAGACTGGATAACAGTGATTGGGAGATTTATAATATTACCACTTCAAAGCTGAGGCCAAATGACAACACAAGTTTCTGGCCAAGTAGCCGATGCAGCGACCCAAGGCTAACCATCTTCACAGGCACTGGAAAGCAATCCCTAGGCTCTCTCCCCAAAATCCCAAGGACTGCTGGGAGAATGGGGGAGAAGCAAAACCGTTCCCAGGCTCTTAACTAATATCATGAAATGAAGCATTTCACCTAATAGGCAGCCAAAAAGAACACTGAAAATTCAAGATTTATGAGGCACATATGAATGAAATTGTGTGGGGGGGAAACAGCTACAACCACAAACCCCCAAAATGCTAATCCTCGACAGAAGGTGTTTGCTAAGTTTTGTTACACTTGTCCTTTGAACTGTCCTGCTGTTTTGGGCTCCAGTTCATTTAAAGAACAAATACAGAAATGCTACTGCAAACACACGGAGAAGATGAAGACCCCTGAGAGAATCCCAGACGCTAAGAGTGGGAAGAACTCTGGGAGCATCTGGGAACATCACTGTGATTTTACAGACAAGAGATGTGGAGACAAGAGGCTCCAAAGTGCTCTGTCCATGGACAGGCTACGGCAGAGCTAGAGCTTTACTCTCAGTGTCCCTAGGCTGACGCCGGTCCCCTTTTACCAAGTTCCTCTCTCACTACCATGCTTAGACCTTGAGCAGGACTATGGCATATGATTCTACCTACTTTAAGTTTAAGGAGGATAACCTCAGTAGTTAGAAGGTGGAATGAAATTCGCATTAAACCTGGAGTCAGGAAGTCCAGCTTCAGGTACTTTCTAGCTCTGAGTCCCTGGACAAATCACTTAACCTGCTTTCCTCAGCTTCCTCATCGGTAAAAAGGAGCTAATTACAGCACCACGTTCATAGAGTTATGAAGATAAAATGTATTTGTAAAGCACTTGGCTAATCTTAAAGAACGAAATAGAAGTTAGTTATTGTTGTTATTCTTAATGTGCAGCATGTCTTGAATGGGGCTTGTGTCAATTTTTTCATTGCTATTCATTTGGGACAATATTATCTGCTTGGCTCTTCATTTCAACTTGGCATTCCTTCAACTCTGCTCATTGTCTTTCTATCCCATTCCTCCATGGTGGGCTATTCCAAACCCTCATCCCTCAGAGGAGTAATTCCACATTATAGCTGATGACAGCCTATTATTTCAATAAGAAGGGGCCATCAATGTGGAAGACCTCAGCTCTGCTATTCTATTCCCCCAAATTTCTCAGCACAATGACCTACTCTCACCTTTCCTCTGGTCATAACAAAGAATTATCTCTCTGTTCTCTAATAAGCTAATTGTTTTATAGGAATCCTTGAATTCTACTCTTATCCACCTTTCCTGGGAACCACCTCTCCATTCCCTGCGCCTTTGTGCATCCTTAATCACTCTGGCCTGGAATTCTCTCCCGTCTCGTTTCTACCTCTCAGATGGCTATACTTACCACTTCTACAAGAAGCCTGATTCTCCTTAATATTAATTTCTCCTAATAATTTATTTATTTGTTATAAGAATAAATTGGAAGCAATCAATAATTTATTCTCTCGCCCTTTATATATTAGTTTTATGTGGGACTAGTGTGTGTGTGTGTGTGTGTGTGTGTGTGTGTGTAATCTAGATATCTTGTTGGACATAATTATTTACATGTGTCCCCTTTCGAGAAGGTTTTTTTTTTTTGGGGGGGGGGAAGAAGAGGGAAGGTTGTTGTTGTTTGTTTGTTTTTATTATTTTGTCTTTCTTTGCATCTTTGGTGATTATACTGCCTGACAAGTAGCAGGTACTTATATGCTTGTCTCATTGATTAACTTCCATTTCATCTTCCTATTCAAAAATGTTCAAAGGCTTCCATCGCTTTTTTGGATAATAAAAATCTTTAGTTTGCTATTTAAGTCCTTATGTAATCTGGCTCCTCCTTAGCTTTCCAGTTCTGAACTGATCCCCTTCCCATCCTTTCCATTATAGTCACATCCAGAACCAGTTAAAACAATCCTCCATTTCACTACCCCTAAGTCTTTACATAAGCAGTTCTCATGTCTAGTATGTATTCTCTTGTTATCTCATCAAAGAATCCCCAAATTCCTCAAAAGCACAGCTCTTGTACTGCCACATTTTCTGATTCTCTCCAACTCTTCCAATTAATTAATGTTCTTCCTCTAGAAGTTATTTTGTATTACTTATTTACTTTGTATCAACTTATTTGAATATGTCTTATATCCTCTGAATTAAATATAAGTTCCTTGAAGGAAGAATTGATTTTTTTTCTTCTTCTTTTTTAATCTCTAGTGCCTACCACTGGACCAGCCACAGTAAGTTCTTAGCAGATATTTATATAGTAAAATTGATTACACACTAGAATGTCCTTAATCCTATTTTTTCATTCTCTTTTTTAAAACTTCTAAACTCTCTCAAAAGTTGTCTATAGCTCATAATTCTACTTCTCATTTCTCATTCTCCTCTGAAATCTGGTTTCTACTTCCACTATTCTATTAAAACTGCTATCTCTAAAGCTAATTAATCATTTCCTAATCATCAAGTCCAAGGGCCTTTCCTCCAGTCTTTATCCTACTTCATATATTGCAACATTTGACACTATTAAGTGTCTTCTTCCTTCTAGGCAACATCTACTGGCCCTGGACATACCACAATCTCCTGATTCTACCATTTAACTCTTTCCTGTTAAAATGACTATTTACCAAGAGTTTGAAGTTTTCTATCTCTCTTTATATTTTCCCTTTGGAATCTGATTTCTTAACTCAGACTATTAATTCTCACTTTCATACAGATTAGAGTCAAACCTATAAACCCCTCTCTGGACTGATGTCTCTTCCCTGTCTATAGTCATTGCCACAATAATGTTCTATGGGCACCTCAAATCAGGATCATTGGGTTGTCCCCAAACCGACTTCTCTTTCTGATCACCATTTCTATCAGTGACACTCTCATCCCCTCTGTCTCTCATATTTGAAACTTTAGGGTTATCTTTAACTCTTCTCTCTCTATGTCTTCATAATCAAGTTACCATTTCAATGAAATTTAACAAATATTTGCCAAGTAACTTTTGTATTCTAGATATAAAGACTGCAAACATAAACTTAACACAGATTCTGCTTTCAGGTTTACAATCTAAATGGAAAAGGATGGAAGAGGGGAGAGATGGACACAGACAATCATGATAGAAAGGAGAGTATGATGAATGTAGAGGAGAACTCTGTCTTGGTAAAATATCATGAAAAATGTAAAGAGATAGAAATCTCTTTGTGGCTAACGGGATATTGAGGTAATGGTGGGCGAGATTAAGGAAGTCTCTTACATCTGTTACCTCCTCTCTTTCTCTCTCTACTGACACCACCCTAGTAAAGATCCTCCCTGCCAATTCTCTGGCTACAATAGTCTTCTGACATTTCTATTTCTTTTGCCCTTCAAGTCTTACTAGTTTCCAGAATTAATTTCCTTATATAAAGATTTGGTTGTAGATTCTTCTACTTGCCATTGAGGACCTTTATGATGGCTCCATCCTGATTTCATGCAAGACTTTCCATAGACTCAACACTGTGGCCAAAATGGACTGTTTGCTGTCCCCATATATGACCCACCATTTCCAACTTTAGTTATTTTTCTCATACCCTTTTTTTAAATCATGGAATTATTCTCCCCTATCCCTTAAAAACTCAATTTTCATCTCCAAAAACTTTCTCAATTCTTCTCCTCTGCCACATACACACTTCACACAACACTTTGTTTTTTTTTTTTTGTTGTTGTTGTTTTGTTTTTTGCTGTAATACTTACGAATTACTGTGCACTCCAAAGTCATATATCTACCATGAGCCCCCCATCCACATTAGTCTGTAAGCTCATAAGGGAAAAAAGTATTAATTAAGTAGTTATTCTATGCCACAAACTATAAGGACTTTTCCTTATTTAAATTGCATCTCCCCCAGCCACAGTGCTCTGTACCAAATGTTTCTTAAATGGAATGAGACCTAACTTTCATGATGTTGTGGAATAGCCCCTGAATTTGAAGGCTGATATCTGGCTTTGAATTCTGCTTTTTTTCTAATCAATTATAAAAAGATCATTCACTTCACATCTAGTTCTTCAAATGAAAAATCAGTGGGTTTAATGAAATGACTTTTTTCTAATTCTACAATATGTATCTTTTTAAAAAGGAAGCAAACTCAATGATTATGTATGTGTTAGCAGCAATCCACATTTTCAGCCTCATTTTGATGATGAATTCAAATCCACAAGTATTACTATCTACTATGTGCCAGATACTCTGATGACAAATAACATGAGCAGCATCCATGATGGTTATGATTACTAACTTAACATTGTCAGCCTAGAAAAAAAGGGGGAGGGAGGAATAAGAATTCTGACTAGTTTAGTTGGAAACTCGTTTCAAGATCAGGGCTGATAAGGAATATTTCTAGTCTTCTTTTCTTTCTTTTCCAATGACGTTTGGTAGAGGGGCATGTTTAGGGTGAAAGTAGCTGATTCTGGCAGAAAATCATGAGATATGACAAAATAATTCAGCATCACTCCCACTTCTGTACCCTCACTCTGGAAAATGACTGTGTTTTGGCAGAAGTGATCACAACCTGAATAAACAATGTTTCCTTTCAATTATATTAAGCCTCCTGTTCCTTTCTGAGCAATATTCATTTTGATGAAATTCCAGCATAGAGAAAAACATCTGACTGTTTCATTGAAGTTTGATATGATAGGACTTTACCTGAATTGCTTTCTTTTAATGCTCCTAGTTGCTCTATGCTGAAGAAATAAAGCAAGCAGCAGATTTAAATGCAGTCAAAACTACCACAAGAAATTACTGAAATGCATTCCCAACTCCTGCCAATACTCCTCCAAGTTATGGCTATATCACTTAATCTCCATGCTTTGGAATCTTTATCCAAAGGAAAAACACAGTAGTCGTGTGGAGAAAGCTACGTTATATGGCAACAGACGGTTTCCAAACAGTTTGATAATGTTATTGGAAAGAAGGAATCTGAGCTCCTACAGAGAAGGAATTGTAGAACAACTATCTACAGGTTTCTTGACGTTCATCTATGCTTTCCACCTTGAAATTAAAAAGAACTTTAAGGAATGATTTAGAGTTCCCTCAAAATCAGGAGAGAAAATGTATTATATTCATATATTCCCCTTCTAATAAAGAAACAACTACCAGCTTAAAGTGGGCAAATGAGGGACACAAAATTCACTGCCACTGGGTTGACTAAGTAGCATTAACATTTTCCACTTTAAAGAAACTATAGAGTCACACTGTGAGATACAGTGTGAGTGTATCTCACTGTGGGATACAGAAGAAACATTTCAAAGGTTTCATTTTAAAAAATGTTTTAATCATCAAAATTAACAAAAGCATTAAATGTTACTAAAATTGCTTTGGGTAGTTTTCCTGCCATGAAACTTTTAAGAAATTGATGATTTCCTTCCGAGGTTAGATGCCAGAGGAGGCTAGGTGGGTTTTCTTATTTCTTGCTTCTAAATCATATTTTTGCAACCTTTTTTTTTTTTTTTGAGGGGGATGGTGAACCATAGTTTTCCTCTGCCCACTTATGAAATTAAATCATTAAACATCAAATTATGTATAAATTAGTTTGGAAGAGTTTGTTGAGTTTTTCATAATACTTTTCTCCTGCATCTTCCTCTATGATTTCTGGTATATAAGGTACATTATCTTTCTTTTAACCTGGTTGCTTATTGTCCATTATAAGCAATGAAGGCCAGTGAATCCCATCCTGCCAGCATTCATTCTACTTAGTTTTAACTTTAAAAAAAAAATAGTATTTTATTTTTTCAAAGACATTTTTTCAAGGACAAGAAGGTCCTGCAAAACCTTGTGTTCCAAAATTTTCTTCCTCTCCCCCTTCTTCTTTCTCTAGATAGCAAACAATCCTATATAAGTTAAAAGTATTCTTCTAATCATATTTCCATATTTGTTATGCTGCACAAGAAAAGTTAGATCCAAAGGGGGAAAACACGAGAAAGAAAGAAAAAAGCTAGCAAACAAACAAGCAGCAACAACAACAAAACAGGTGAAAATACTATGCTTCAGTCTCCATTCAGTCTCCATAGTTCTCTTTCTGGATGCAGATAGCACTTTCCATCACAAGTCTATTGGAAATGCCTCATTGCTGAAAAGAGCCAAGTCCATCACAGTTGAACATCACATAATCTTGCAATTACTGTGTACAATGTTCTCCTAATTCTATTCACTTCACTTAGCATTAGTTATGTAAATCTTTTCAGGCTTTTCTGAAATCAGCCTGCTCATCATTTCTGCTACAATAATTTTCCATTACATTCATATATTATAACTTATTCAGCCATTCCCCAATTTATGAGTAATCCACTCAATTTCCAGTTCCTTGCCTTTGTTTTAACTTAAAAAAAAATTCTGGGTTAATTTTTATCAAGGACTTCAATATTTTTATGGTTTGGTTCATCTAGAATTGTGCCAATTCTGTGATTCTTAAACAAGAATCACGTATTATATTCCAGTAGAAACTCCAATAGAAACAAAATTTCCCCTAGAATACTGAGTCCACAACATTTTCTTGAGGCATAAGGACTCTCAGACTTATAAAAATTATCCTCATGAGCTTCAAAGAATTAAATTAAATTAAAATAACCAATGGCAATTAAAAAAATAAAAAGTAACCCAAAAGCTATGGTGGGTCAAAGCAATTGTAACATGCTACCAATAATGGTTTCTATGGGAACAGAGTGAAAGACATTCTTGAAAACACACATATATGTGATATTTTGAGAATGGGATGCATCAAATAGAGCACATCTTAGCACTCACTAGACTTTATAAGGAAAAGGCTCCAGGATGTTGGGTACCAGCTCTTCTGGTGACATTTATGGTGAAATATGGATAAAACAGAGATAAAAGGCCAAACAAGGATTGTGGTCCACACTGCTAGAGGAGAACACATATTTACCCCAGATGCAGTTGTGTATTGTCAAGTCAGTATGATATAACACAGTACTGGACTTGGAAACAAGAAGCTCTGGATTTTAATCCTGCCTTTTCCTAACTGGAAAATAAAGGAGCTAGACTCAGTGACTCTGAAGGTCTTATCCAGTTCTAAATCTAGGATCCTACAAAGAAAGGTTCACAGAGATGTAAATGATAAATGTAACAAATTCCAGGATACGCTAAGATCCAAAATCATTTCTCTCTGATCCTGAACTTAGATCGACATATGAGCTCATTTCCTAAATGGATAAAACAAAGGGAAGATGCACCTAACACGTAGCATGCAAATTTCCTTTTTTTTTCTTGTCTAAAGACATGCAGGTAGAAAGAAAGAAATGTGGACAGAATCATATAATATGAGAATCAATATATATAAATATAAAGGAAAGAGATTTCTAAAGTATTGCCAGTATTTTACAAGTGGAGAAAACTATTTGAACTTAAGTATTTTCTAATTCATGAAGGAGTGAGATAAAAAGGTATAGAACATTATGGCACAAAATTTTCTGGGGCTAAGAGCCTAGACCCATGGTGGGCAAACATAGTGATACTACTATTTTAACACCACTGTTCCTCGGTGCAGCAAGAAACATTGAAAGAACCCCTGCAATGGGAATCAGTAGGAAACAATCATTATTTGGAGGAAGAAAAGGAACAGAGAGAAGATTTTGAGTGAAAATAAAATGATGAGAAAATAGTACAGGTCTAGATAGAATAAAGCACCTTTAAAGAGCTCACATGCCAAAAAAAAAAAAAAAAAAAGAAAGAAAAGCTCACAGAATCAAAAGCTCCCAACCATGAGCTGGCAAACAATTGTAAATTATTCATCATAAAAATACATGTCAGCTGAACAAGCCAGCACTGGAAAATAAAAACAAAATCCCACAGAGACATCCTGACCCACTCGTAATGGGCATTGATGTTGTCACATTAACAGACCCTGGGGGCCTTAGGGAAAGCAGACTGACCAGTACTTGCACTAGGCTTCCCAGTAAGGCTTCATGCCATTGCCAGACTCTAGTTAGCAACTGCCTATTCAATTATTTCTAATTTTTTGAAAAACTTGACAGGGCCAGCAAGGCAGTACTTCCTGAAGATTAAGCTATTGATTGTATATATGCCTGCTACAGAAGAAAGATGTTCCTTGACTTTACACATTATCTGTCAATAAATTTCAAAAATTAAAAAGTGTCATTCAATTCAAGTTACAATAATCTACCAAAAAACTTGCATGATTGAAAATTTCAAAATGAAGAATGTATTTTATAGTTCAGTTCAGAGTGTATATGTGTATGTATGTATAAGAGATATCTTTTTATACTCAGAATGATCATAAGAGGTATTCTCATTTTTGTCACAGGATTTTATTTATGCATGTACATTCCTAACATGGGGCAGAAATGGCTGACATTACACTATCCCTCCAGTGGGAAACACATTTAATCCTTTTGTTTCCCATTTATCATGTTATACAATAAATTCCAGATTCCTAACTTTAGCATAATCTTTTTCCTGTGTGGACCGTGAAATGCTTCGTGCATTTGGGGTAGTGGTGATATTTTGGACAAGTCTGCAAATAAAATCTTTGGTTGTAACACCCCATAAGGTAATCTAAAACAGGCCAAGTATGTGGAAAGATTAAAAAAAATATCTTCAGCAGAAAGTGCTATTGCAAGTCTACAGCTATTTTAATATGCAATATAGTGAAAAAGGATATTGCCAACTTTGATGCATGGAAACAGCTTCTTTTTCAAAAAGGGAAAAAAAAAAACTTGCAATGTCCCCTTAAAATTCTCCCCCACAAATTTAAAATGCATGTACGAAATTGTATTCATAACATTTCAAAATGAGAACCACCTTGCTTCCCAGCACAAAGTGCAAATAAACTTTGAATATAACTAATAATTCTTAAAACGATTCAATTACCTGAGGTCTTTCTCAGGGAGGGAGATTACCAACAATACTCCAAAATCTAAATGTAAAAAATCCCATTTGAAAAATGTGACATATTAAACTATAATAAGGCTGAACATTCATCCCAGAATGCAACAGATGGATCCTGCATTGAGTCCTCTAAGATGGCTAGAGACCTAGCTGCAGCATAGTATTTATTTATACTTTCCTCACATGTCTGAAAAAGTGTTAAACTACTTAGAAGTCTTTAAAAAAAATTCACCTATCCATTAACCACCATCACAAATATTTACTATACAGAATCAGCAATGTTCTAAACTGTCATAGTTTTTCTTTCCCAAAAAAATGTTTTTACTTTATAAAAATCTACTTTTGAAATAGAAAAACTTTCTAACAATTAACATCCATTAAAATTATGTAATGTTACTTTGAGTCATAAGCAACTGTTCACATAGTGTAATATTCTTCTCTAAAATATAGCCTGCTCCCAGAAAGCATTATATTTTAGAGATTTCTTCTAGAACCAGGAAGTTATATTAGATGGCAAAAAAGTAAACATTATAAATTATCAGTAAATGATTTTACAGTTTAACAGAACCATAACCTTTTGTTTCTGACAAATACACCAAATCCCTTTGTTTACTTTGTGCACAATTAGTCAGGAAGCATGATGAGATATGAATGGCAACAGAAGTGTAAGAGGGCAGTCTTCAATTTCACCTAGTTTTTCCTAGAACATGTTAGCCTGCTAAGAGATGTCAGAAGAGGTCTAAAAGAGAAATGTGGTGGAATTTTTAACAATTTTCTTGATAGTGACATTCTCATTATTTATTCCATTATTCCAAGAGGCATCAATTAAACAACTACTATATTTATATTTAGTATACTATATACTAAGTATAGCTAATGTTCAAAGAGCTTTGGGAGGGGAAAAAATAGATAATGAATCACAGAATTTCTGAATTGGATGGGACCTAAAAGGCTAACTATTTTCTCTTTAATTCTTAATAACAAGCCCTTCTACAATATTTGCAAAAATGGTCACGCACAGTTAGATTTTAAATGTTGAATATTTGAGATTGATTTAATTGTTAAGAAACTTTTCCACATATGATTAAATTTCTTATTTGTAATTTCTGGCAATAGCAATGATCCTTCACTCTGAAGCCTAGCAGAAGAAATTAAAGACACTGTCTTTTGAGTAATCTGGGGGCTAGAGGGAGGGGAAAGAATGAAGTAACTAAAGATGAAAAAGACATAAACAAAAAATAAATGCATATCAAGCAAAAAGAGATAATGATTAATAAAATTTTCAGAAAGATAGAATGATGATGAAGATAGAAGGATAAATAGATAGATGGACGGACAGACAGACAGACAGATATAGATAGATAAATGGATAAATAGATAGAACCTAGTTTATGCCAGACACTGAGCTAAGTGCTTTATAAATATAATCACATGTGATACTGCCTCTTGAACTGGCCATAAGGATGAGGAGATAGGGAAGGACATGAGGTTGATGTTAACAGTTTGTAGGGTAAACATATCTTCTACAAAGTCAAAATTAGCTTGCATAAGTTCATAATAACGTTTTCAAAAATCAGAGGTACCATGGTGATTAATAAATTACAAATCTATTTTAAGAGTTATTGAATAATAATGTATCACAGGGGACAGAGAGCCAGTTTCAAAGTCAGAAAGATCTAGGTCTCTTAAGCTCTCCCTGTGTGAATCTAGGCAAGGAATTTAGCCTTGAATTGATCTAGGCAATTCTCAGATTTAGTTTCAGATGCCAGTTTCCATGGTTTGAGCCAGTTTCCTCACCCCCCAAAATTTTCCATACCAATGAAATCCCAGATGCAGTTTCTATCCCTTATCAATTCATAAGAGTCTTTTATCATGATGGTAGGTTTTTAGATGGAATCCAAAGTACAATGTAGGAGTCTGCCTCATCTTTTTTTTTTTTTTTTTTAATGTTGAAAGAAATTTAGAAACCATTGATGTAAGCCAGATGAAAGGAAGCTAAAATGAGGAAGACATTCTGTAAAGAGTAGGAAGGAGAGAGGCTCTGCCAGAGCTAGAGTTCAAAATTAGTAGAAACCCAAAAGAATGTTGAACTACAGAAAGTATGTATATGGATTGGATTATTTTCTATTTAGGGGAGAGAGTGAAGAGAAGGGGAGGAAAAATTGGAACACAATGTTTTGCAAGGGTTAATGTTGAAAAATTATCTGTGCATAGCTTTTGAAAATTAAAAATCTTAGGGCAGCTAGGTGATGCAGTGGATAGAGCACCAATCCTGAAGTCAGGAGGACCTGAGTTCAAATCTGGTCTCAGATACTTAACACTTCGTAGTTGTGTGACCTTGGTCAAGTCACTTAATTCCAATTGCCTCAGGAAAAAAAAAATTAAAAATCTTTAATTAAAAAAAGAGCTCCCTATGCACATCAAAAAAAAAAAAAAGGAAATAAAGACAGAAAGAAAGTATGTAAATGGGAAAAGTGTCAGCTAATGGAAGATTTACACTGAATAACAAGGATGACAGGCAGTTGCTATAAAAACTTATGTTTCTATTTAACATATATAGGACTGCTTGCCATCTTGGGGGGGGGGGAGGGGTGTGAAAGGAGGGAGGGGAAAAAACGAAACATAAGCGAGTGCAAGGGATAATGTTGTAAAAAATTACCCTGGCATGGATTCTGTCAATACAAAGTTATTATTAAATAAAATAAAATTAAAAAAAAAACCTTATGTTTCTATTCTAGATCTATAATTTCATCTACACAGACTTCATCTACACAGATACAGGTACAAGAATTGCCTCCAGGATAGAAAGGAGCAATATGCAACTTAAAGTCTTAAGAGAGCTGCCTGGGCACCATTGAGATGTCTGGTGACTTACCAATATGAGTCAGAGACAGGTTTTGAACTCAAGTTGTCACAGTTCTAAGTCTGGCTCCTCCTTCCCTTTATTACCTCACTCTGCCTGTTTGAAAGAAGGCATTTCAAAAACTATTCATCCCGACACTACTGAGATCCAACAAGCAGATGGTGTGACACGGACAAACCTTCATGTTGTAAGCTGTGAGGCAATGCCATTTATTAAAAGCAAAGACTTTCACTGCAGAGCTAACCCATATTAAATATGAACAGAGATACAGAACAGCACTGGCTGACAAAAGAGCTTGTTCGTCCATGCATCAACATACAGACTGATCTTGGTGATCTCCAAACGTGCCCAAGTTCGTGTCACTGGCAATGTGGCATGAGTAATAAACTCCAAATCATGCCATCAATCATTTATGACAGAGGGCAAGGAGAATGTCATCTGAGAACCAGTGACAATGGGGTAACCACCCAACACAAGAGTTATGGGAGAATTCAAAGGGAAGAATGATGACAAGAAGAGTAGTAATGGCTACCATTTATACAGCACTTTAAGGTTTGAAAAAGGTCTTATTTGTTAACTCACTTGATCATCATAACAAATCTGTGAAGTAAGTGCTATTATTGCCCCCATTTTGCAGGTAAGGAAAATGAGGCAGAGGGAAGTGGTATGTCCAGAATCACACTGATACTAAATACCTGATTGTGTTACCATCTTACAGATATGGAAATTGGGGTAAAGAGAAGTGATTTGCTTGGGGTCACAGTTGCCTGATTGTATTTCATACCCGTTTTACAAATAAGAAAATGGAGGCAGAAAGAAATGACTTGCCTAGGGTCACACAGGTAATAAGTATCTAAAAGAGGTTTCAAACTTACATCCTTCTGACTCCAGGCCCAGTGTTCTATCTATAATGATATCTACCTGCCAGAACTCATTCTTTGATTCTTCTTTTTGATTCATCTTTTGAACTCACTTCTCCCACTAATAGCAGAAATTTCTAGCTGGGCTTCATGAGTCCAGTAGAGAAAAGCCAAAATTTATGCCTACCAATTTTCTTTCCTCCCTTCTGACTGTGTGCTTCCATCTTACAGTCCTGTCCCTTGTCTTTCTTCATATCATGATTTCCTCAGTATTTGTTCAAGCAGGATGGAAAGTCCTTGGAAAGAAGAGATTCTTTTTACATCTTTATATAACTAGCTACTATCACAGGGCCTACCATGTAATCAGTATTTAAGACATCTTTGGGGAACTGAATTAGATTCCTAACAGGGCACACTGATCTGTTAAACATTTTCTTTTGCACCAATAAAGTTCCCCATGTTGCAGAGAACTAATTTAAGAAGTCTTTTATCTTCTTGCCCTCTTGGAGTTTATCACATAAAAAGCTGTCAGCAGAGTAGTGAAAATTATGAAGATAATATGATGATGGTGGTGATATACTTCTTACTAAAACTAAGGAGAAAAGATAGAAAAAGAAGAGAAGGTTCACTCTTTCTCCTGAAACTCATCATACAATTGTTCAATTTATTCTTTTTATGCTGTGGATTCTTGACTTGGAAGTGATGAAGATGAGTGGGTAAAAGTAAAGTAAGATAGGATAGAAATGAGGAGGGAAGGATCAGGGAATGGGAAAAGTTAGGAAAAGAAAAGCAGAAAGGAGAAGACTAAAGGAAAGGGCAGTAATTGTCTGCACAAAGCTGGTGAAGGAAATCTAATGTAACGGCATCACATATAAGTGGTCTATTTGGTTAGGTGCTTGTGTCTATGCAACAGCCAATAACCTTGCTAATAACATCACCAACAAAAGATTAATGAAAGGCAAAGAATTCAGGCATGCTATTCTCTCTCACCTTAGATATGTATAATTAACACAGGTTCGAGACTAATTCCTTGACTAGGCTCAGGAACACTAATGTCAGTGAAAATTCAAGGGACAATTTAATTGGGTAACTGGAGGACAGACTCATAATCATGAAATTTTCGAGACATGGATTTTCCACTGAGCAGGACTGGTGCCATGTGTCATAAGAATTTAGACCTATCTTGAAAACACAGGCAAATATACTTGCTCCTTTGTGGGGAATAAGAAACACCTGAATTCAGATAAGTCTTTTGATATATCCTCTTCCATCTGTTCCTCTGAAACAAAGCAGCATCTGAAATTTCAGTTCAAGGATCTTCCTAAGAAATAAAATGAAAGGAACCGAGGGAATCGGAAAAAAGATAGAAGCTTTCCCTGACTTCCAGCAGCTTTCTAGCAATTCTATCATTTAGCCAGGGGAAGAAAACCTCCAGGGAGAAAGATGGATTCACAGTTTTAAGGATACATCAATAAAGTGCTTCTGCTTCAAGTGCTAAGTTATGCGTTATGAACAACAAACTGCTCCCTGAGCTACCTTTATAAGAGTGTTCTATTGATTGACTACAGGAAAATAAAAGGGATAAGATAAAATGAGAAACTCAATGCTCTTTAAGCCTATATTTGAGCAAAGAATTTTAAATCTTACTAAACATCATCATGATATGGCCAGAGCTTCTAATCTGCAAAGGAGAAAGCAAATGTATGCTCAGAGAAGGTAGCTGAGAAGCCCAACATCACACAGCTCACATGTAACAGGCCAAAACTGGAATCCAAGGCAACTCATTCCAAAAGACAATACTCATTAGGCATCCTTTCTATACCACCTTTCCCAGTGTTTCTACTCCTTTCCCCCTCTGCTACATATATATACATTGTTAAGAACTAGTTCTTGGAAAATACTTTGTTACTAGAAGTCTTACATTTTAAAAATTATCTTAATTGTTCTGTTCATTTCCTAAGATAATTTGAGACATGGTTTTATATGCCTTCCCTCCCCACTGGGGTCTACAAAAACAGCACTAAAAAACAAGAGGAAGGGAAATATCGTTGCTTCCTTGGTCTAAAAGCAAACAGTCCTATGCTTTCTCTTACCTCCCCAACTAATCTTCAGCCTTCAAATACTATATCTGCACATGAAAAATTCTAAGTGCAAAGCCCTCTCATCATAATGCATTATAATGAATGTGCCAGTATTGGGTCATGTCTCCCTGGGTTTGGACTCCAGCTCCCAGCAGCATGTTAGGTTTAGCTGCCATCCGGCAATGCTTGTCCCCGGACACCAATCTCAGCTACTTACCTAATATGGCAATGTACAAGTTGACTGGCTGGCTTATAGGTCACCCAGTGTTTACCTTGCAAGCTGTGAGCTTGCAAGACACCAGGGAGCCTACCTTTTGGCAGAGGAGGGATTACCCATTGCCAAAAAACTCTAAAAGGCTTTACTGTGAGGATATTTACATCATAATAGAAAATTTGGGGTTTGCAGTGATGAGCCAGACAGCAGCCACATATTCCCGGTTTAAGGCTTAGTTTGAGAAAGAAATCTTAATTGCAGCAGTGACCTAGAACATATTAGGCGATTAAGGCAAATCTCTTTTTTATCCTTTTTTTTTTTCCCAGCTTCAATACAGAACTTGTACAAAGTCACATCTTTGAAAGAGTTCACTTAGTATGCAAAATACCTTTCCCAGGTTCAAATTCAAAATAGCAATGTGCTACTTCCAAATAAATCCACTGTCTACATGATCACAAGTGATCCCCCGGTCAGATGCAGTCAACACAGCCTCAACATCCCACATGTTAGGTTATGTGTCAGCCAATAAATACACAGATAAAAGTAACTGCTAGCTCTCCAGCCAGAAGTACAGATATGTTGGCTTAAGTCTGCTTGAGGAAAAAACATTCATATTTTTTCTTTTTAAAATTCCATTAAAATCCAGGCACTGAGCCTCCCAAGGTACATCCCCCTTCCCCCCTTTACATATAAGGAGGACAGTTGTGCAGAGATTAATTGCCAACTCATTTATCATTGTACAAATCTCCCTCTGCTTTTGTCCATTTTCTTATTGTCATTCAAAAGGCTTTCCCCCAGCAGGATTTCACCAGAATATGATACTTTCCAATTGAATTTTAAACACTACCAGCCTCTCCATTTTTTTTTTTTAAACAATAGGCTAGGAGATTGAACCAGAGTAAAAACCAAAGATTAAAGAAAAAATAAACTGATGATTTTAAATACAATAGGATGTAGTTAACTTTATTTTTGGTGACCCCAGTCTGTCCTTCTTAACAACGGTATGCTTTCCTTTCCCCATATGCTCCCCTTTCCCTGTGTACCATTTTTGATTACTTACAAAAGCTAATAAAGCATCAACACAGTGCTTGAAAGGGAGCTCTGAATTTGGATACCAAAGTCCCAGGTTAATATCTTAATTTAGCCACTTGCCACTTATGATCTCACAATCACCTTTTTGTGATAATTTTGCAAATGAAGACACTGAAATCAAAAAAGGTAAAAGACTTGTCCAAGCTAATAGTATTTGCTTAATAAATTACTTCATTGATTGTTAATGATTGGAACTCTGAACACATGAAGTTAGAGTTATAAGAAAACTTTGTGTGTGTGTGTGTGTGTGTGTGTGTGCGCGCGCTTGATTTTAAACACTGATGGTCATGTAATTCTATTCATTGCACATATAACACTGATCTATCCATGCAACATTTTTAGATATCCAATTTAATGGTCAAGATTTCTCTCAAATCTAGTCTAAAAATTCATGGTCATGTAAAGTATGGAGAAAAAAAGACGTAATATTAAATATTCATTGCTGGTTCTTTAATTCTACTTAATATAAGTTTATAAGTAAAATTTTTTTGGTAAATAAAAGTTACCACCTAGATTGATATTTTGCTGACTTTCTGTATAAATAATGTGAATAAATAACCTGGTTATGGACCAGGCCCACCTGGATTCAAGTCTCACCTCTGACACATACTAGGGAGATCACTTGCCCTCTTACTTCCTGGTATTCTAAGCAACTTGCTTTTGGTTGCAGAAAAGTTCCCAGGAGCTCCCTATATCAAGAAACCTCAGGTCCTATCCCCTATACCTGTCCCTTAGCCTAGCATCAAAAGAAACCAGATTCCTGTGAAAGGCCATGTCCAGACGGCATTGCAGCAGAGCTAAGATTAGCCTCAATAGTAACACTAATAACAGCTGACACATGTAGTGTTTTCCTGTTTATAAAATACCGTACACACAGAATCATATTTGATCCTCATGGCAAACTTATCAGGTGTTACTCCCACTTTACAAACAGTCCCACAGCTACAGGAATGGGTCTAAGCCAGATCTCTGGGGATTCTGAAGCCAGCACTCTTCTCCAAGCTCACCCTTCCACCCATACCACATCTGAGACAATGAAATGATTGGAACGCCAGTTTGAGACCCTCACGTTACAGGCAAAGGAGGAGGGAGGGTCCACATGTGGCAAACAGGTGCAGAAAGCATTTAGTCAGCGGGCTGAGGGTTCTGCCAACTGGAAGGAGGCAGGGGGAGGAACCTACATACCAAACATTTTGTTGCTTTTTTTTTTTAACTGAATCAGAAGAAAACTACACATTACAGTTCCCAGTAAGCTATATCTAAATAGCTTTCATTAGCTAGTAAAATTAAAAATAAATTTAAAAATAAATATTCTTCCTTCCACAGTACAAACCCACCCAAGCTGTCAACTGTCCATTATTCAAGGTCTGGTTATCTAGTTTGTGCATCTCTCCAGTTCTTGACTCTCCTCTCCCACAGCCCAGAATCTTTTGACTGCTTCTTCTCTTATTAGCACCTTCAGAAAGAAGGCATGGGAAAGGGAAGGAGGTGAGACCATGCAGTCAACTGAGCTCTAAACTAGCAGTTTTTGCTAACTAGCTCTGACTGCTAATGGATACAAAGAAATAAGGAATGAAGCTTGGAGTTAACATGAAGATCTGGGCATCATGTTGGCACTTAACTGAACTCTACTAATCTCAGTTCCATGGGGACTGTAATTTTAAGAGGTGCAGCTGAAAAATAAAGCAATTCTAAAAATAGTGCCACCAAGAGCTACAGTTCATAATTTCATATATATCAAGAAAGTAAAATAAGTAGTCAAAAGGAAACACCATTTTACCTTTCTTCCTATTTCGCTGTCCCCAAACACAGTCTAAAAAACCACTTATAAAAATGCTTAACTTTATCTTCTCACTGGAATTTCTTCTTCCTGAAGCTAGAAAGTTTCAGCATAAAATGGTCACTCTTGGCCTCTGTAATTATAAACCAGGAATTAAGGCACATGGTATGCAGTTCTGAAGATAGATATTGAGTCAACATCCAGAACCATAACTGTCTATTTTTGCATCTGAAGCAAGCTGGAGTTGATGGAGGGATAACTTACTTGAGACAGTAAAACTTTGGGAGAAAAGACATGCAGGAGTCACCAGAAGATTTTTGAGCTGTAAAGTACTCCCTGGTACAAGGTTTTCAGAACCCTTTCAATTCTTACATCCTGGAACAAAGCCCTCACTGCCCCACCCAAGTTATGGTAATATCAACATAGCAACATTGCAAAGTTAAACTCTGGAGCACTCAGCACTCCTGCTTTCATCCCTTGCTCCTGACAAATGCACATCCTATCTTCTTTCCTGTCATGCAATTTAAAACAACTAACAGCGGTGTAAAAGTGAAAATCGCAATAAAGAAAGTATCAGCTTGCAAAAGACACATTGTATTTACTAAGGTAGCATGACCATCATTGATTTGTATCCCAGGTTACCAACTCTGACATGATGCTTTTGTTCCTTCTTTCCATAGTGGATTGTGTACCTGGGGATCCCCTGTGTATTTAGATTTTCATTATAGCAATCTCACTCTGACTCTCATAAGCTTCCACTGGGCACATGAGAAACGGGGCAGAATTTAAAGCAGGAATAGAGGAGAGCCTGAGATCAGGTCTGTCACCTCAACTTAACTGAGTAGTACTCTTGGGATAGAATCCTCCTTCCTCCAATTCATGCATGTTGCAAAATAATTCAAATGGCTTTACTGTCTTAATATGTGACATGAGAATGTAATATCAGACGCACATGATTTTCATTTCACCAGAGTTCAAGAAATTTAGTGTAAGGCTAGACACCAAATGAAAAACTGGCCAGTCCTAAAACTTCCTAACATAGTGAAGCTCAAAGAATTGGGGAGGAAAAGAACAGATCAGAGAGAAAAAGCTGAATAAACTTTAGTTCTACAAACTTAGAATTATAGGGAACACAGACTTAAAGGTGAGAAAGTCAAAGAGGGCCAGATTCAAAACTTCTCTCAGTCTCAGTTTGCTCATCTGTAAAATGGAAGTACAGACTAGCACCTACTTCACAAAGCTGTTGTGAGGTCAAATAAAACAATATATGAAAAGTGCTTTGCCTGCTTTAAAATGCTATATAAATGTTAGCTATGACTACATCATCTCATGCAAGGTCATAAAAGTAAAAAGAAGCAGGGAAAGGATTCAAATTGAGCTTCTCTGATTCCAGGTTCAGCACTCTCTCTACTATATCCCACACTACCTCTCATCATTTGGGAATAATTTGGGACACAGCAGTAGTGTCTGTCATTCAAATAACAAGGAATTCTGCAGTTGTACAGACTTAGAAAATCACACATTAATATTACCTATACTTCAGTGGGTATTTTAGTAACCATTTCCCAAATATATTTCAATCTGCTTCAGGCTTACTCAGAAATTTTTCAGGTGTTTCTGCAGCTCAGGTGGCAAATTTGACACTTCTGGTACACATCATAGGAAATTCAAAGTATAAAAAGTACCAAAGGGAGAATTAGTTTAGTGATTAGTTTTTATGTGTGAAAAGCTACCCTTTCTTATACTTTCAAATTTTTAATTTTGGCCAATACTGATGGAACAATACAGACTGGTACCTTCTCTGCCATTTACCTTTCTAGAAAGTTGCTTTAGGCTTGAAGACATTTTTTATGTATTAATTTCTCATCTAGACTGTATTTTCACATTTATCTCATTTTACTTGATCATAGCCAGTCATACACAATTAACATTTCAAGAAGATATGTTTGTTTATAAATATCAATGATTTTTACAGAATTATAGGACCAGGAACTGCTCTGGTTTTACTCTGAAAGACCCTATTAAGCTACATTTACTACTAGGAATTTGGAGGAATTCTAGAGAGGTCATTTATTCATTACTTTATTTATTGAGTACTTATAAACTGGTAAGGCTATAAAACTAGCATACAAATACAGAATTAGGTGAAATGACAACTGCTTAATAAAGAAATATAGAGTTATGAGAGTCTAAGGAAGGGGGGAAAAAAACTACATCCATTTGATATAGTAGCAACTAGGACAATACAACTGAGGCTTTATCCCAAGGTATTTAATTTAGAGAGCCCTTCAGTAGCACAGAAACAAAAATGAACATGCTTACTTAGCCCGGACTGGCTCAGAGCTGCCATATGCGCCCTTGATCTTGACCTCATTGTGTGTGTGGGAAGGGGGCATCATAAAGGGAGGCCATCCTTTGGCTGTCTGTCCTAATTACCGTAAGCATCTTGAAGGCATTTTCACCTGTAAAAGCGGTTTGCATAGTATGTACTTCTGCATGACTTCTGAACATTTCTAACTAAGGCTCCAAGTTGAGGAGAATTAGGGAAGGCTGTGAAGAGAAGGGAGCATCTAACCCAGATAAGACAGAATTGGGGTAAGGGGTATCCTAAACAGAAGTAAGCACTAGGAGTCAGCAAGGCATATGTCTAAATCCTAACTTGGACATAAATAAGGATCCCGATTTCCTTTAACTCTGTTTCCTCATCTATAAAATGGGAATAAGACTACCAGTAGTACTTAAATCCTAGTGATTGTGAGCTCAAATGAATTAGTGGATCTTCATAATAACGTCATGGATTTCGAGACAGAAATGACTTTGGGAATCAATTAATCCAATCCCATTTTATCAATGAGGACTGTAGGGTATAGAATAGCCATTCTCCAGTTGATAAATGGTCTAAAAGATATGAACAAAACTTTCAGGAAAAGAGACCAAAGCTTTCTATAGCCTTATTTTTAAAATGTTCCAACTCATAACTAATTAAAGAAATGCAAATTAAAGCAATTCTGAGATTCTACTTCATACCCATCAGAGTAACAAAGATGACCAAATAAAAAAAAAAGATAAACGTTTGAAGGACTATGGGAAAATAGGCACATTGATACACTGCTAGTGGACCTACGAATGGGTACATTTTGGAAAGCACTTTGGAATTATATACAAAAGGTTACTTAATAGTGTATGTCTTTTGACCCAGTTATAGCACTAGTAGGCCCATAATCTCCCAAAAGAGCAAAGAAATAGAAAAAAGGTCCTTTATGTGCAAAATTTTTTATAGCAGCTCTTTTTATAGTGGCAAAACCCTAAGAAACTAAGGGAATGGCTATTGGTTCAGGAATGGCTAGTGGAGTCAGCTTTACCTGGCTCTGGAGAGTAAATTGTTAAAATTTCAATGTAAGCATTTATACCTTGGAAATCAGCAAAGGCTACAGGTCATAACTTGATTTATGGTTCTGTTGAATATCTAGATTTCAGAAAGCTATGAAGACATTAATAATACAGATTAAACTTAAAAGTAGTTTAAATACCAAGTCCCTATTTCAAAAAATGCAAAAATAATATTAGGAAGCATAGTGAATGGAGCACTGCAAGTCACTTAACCCTGACCTCCCTACCCCCTCCCAAAAAGTGAGTTGAATGCCTTTTTTTTCCTTCAGGGATCTTGTTGTTAAATATTTACCAGTATACCACTGGGAATGGCAGCTATATGTTACATAAATATAATGGAGTACTATTTTCCTTTCAGAAAAAAGAAAGTAGATGATCTAAAATGATAATTAAAGATTGAATTGATAAACTGATGGCAATATGAAATGAACAAAACCAAATAAGTTTATACCAGTATCTCAATATTATAAAAGTAAACAATTTTGAGGATTTTTACAATTATTAAAGAATGAAATGAGTAGAAAGAGGACAACTTAGGGAGTCAAGAACAACACTATAAAAAGAAACAACTCTGAAAGCATAACAACTAAAGTAAATAAAATAGTTGTTTATGATTTCAGAGAACCAATGATGAAATCTGTTTATCTTCCTCCAGGCAGAGGTGATAAATAGGAAGGCAGAATGAGGATATATATTTTTGCATACAGTCAATGTGGGAATTTGTTTTGCATGACTATGTACATATTTGTTGCACCAATTTTGTTTTTCTTTTTCAGTGGGATGGGGGTGGGGTGAGAGCAGGAGAAAATAGATTTCTATTAATTTTTTTGAAAGGTGTGTGTGTGTGTCTGTGTGTGTGTAGGGTGCTATACATGTGAAATACTGCATGTACTTTTAAACAAAATCATTTATTAGTAGTAATTTTACTTAATTGTTTTACTTTCTTACAAGAGACCTCTCACAAAGTGAGAATGATATATAAAAGTTTGCATTTTAAAAACAAAATGTATTAATAAAATTAAATTTTAAAAACCAACAATGATAAAAACAAACCTATATCCAGGAAATAAGAGATCAAAAGATGAAGAGGTTTAGATACTGTAAGGATGCTATATGATATGGAACAAGGGGGTGACAATCTGATACTAGTCTGACAGAGGATTGGAGAGGAGAAAGACCAGAGAAAAGAATACATAAGAGACTACTGAAATAATCTAGAGAAGAGGGAGAATTATTATTATTTTTAATGACAGCCTTTATTCTCTCTGAATCGCTTTCTCTCTGTCTTTCTTTCTCTGTGTCTCTGATTCTCATTCTATCTAAGTCTGTCTCTATGTCTGTCAATATTTCCTCTCTGTGTGTCTGTTTTTTTCCCCTTCTCTCTCTGTCTCTATCTTAGTCTCTTTCTGTCTCTGTCTTTTCTTCTCTGTCTCTTTCTCTCTCTATCTTAAACTTTCTCTCTTTCTTTTCTCTCTGTATCTTATACTCTTTCTGTCTCTCTTTTTCTCTGTCTTCGTCCTCTCTCTGTCTCTATCTTAAACTCTTTCTGTCTTTTTCTCTGTGTCTCTGTTTTTTTCCCCTTCTCTATGTCTGTCTGTCTCCATCTTAAACTCCTTCTGCCTCTGTCTTTTTCTCTCTCTGTCGCTATCTTAAACTCTTTCTGTCTTTTTCTTTCTGTGTCTCCCCCCCATCTCTATCTTAAACTCTTTTTTTCTTTCTGTTTTTTTTATCCTCTCTCTCTGTCTCTATCTTAAACTCTGTCTTTTTCTCTCTCTTTCACTTTCTCCCTTTTTTTTGCTGCCTTGTCTGTCCCACTCAAAATGTAAACAGCCTTGCAGGTAAGAACTGCCTTTTTGCTCCTGTGTAAATTTCTAACACTTAACACAGACTTGGCATGTTATAATTGATGTATTGACTTGACTACCAATCAGTTGCTAATGAACCTACCCATTGACTATACATGGAAAAGAAGAAGCAGCAAGCAGTGAGGACTCCGACATACAGAGTTCTCCCCTTCCCCCCAGCCGAGTTTCCCCCAGGCACAAGAATTCCTAGTTAAAGCTCTGCACAGACACATAAAACTGCCTGGTATTTGAAGTATGCTTTGTGTGACAGTGAGCACACAGAGGCTCACATTATGTAGAAGGTAGAGGGCTAGCCTCTTTCTGACTGTGACTGATGCCCGTTTGTCTGCCTGGCTCTCCCAAGAATCAGGGGACTGCTGAATTGTATTTTGTAAGGACTCTATGTCTGAGCCTGCACGATGGCTCTCCACAATATAGCAGCTTTAAACAAAGATTCATAGCTTGATTCAAAGTTGGAAGGGACTTCAGAGTTCTCTGGCCCAACTCCATCACATTTTACAGATGAGGAAATTGAGGGACAGAGAAGCTATGTGATTTGCCCAAGACCACAGTTTTAGAGATGAGAATTCAAAGTCAGGTCTTCTGGCTCCAGAGTCCATGTTCTTTCCAGTGTTCCCAGCTGCTTCCCACATCTGTACATGTCCAGCCCCCAGAACAGAACCAGTTAATAGAACCCAGAATCACCAATTCCAATAACAGAAATTACTTTAATTAGGTGACATGTTGCAGTCATAAAAATGCCTAGAACAAGGATAGAGGACTCTCACAGTCTTGAGCAAACTACCACAAGGGGAAGAAAGTCCTTGGCAGAGCACTCAGTCCCTGTCACATGATTGCAATCATGTCTCTCTCCTCAAGCTATTAAAGTGAGAGAAACTAAGTTGTTTTTTTCTTTTTCTTTTATTTGTATCCCTATCACCCACCCAGAGCCAAGAATGATGCATTAGGTTTTAAATAATGTTTTAATTTTGCAAAATGGAGCAGAACACTTGAGAAGGGTCATGGAGCCAACTCTTGAAGCTGGGCACAGGACCCAAAATTTCATGTTTACCCGGACAGTCAGAAAATATAGTCTCACTGCTTTGATAAAATAAACCTTTCTAATACGCTTGTTCTAACACTAGCATTCCATCAGGGGACCCTCTGTCCCCAGACAGAAGAACTGACATTTGTTTTCTTTCACACTTCCAATAGGATATATTATGGGTCTCAGAATTTGTCATCATTATTTCTTTTCTTCTCCAGATTTTCTTTCTTTTTTGGATCATGGACTTCTATAGACACAACACCCTCATGTCATAATCTACATGGAGGCTAAGAACACAAGCAGACTTGGCTGTCCCCAGGTTGGTCCCTTCCCTCCTGTCCTAAACAGCTGACTTGTTACGCCAGGATCCAGCAATATATAACTTAGGATCTGCCAAAGAATATCTGTGATTCTTAGAGACTGTTACTTCATTTCTTATCATGAAGGACATGAAGATCCTTTTATTCCTAAACAATGGTTTTAAAATAAAATCAGAATCATTAGTTAACTACATAGAAGGTAGATTTAAGCCGACTGTAGAATGAATTGAGAAAGGAGACAAAATTAAAACAAGATTCCCAGTGCATACTTCAACTGACAGCTTGGGAAGATGAGATCATGCTCAAACTAACCCAGCCAAAGTAGAACTGCTATCTGCAATCGCCTTGGGGCATCTTCATTCCCTCAGTCTCCACCCTAAACCTCTCAGAAGCTAACTTCTTCATGAGGACATGCATTCTTTCAAGCACTCTTTGCAAGCCAATCTGTCATTCTGATTCGTTCCATAAATATTCAATGATGCTGATTTGGCAGGAGTACTTCTCTTCCATCTGGGCTTTGGCCCATGGTCAGATCACCTAAGATGGAAGCAACCATGTGAGAGACTCGGAGGACTTTCTTCTGAAAGAAGACAAAATTTTTCAGAGGGGCAGAAAAAGCCTCCTTCCAAGAACCATGTGGCTAAACTCACCTGCATGGTGAAAGATAGCAGATTAGGGCAGTCTCTCTCACTTTTTCTGGAGGTACTCAAGGACTCCACCCCTTGTACCTAGAACTGAAAATGCCAAATTAAATATGACCAAGGTGCCCAAGTGCTTTCCCATCATGGGAGGGCAATGGGACCTAAAGGAAAGGTAAAAGTGGTCCTTCTCTTGCCCGGCCTATTGCACTGCATAGTGCTATGAGAAAAAGAGATCTTCAACTCAGGATGGCAGAGGGGTGATGGAGCAAAGGCCTCTCATGCCTTAATATTATGTCTATCGGTCCAGCACACCTTGTAAGGAGAAACTTCAGGCTAAGAGACTGGCTAACAGCTTCTTCCCCTTCTCTCTGCTGGAAGAAATGAGAGCAAGTTCTTCATTAGGCAAAGTGGTTTTGTTGTTTTTCTTTGTTTGTTTGTTTTAAACTCCTCCTCCTCTTTCTTTTGGTTTTAAAAAGCATGTTCCAGGCCCTCAAGGGAAATAAGACAACAGCTCAAGTCCAGAAAGAGGTCAGATAAAGGAGATTGAATGTTCCAGTAAAATGCAAGAACTTTGCTGCAATCCTTTACTGATACATTTTAAGATGTTCCTCTAGGATATTAAGAAAGGAAGAATCGACCTGACTGGAAAATTAAGATGGAAATGGGAGGAGTGTGGGATACCAAGCTGTGAGCATGAACACAACACACCTGATGTCACATCACCTGAGCTATTACTTCCCTGCCTAAGAAAATCATAATCTAAATAATAAGCCTGAGCAACAGATACCAGGTCATTGACTAAAACTAGAAGTAAAAAATGCCAGAAGATTGGGACCCAACTCAAATATAATAGAACAAGTAGGCAAGAGCAGTGTTTTGACATTTCTCAAAGTTATCTTATGGGATCCCCTCCCCAAAGCCCACAATTCTCACACCTATTTCATATGTGATCCTATGAGGTACAAAACATCTTCTAAAATTTTAAATCTCTACAAAGTAAATACCCTTTCCACTGGAAATGACAGAAGAAAATGATGACAAGGGAAACTGATATGCAAGATGTGTACAGGGATAGCGAGAAAAAAATAATCAATCAATCAATATTTGTTAAGTGTCAATTCTGTGCTGAGTACCAGGACACCAAACTGCTCCTGATGAATTCAAGACCTCTAAGGTCAGATGGACTTATATCTTCAGGTTTTATTAACTGGCCACTTTATACTATGTGCTGTGCTCAGGCACGAGAGATGCAAAGAAAGGCAAAAACAACCCTCACTTGAAGGAGCTCACTTTTCAAAAGGGAGATGATGAGTAAATCATGGCGTACAGACAGACAGACCCAGAGTAAATGGGGGACAATCTCCCAAGGAGGGTACTGGCTCCCTCTCTCAGTGACTCTCTCTTCTCTACCCATGCTATGCATATTCATTGACGGTACCCCAAACTTTAAATGCTTTTTGTTCTCAATTCCTGGGAAAATTCTACAACATATCATTAAAAAGATGATTGCTGAATTCTGGAAAAGGAAATGGTGACTATAAAAAGCCAATGTGGGTCAGGTCAGGAAGGTTACATCAGAATAACTCATTTCCTTTTTTGACAGGATGACTAGATTAATAGATAAGGGAAATGCTGTTAGTATAATTTATCTAGATTTCATTAAAGCTTCTGATAAAGTCAGAAAAGAAGGAGATATAGTTCAGACAATAATACACATATAGATCTAGGACCAAATGTACAATCAGCATTAACATACCCACAAAGTAGTTAATAATAGTTCAATGTGAGCAGGGAAAAGGGCTTAGCTTGATGTTAACACTTTTACATGATTGTGAATGAATTGGATAAAAGCATGGACAGTATACACTCAACAAGTTTATAGATAACACCGTGTTAGAAGGGATGGATAGCTAACACACAGTGGGTGACAGGATGCAAAAGGACTTTGAGTGGTCTTTCAGCACTGGGCTGCATCTAATAAGACAAATTCATCAGGGAGAAATATAGAATTACCTGGCTCCAAGACAATCAACTTCACAAGTCTAAATGGGTAAGGTATCGTTAAACAGGAATTGTTCTGAAAAAAATGAGGGAGTTTTAAGGAACTGCAAATTCCATGAGTTGGCAGTGTGGTATAATGCGATCTTGAACTACAGTAAAAGGGTAGTTAATATACAATGAAATCCAGTACAAGTTAAATATTATTCCTATAAAAATCCCCAGCACAATAAAAAAAAAAAAAGAATATCACCCCATGATCATGGGGATCCACATCCTAGGACCAAATTATAAGTGGAACACCTTCCAGTGAGCTCCATTTGGTATTTTAATAACCAAATTTCCTCTAGACCATACTTTTAAAATCCATCTAATACTGAATCCAACAACTTTCTAATGTTATAAGTGAGGTGCCAGGATATTTCCAGTCCCCAGATGGTGGGCTAATAATTAGTTCTAGAAATCTGAGACCATGATATTTCAGTATAAACAGAATATTTCAACACCCCTTGGAAATCTGTTTAATGTGATTTATTTCTTCCTTAAAAAAAAAAAAAATCTCATTGATGAAGGAGTATATGGACCCACGTGCTAACTAAGAAGATTGCTATTTTGTTGAGATTTTGTTTCCAAGACATGTTACTAGAGTTAAATAAATTTCTCATCCAAAGAAAATAATGATACCCGCATAAGTAAGTTCCTAGAGAAAAGATTTACAAAACATTTCCCTGGAAGCTTCACTAATTCTCTGTCTGTTTTGCAGAATGCCAGATCTCATGCTCTCACTTAAAGGAATTAGACTTTAAGCCCCCTGAGCACAGGGACAAACTGTCTTATCTTTCTTTGTATTCATGTCCAGGACTTAGCACAGCTCTTGGCACATGGCAGGCATTTAATAAATAAATGCTTCCTGGCCAAAGCTATGAGACCAGGATAAGCCAGTAAAGTAAGATTAACAGGAGCAAAGAAGAGTCGCATTGAACAAAATAACCTTCCTTCATATTCCCATTCCCCTGCTCCAGCCTGGCCAATGTTTGATCCTATTTATTATTTGGTGACAATGAAACTAAAGAGGTGACATTTCTGATTTCAGATTACCCAAATACACACATAACACATGACTTTATGACGTAATCAGTCCATAAAGCCACTCAATTATAAATCACTCAGGATTCTTCACTCTCCCTTACTCTCCACTTTTTGATATTTTCAGGGCAGCTAAGTAGCCAGTAGATACAGCTCTGGGCCTGAAGTCAGGAAGGCTCATCTTGGTGAGTTGAAACCCAGTCTCTGAGACACTTATAGCTATTATACGACCCTGGAGACCCTGTTTACCACAATTTCCTCATATGTAAAATGAGCTGGAGAAGGAAACCACTTTAGTATCACTGCCAAGAAAAAATGGGGTTATGAAGAGTTGGACATGACATGAAAAATGATTTTTGATATCTTCATTGTTAGTTAAAAGCTAACCAAAATCAATGTAGCAGATTATATGAATAGAATTAGTAAAACATACATCCTACTACCAATCTATTTCCAGGTTTATCTGACATACTTCAAAAAGTCCTTACTTAGATTCAGAGAGAGATGGGGAAAGGGCTCCTTTCCCATTAAAGATCTATTTATAACTAGCAAAAAATAAAGGAAGTCATTTCCCAAATTTCTCAGCGATCAAAGAGCAAGAAAATAATGAAGTCTTCCATTTCAAGCTCTGGTATATGATGTATTTGTCCTCCACTGCCCCATTCTCCATACACAAGAGGAAGAAGATTTCTCCTGAGCCTGCTGTTGCTCCACAAAAGTGGAGCTTTTTAATACCATAATCATTTCTGGAAGCAAAGTGTGATGTGCTCATACAGGACCCGAGGACAAACAAACCTGCTGAAGGCATTGCTGGTTACATGAGCAAAAACTTGTGAATTGGGAAATAGCACTAGTTAATGAATCTATAATGGATCTAATTTTAAACTGTAAAGCTTTTCAACCTGCAAGATATTGCTATTTAAAGACTTAATCTTCTAAGAAATAACACAAACATAAAGGCACCTTTGCTTAAAGCTGATTCATCCCCAATCAGTTCCCAGCAAGTCTGATAAGTGGAGGTAAACAAGTGAGCTTCCCCAAGTGAGCTTCGCATTTATTGAGAGACTAAGCAGAAGTAAGTCAGTGTGAGGCGCTAGGAGCCAGCTGTTTTCATCAACTATATTCAGTCACAACTTTGTCAAGGGACTGGGAATGCAAATAACACAGCTTCTCTTGCACACTTGTCACACACATGTGAATTCATGCACAGTCAGCAACTATTTGGAGCTCTGCTTTGTT
Source organism: Antechinus flavipes (assembly GCF_016432865.1). Taxonomy (NCBI): domain Eukaryota; kingdom Metazoa; phylum Chordata; class Mammalia; order Dasyuromorphia; family Dasyuridae; genus Antechinus; species Antechinus flavipes. The sequence continues at coordinate 66,159,288 of NC_067402.1, read as the reverse complement.
GACTGACAGGGATAACTGGGCTAAGATGGAAAAGGGAAAAAGAAAGAAAGTGAGATTTATTCCTGTTTTGGAAAGACCCTGAAAATGGAAGGCATATGTTTTTGTATAAAGTAGAAGTAAATCAGGCAAGTATCAAGTAAATAATTTAAAGTAAAAATGAAAAAGTAGTTAAAGACTCCCCTATGAAGCTACAGGTGTTTAAAGGAACACATTTCAACCAGCCAGAGCTCCAGATGTTTTGATACAGAAACACACAATACACATACTCTCCAAAGGAGACAAAACATCTTTCACAGACAGGTGGTTAAATCAAATTTTATTGCCTGTTGTTTTAAAATATACAAAGTGTTCATGTTAACCGAATAAAGAGCCAACTTGGGAGGAACGGGAAAGACTGACATAGGAATACCAAGAAAGAGACATACCACATTAAATCATAAAATTATGCATTTAGGTTCTATGCAGATTATAATTTGCACAAAATGTATATTGAAAAGGAAATTTAACGGGCAGTTATAGCCTATGTTTTCAAATGACTTCACTGTTATTCTTGGATTCTTATTCCTTTCACATAAAATAAGAAAAATACATTAAACTGTTAATAGTTCATAATACAAAAACCCAGGGCTTAGGCTCTCTGAGTATCCATACATTCTGACTCTGCAATGGAGTGGTTGGACTTGTGCTCTTGCTGGGACATAATCTTGTCTCGTAAGGGCATTTGTCCAAAATGTGGCTATGACTTTTGTTCTAGGGTACTAATGAGACAAATGATGACGCCATGCAGAGAGGGTAAGACCAGTAGTATAGAACCCTGGGTGGCTAGGAATGCAGGGCAGCCATAAAGATACAAAAGCAAACTTGGGGAGGAAAAATCTATATTTTCTTTTTGCTATGCACATCTGCAGATACCTTTTCTGAGACAGACAAATGTTCTCCAAAGGATGAGGACTCTTTCCTTCATCTGGAGACTTATCTTGAGTACTGCAAGACATATATCTACTGCAAATGAGAGCTTTCAAGAAAGGATTTCAATTATAAACTGACCTTAGGACTCAAACAAGCCTAGTCCTTGAGGTCTCCAATCAGCATCAGGGACATACTTCCATTAGAGAATTAATTCTCTTCACTACTCTCCCACCCTCACTGCTGCTCATGCCCCTCAAACTGTGAACTCCTTGGGATAGAGGCTAATTTTTTCTATCAGTGTCCCCATTGCTAATCACAAGTTTAGCACAAAGCAAGCTCTTACTAAATATTTTTTCATCAAACAATAGTCATTTATTAACCACCTGCTATGTGCTAGACATAAGCCTAAATTGCTGGAAACACACACAAAAAGGTAAAAACAGTCTCTCCCTCTCTCAAGGAATTCTCATTCTAATGGGGAAGACAATATGCAAACAACTATGTACAAATTGAATATATATGGGTTTAACTAAAGATAATCTCAGAGAGAGGCCATTAGCTTTAAAAGAGACCAGGAAAAGCTTCTTGTAGAGGGTGAGATTATAGCTAAGACATGAAAGAAACCAACCTTCATTCATCCATCCATCCATTCATCCATCCATCCATAAACAATTATGTATAAACAAAATACAGATATGCTTAGATAATTTCAGAGAGCAGGCAGCAAACTTTTGATTTTCCTGGAAAAAAGCACTGAAGGATGGACACCTGATCTGACAGTAGGTATATATCTGGATGAGCCCATCCCTATATTGGAGAACATTAGTTAAAAGTATCCCACCCATTTCAGCATGGTATAGTGGCTAGCTAACTACACTTGGATTTTATTACTTATTGACTACCATTATGACCTTAGATAAAATACCACTCTCCTATCTGGATCCCAGTTTCTTCTCTGTAAAATGAGAAGGTGAGCCAGGAGGAGGTTCTTTGATTCCTAATTCTGGATCCTTTTCTTCCTCTCTCAGTTTATTAAGGAAAGAAAATGTTACCTACCATCCACCTTGTTCTTTAGGACTGGGAGGTTTCTATAAGTTCTTATTGGAATGACATCTGAAATTTCTTTTCTTCCCTAGCTTTAGATATCATACACAAATCCAGCCAGAACTAATTTGCCTGCTTAGAGGATAATTCAGATTCAGCTTCTTATCTTGAATAAAAGTGAGATGGGGTTAGAACAACTTCCCCAAGCAGTGTAACTGCTTCCAAATACTTCCATACCCAGGGGGGTTTTGATAACTATCTCTCATTTATCTGTGGCAGGGCTGAGAGACATCTTTTCTTCTTAAAAATAGAAATAAATTGCCATTTTACAGCCTCCTCATGCTATTCCAAAGAGGAAGGGGAAAGGACCTTTGCCATATACTTGGGACACCTTTGGGTAAGGACAGCTGTTAAAGGCTTCCTTACAACAAAGAAGTTTAGAGAATTGAGAATTGAAAAATTCTGGAAATCCTGATGAGGAAACAGGGGAAACAGGAATTTAGAATAAAATACTCTACTCAGAGTCTTACTGCCTCAAGCTTATCAGCCCTTCATTGCTATGATCTGAGCATAAAGGATCCCTTAGAATGTATCCTCTGGGCTACCTGAAGGTCCAAAGCCTTCTCATGGTCAAGGTATAACAGAGAAGGGGTACACAGGATTGCAACCAAAAAACCTATCATTGGAGGCTTGGTGCTTGGCACAGGTATCAATCAAAAAGTTTACTGTTTTTCTCTTTATGTTTTTCTAGCATGGAAATATTGGTTGGGACAATTACAGACTCAAGGCTCCCTTTCTTTCTAGTTCTCTTCACAAATATAATGTCTATCTTTTTCTCAACTGGATAACTCAAACATCACTGTGTCTTGCTTCTTTGGTTACCTCAGGGAAATCAATACCTAATTCTTATCCATTAACAAATAAGAGAATCTGTTTTGATTTCAAGAGGTCTGTACATAGCTAGGGAGCAGACAAGGTAATCAGAGATAGGTCTCCAGGGAACCTATTATTCTATGTGAAAATAAAGAAATCCTCATCAGTTACTAGGGACCTTATTTTCTCATTTCTCCCCTATGTTTAAGCCATTTTTTAAGCAGAATTTTTATGGCTCCTTGCCCATTCTTCATCCCATAGTTGGTCTTTAGGAGATTATTAAGTAAATAATTCAACATAATGACTTCAGCACTTGATAGCAGTAATATAAATGGAATAATTTCCTCTGAGAACCAAAGTGTACGATTGCTGAATCATTTGCAAACTATTTAGTTATTTCTATATGAAATAGGTGGTAGATTTGCAATCCCCTAAATTTCTTCTTTCCAACTTGATTTAACACATAGTTCATAGTTCAAAAGAGAAGCTCAGTACTTTAAATTCCTCTGAGGTATACAAAGAAAATTTAAAGGGTTGCCTTGTTCTTCAAAAGCATAATCTATGTGATTTATTTTGGATATAGGTAAGTTTGTTGTTGTTGTTTTTAAAGCCTCCTCTTTATGTTTACAGAAAACCCAGCTTTAAAAGAGATGGACTAAATTACTAGACCTAAAGGATTCTGTTTAATCATTATATTTTACAGATAAATTATTTGGTCGAGATAACACCTGAAATATAGCAGTAGAATCAGAACTAGCACTCACTTTTCTTGAATTGCCATGTTAGGTTCTTCCTACCACACCATCCTTACTGTTAATTCCCTGGTGATAAATAGCTATATACATTTTGACATGCCTAGAATAATTAGAACCACCTTTAGAAGTCAGTACTTTGTAACTGAACTATTCTGTCCTCTTATTAAGATTAACCTCATAGTTATTCCCTACAATTTTAGAAAAAATCAACATGTAGAAATCGAGTGGACAGGTAATCAAAATGATTTTGGAGAGGGGCTTAAATGTTATTCAGGCATGAGAAAAAGAATAGTGAAATTTCAAATAAATAATTCAAGAATTCATTTTTTTAACCTGCTTTTCTTCAATTTAATTAAGACAATTATGAAGCATCTATTATATGAAGAACATTTTGTTAGGCACTGAGGAGAAAAAAATCAGACACAAAACAGTCCCTGACTTCAAGTATATTACATCCAATTTGACTCAGTACTCTAAGAGCAACATAATCACCATCGTGTATGTTGTCCATGACACATGGTCCATCTTAAGACCCAGGAGGGTTGAACGAGTTTGGATTAAACCAGTTTTGTCCTCTGGTCCATTTTATATCCAATGTTAGTTTAGGCCACGTTGACTTGAGTGTCTCCAACAAAAAGGAATCCATTATTTCCTGAGATAACCCATTCTTTTGGACAGCATTCTTTGTCTAAAAAAGACAAAAAGGTAACCCCTAAAGTTCTAAATGGAGTCTATATAGTGGATTTGGTTTACAGGAAAACACAGGTAAGAAATTTAAGGGGAAAATGAGCACAGAATCACTGTGATCTTCAATGGACTATGAGCACTCTAATGAACTAGGGGATCATTTTTTATTTTGGTCCAGACTTACGATTTTATTGGCAGATGGAAATTCTCTCCACAAATGGAGATCATCAATTCATCTGTAATTGGGGTACAGAGAGTTAACTGAGTAGCCAATGATCACACAACCATATGGCAGAGGGAAAATATGAAGCTACCTAGTTCTTCTTGACTCTTAAGACTATCTTGCTATCCATGGCATCATACTGATCCCAAAGAGATCTTTTAAAGTATCTAAATAAAGTAGTAACCTAGATTAGTTCTTTATCATCTTACTTTATAATTTTATTTTATTTTAATGGCAATCTAATTTTTTAGGCAACTCTTAAATTTGTAACAAGACATTGTACAGTTAGATCCTGATAAGTGTGAAAAATGAATCTAGGGAAGTGGTTGCATTATATAAATTCACACTAAATATCTCCAATGGACTACATCTATTGACCATATTTTATATAATCACAACTTCAAATAGCGATAATTCAGATTCATATGACCACTTCACGGGACTTATTATTTGCACTATTTGCCTATTTCAAAGGTGAAACACCTTCAGAATATAATGAACTCTTGATTATATATAATGATCAATATGATTTTCTAGTTCACTTTCAGGATCTCTTCTGGTGAAATACTTGCCTTGGTCACATCCTTTAATTTTTGTATACAGCTGTAGCCAGGTATGGGAAAAAAGGAAATTCTTTTAAAACCAAAAACATTTAAGTACTTTCTTTCCATTTGGGTGAACATCATGTCTTCAATCATTAATCAGAAATAGTGCTTTCTCTTTCTGGGTTGAAAGAAGATGTGGACAATATAAAGATGGGACTCGAAACAGCATTTCAGTCTTTGCTCTTCCCTGACCACTTCTCAGGGATGCTTCACTATTTTGCTTGAGGTAAATTCCCAAATAAGATTTGACGCATCTCTAACTTACTTTCTCATATATTATTGCTCACCCTACCCTCCCAGCTCCTCTTCTTCCCCAGAACCTTGACTTCTCTTTACCATCAAAATACTATATTGAACATAATTTTTGTGAGGGAAATGCATTCCAAACAACTCATATGCGTGTATATCTGCATTCAAATGTAAATATAAAAGCAAATTCTATAATCAAGTGTTTTTTCTTCTGCCATTTGAATAAATACCACATCCTAAATACCAAATAAGGCAAAAGCATCATTCTTTTCAAAAAGATCTGGACAGCCAGAAGACACAATGGATAGAGTATTAGGCCTGGAATCAGGAAGACAAAAGTTCAAATTCTGCCTCAAGTACATACTAGCTGTATGACTCCAGGCAAGTTATTTAATTCTGTTTGTTTTGGTTTCCTCATCTGTAAAATGAGATAACGAACCTTTTTAGTGTCTTTGCTATGAAAACCCCAAATGTGGTTGTAAAGAGTCAAACATGACTGAAAATGATTAAACAACAACATGAATACTACCAGCAGCTCTCAGACTGCTTAGGATGTTGGGTTAAATTTCAAATGATTGCTTCATTAACTTTACTTGTGCCTTCCTTCAAGAAGAATGTAAGCAAAGAGTAGGTTTTTTTCACTTTCTTTATATCAGATCCAGCACCATGCCTTGATGAAACAATAAATGTTGACTGAATTGAATTAAAATTACTTAACAGATAATTTTACCATAGTTTTTTTTTTTTAATTGGCCCAGTGTATTATTTAATAGTGGGTCATTTGGTCCAGATTTATAATTTCATTGGCAGATGGAAATTCTCTCCACTAGTGGAGATCATTAATTTATTTATAACTTTGGGTACAGAGAGCTGACTAGCCAATGATCACACAACTATTTCTTCTTGATTCCAAGACCATTCTGCCATCCATGGCATCTTGCTGATCCTAAAGAGATCTTTTAAAGTATCTAACTACTTTAGTATTTAGTAATTAGTAACCCAGATTAGCACGTCATCATTTTACTTTATAATTTTTTTTAAAAAGCTAATCTTATTTTCTAGGCAACTAAGAGGCCCAGTTTATTATTTAATCAAAACTATACTCAAAGAAAGCACTTCATAAAGGTGGGTTAATTGAACTAACAAGTAGCTGCTTGAAACATCCTAACTGCTCTTAAAAAAAAAAAAGTATAGAATCCTATCCGTCAGGCCAAAATTGTGTGTACAATTTGTTCAAGCTACTGTGAAATGCAAACTCCCTTCCAGGGACTTCTCTTGTGTTTGCCTATATTGCATTGCCTGATGCCTCGCTGGATTGATCAGTGAATTGGTCTGGACCTGGTATTTCTTTGATATAGTGATCAACCCAATGAAGAACTCCTGCCAAGGTAGATCAGGAAATTCTCTTGAATTAATTGATAAATATTTATCAAGCACCAAAATGCGTGGCACTGTCCTACACACTGAATTTATCATCTTATATGGCTGAGACTCCTCTGGTCTTAGAGGGTTCTGCATCCCAGTGAAGACAAGTGATTCGACCAGAAATTCAAAGTCAAGACAGGTAAAAAAAAAAAAAAAGGTAGACCTAGAAACCAAGTTTTTTGACGCAGAAGGCTACTCTTCATCTAGTCTTGCTGTCAAACTTAAGAAATGATTGTTGAGTTGAATTAAATTGTTCCATTTTAACTGAAGCACAGTACATAAAACACCAAATAAGATGCATTGTGATGTGTTTTAAAATTTTATGTTAAAAGCATATGATGCATAATTCACACTGGTCATCTCTCAGGAAAGCTCCTAACAAGTACCTGGAGTAGGGGAAATTGTGGGGGAAAGAGCATGGAAAGGGAAGGAATTCTTTCCTTAATTCTATCCCCAATTTAAAAATGTGAGAAATTCCTAAGCTCACCTCCTCCTTCAAATCTGACCTTAAAATCTTATTGGTTTTGCTCATTCTTATCTCTGCAAGGGGACAAAAACTTGAAGAGAAATGTCTTAGCATGATTTATTTACACAGCAACACTGAAATGTTTCTAAAGGAGCATGTTTTTGTCTGAATATTCTGTGCTCTTTAAAAAACTCATGCCTTTTCAATAAAATACTATCCTGGTGATAACCAAGGCTAACAATGCTATCATCATCATCTTCGACCATCTTAAGTATATTTTTCATCCTGTAGCTCAGTTGCAATTTTGAGACAAGTCAAAGTACAGTTATTATTAAAAGCATTAGACTGGAGAGCTAGGAAAGCTGGGTCTTAGTGCTGATTCTGTTTCTTAACTAGCTGTGCAACAATCACCAAATCACTTATGACTTGATCAGACTTTATTTGAAAAAGGGGCTGTTTAAATTACCTCCAGAGTGCTTTCTTAAGGATACTTATTGTATGTTGAAATTTTTCTTTCTATGCTCATTCCTCCCAACCTGAAAAATGTGAGAAGAGACATGTAACAGTGACTCCCAAATAAGTTTTTTAAAGGAATAAATGCTTTTCTCTACAAGATTTCACTCCCCTGTTCACACTTATTTGAAGGGTTCCAGGGGGCTTTTTCAAAGGCAGAAAAAGGGAGACTCTACAAGATGCTAACTCTGCTGGCTTGGACATCCCTTTGCCAAGTCTGTGATCCAGGTCAGGTCATTTGATCTCTATGAACCTCACTTTCCTCCTCCTTGACTTCTTTAGCACTTCATTAAGAGCAGAAAGCCAGGTTTCACTCTCTGGAATCAACAAGTTTTTATACAACTCCTTTATCCGTGGCCAATACAATGGCACAAAGATCTGGACACTTGGCTCAGGGAATTCTCATGGTGAGTATTGGATAAGCTATTTGCCATCTGTAAGTATCCACTGCCAAGAAAACTCTGGATCATCTCATTAAAAAGGAGGTTCTATTAGAATGCAAATTTTATTTCTTCCTTTGGGGACAGCCTAGCAGCCAATCTATTAGTTGCTAGTTTATAATGAAGTTTCCTCAATGAGGAATATGCCTAAATCCAACAGAATAAGCAGTTCCCCTGGGCCACTCTAGGAGACATTTTGGGAGTTCCTCTAAGAGTCTGGCTCAGAACATCTTCTAAAACAGCAAAATTATTCCAAAGCTGGATGATCTTTCCTGGAGCTGACAGAGAACTGGGATGCCCTCCGTTGCACTGAGGGGCAGCTAGGTGATACACTGGTTAGAGCACCAATCCTGAAGTAAGGAAGACCTGATTTCAAATCAATTCTTAGGTACTTCCTAGCTGTGTGACTTTGAGGGTAAGTCACTTATCCCTGTTTGCCTTAGTTTCCTCATCTGTAAAATGGCAAACCATTCTAGTATCTTGGCGAGAAAAATGCCAAGTAGGGTCATAAAGAATCTGAAATGATTGAACAACAAAGCATTTAAACAGCACATAAAGTTTATAAAATACTTAACATATGTTTTTAATTGACTTATGCAATTTAATTTGACTGAAAACAACTGAACAACTACCACTACCACCACAGAATGATATGTTTAAAAGAAAAAGAAAATAAACATTAAGTGTCTACTTTAGGCCAGGTACTAGGCTAACCACTTTATAGATATTCTCTCATTTAATGCAGTCATAATCATCATAGTCTCAAGTTATCTTAAAGATATTATAATGCAGTAGCTTTCAAACTTTTTGATTTCAGAAATCCTAAAAATCATTGTTATGTGTGTTACATCGATCTACATTTATCATATTAAAAATCAAAATGTCTTTAACATGAAAATAGTTCTGATCTTGCAGACTCCACTAAGAATCAGTTCCACTTGGAATGAAGATATGAGATCAACTCCAACCTTTGTTTAGATACCTGTGTGACTAGGGGCAAGCCACTTAGTGTGTCCCCAGATTCTTCCTATCTAAAAAGTGATGGTTAGATGAGATAACTTCCCAGCTCCCAGTCTAGAAGCTTATATTGCTTCAAGATTCATGCCCTGGCTGTCTCTTCGCTCTGGCACTTCCCTTACAACCAGAACCTTCTCATGCTGAAACATCTCTCTGTCCCTCTTTTCCCATTGCCAAGTTTCTCCTGGAACTTCCATTTTGAAGAGGATCCAAGCTAAAGCTCTTCCTTTCCCTCCAGGTTGATTCTGACTCTCTGAACTTTACTACCTTAAAGTGGCTGCTTTCTCACCATCAAAGTTCCCTTCCCTAGGTCCTACTGGCCCTTTTCACAGGACGATCTCTTCATGGTTAGGGAGGGGGAAAGAAAGCACTTCTACCCCTGGTGAGTTTTGAGATAATTTGGGATCACATCTAAAAAAATTAGGTTTTACTTGCCACTTTCTTCAAAGCAAGTTCCTGCCTGCCACACCCTTCCCCAAAATCTCCCCAGCCCTTTTAGTTCTTATTTTATGTATGTTTTCAGACACAAACTGTATGGCCCTAGTCAAGTCACTTAACCTCTGTCTTGGTTTCCTCCTCTGTAAAATGGGGATGATAATAATAGCACTTACCTCCCAGAGTTGTGAGGAAATGAGACAGTATTTGTAAGATGTCCAACATACATTAGGTCCTTAATAAATAACTGTTCCCTTATCCATTAAGATGTAAGCTCCTTTTGTTTGTATCTGCATTTACATAAATATTTGGTGACTGATTGGGAATTTCCACCAAAACAGATCCCAACTTATCTCTAAGTTAGATACAACTATGTAACTTATAGGCTGAGCTCCATGAAGCTCACTAAGGATCAACAATCCCTAAGTTCAAGGTACTTGCATATACCTAGTACGTAGATTCAAGCTTTATACAAAATAAATGCTCTATAATTTTGGTAGGGCAAAAGGGGTTTACTAGGTTCAAAAATCGAGCTTATTACCATGAGGGCAAGTAAGGGAAAATGGTTGGTCTTTTATAATCAAAATGTGCATTATGGCTATATGCAACAAACCTCCAAAATGCAAAAGTAAGATCAAGCCCTTGCATACTCTACTGAACCAGGCAGTATACTGAATAGGATGCAAATAAATGAAAGCTAAGCTTCTAGAGGAAGGAACTGTTTTCCATACACATTCACACATACAAATATACACGTACACAGAAAAAGATATAGATATGTATACATATCTATAGCTATATCTTTATTTACTGTGTGTATGGTACTTAATTAAGGAGACAGCACAAAGTTGTTAAGCTACCCTAAATATTTTCAATCTCAACTAAAGCATAAAACAATCAAAAATGAATGTTGAAAATCACCAAGAGCAAATATGGCCCCAAAGAAGAGAAAGGAGAAGAGATGCCCACCCCACTCCTTTCAGAAGTGGAAGAATCAGAGGAACAGGATATAGCAATTATTTTCTAAACTTTTTTGATGTAGAAATCAGTTTTGCTTATTTTTTTCCTCTTTCCTTAAAAATAAAGCTCTCTAGGATGATTCTCAGGGAAGAGTTGTTGAGAGAAAATTATTCCCAAGTGAGATTTTATTTATAAAAAATTATTTTAGAGCATTTAACAAAGTACCTGGCACAGATACTATATAAATGCTTATTCCCTTCCCTTCTCTCCCTGTTTAAAAAACCCTAAAAGAATAAAAAATCCCTACCAACCAAGTATCAAGGTCAAAGAATATTCCTTTTCACTGAATTCTTTAGGAATCTTAGAATCACTAGGAAAAGGACCAGTAGAGGCCAAATCTCCATTTTATAGAAGAGGTAACTGAAGCCCAGGGAAACTTGGCTAAGCTCTCACAGGTTCAAAGCAAAGACAATTTGAACTCAGATCTTGTGACTTTTTCCACAGTACCATGACATTCTCTTTCTATTCTAGAAATTCTTGCTCGTTCTAATGGAGAAAAGGGAAGGAAAAGAAGGGGGAAAAAGAGTAGGTGGAGGAATTTCACTTGGCTTTTTTGTTTCTGCTTCAAGTATTAGACAAACTTTCTGGATCATAAATTTGCTTTTCACCTGTTAACAACTATACTCTATATTAGAGCAGAGAGGGACTCTGGCCTGCAAAGACTTGAGAACTACTACAGCTGCCCTGAGGGCTTCTAACCAGGTTCATTTTATGGGAAAGTGTGTCATTTCAGACTTTTCACTTTGCCACTGTCTGCTGGGCTAAAAAAGGGGTAATAACCACAGTCATTCTTGCCGGCAAACACTAGCATTCAGAGTAGTTTAAAAGGCCATCTTTTCTCCATTGGATCACAGGTTTGGAGCTAGAAGGTCACCTGATCCAATTCCAAGTCCAATTACAGATGAAGTTGAGACCCAGATGGATCTCACAAATAGTGAGTAGCAGAGCAGAGATTCAAATCCATCTCCTCTAATTCTAAGACCAGTGTGGTCTTTCCACCAAATCACATTGTCTCTTGTCAGCAGAGTTTTCCTTGGCTAATGGATACAATTTGTGGACACACATCCCCCTTTTTTTCCTAACTGCCTATCTGTTAGAAGCTGGTACTAAGCTATTCCAACTTGCCTTACCCTCAGTAGGTGTCCCTGATGCTTTGGGATGTAAAGTACCACCCAGTTAGCACCAACCATGACGTCGTCCCCCCCCCCCATCCTTACTCCTTTTGCCCCCAAATCTTACCAATCTCCTTTGCTCCTTTTACCCAGATCAGATGGACTCTTCTAGCCTTATCCCTACTGGAGAGGACCCAGAATCTCCCTCTGACACAGATCTACTCCCCATTCCTCATCTTGGTTAAGTGCTTTAATGGGGCAGAGACCCAAGGATACAGGCACCACCTACAATTGACATGTGTCTTGCCTAAGCAGAAACTCTTCTTTTTCACTTTGCACATAAGTGTTTAACGAACAATTTTTTCTATCCATCCATTTGTTCACCTAAGCTAAGTACATATACTTGTATTTGATACTTAACGATATTTAAAATTCAGGAAGAAACCTTTCCTGATTGGTTACAAATGAAAACTGAGACCCATTTAAGAAATACTGATAATATACAGACCTTAATTTCTTTCATAATTTGCTGTGCCTGCCAGATCTTAGCAGCTCCCTGCCAAAATGATTGCTGTTAGCCCACGGGAACTAGACTTATGATAAATATTTATGGTCAGGGTCAACAGCTTTTACTCTTTGGCTGTTAAGTTTTAAAACAAAAGAGCTTTGAACTGAGACGAAGTGCTTGTAGTCATTGCCAGTATTTAAAGTCCCAGGAACCTAGTCACATATTCACAGCTACCCTTGACAAGTCCCAGAAATTCACATGAATCACATATGAATTTAGATCCTGAAATTCATCTTGTTCTGGCATGGAATCAATCAATCAATCAACAAACAAATGAATATGTGAGCAAACAAGGAAATAAATAAATTAAATGGATGGATAAATAGATAAATGAAAGGATAGACAAAAAAATTGGACAGACAGACAGATAAGCAAATAAGCAAAACAAACAAATCAGTAGCCCTTGAGGCTTGGGGGAATTGCAACATTTCTAAATTTAAATTGGAGATAATGAACACCAAAGCAGAAGCTGATGTCTTATTTTAATTTTTACTCAACTATAATTAAACCAGTGTGTCATTCTTTATGACAGATGACCCAAAGCATTGATGATTTTCAGGCAACATAAATTCAAATTTATAGTTCTGCATTCTTATTTTCATTTGCAATATTGCAAAATTTTTTTATCCAAATTCACTTCTATAACCTTCTGTATAAAACCTGCCCTTCAGTCTGTTAACAATTTAAACTGGAATGGAGAGAGGACTTTAGCCAACAGAGGGCTAAATTAAAAGGAATCAATCTCAATTTCTCTCTTTCTCTTTCTTCCCCTTCTCTCTCTCTCTCTCTCTCTCTCTCTCTCGCTCTTTCTCTTCCTATCCCCTTCTTCCCACCGTTTCCCTCTTTCACTCTCTCTCTTCCCTGTCCCTCTGTCTGTCTTTCTCCTATAAAAAGTATTATAGAGTTAGATTTTTTTTAAAGCTACTACATTCATCCATAATTGTAGCATACATTATATTTAGGAAAACTTACAGATATTCATGAGTAGAGATCTTGATTTTGGTTTCAGAAGATGAATAAAGGTAAGAGAAGAGATAAGGAAAGAAAAAACACAAAAAGGGAGAGGGAAAATCAGGAAGAGAAAAATAAAGAAGATAGAAAGGAAACAGAAAAAAGGAAAAATCATGACAAAAGGGAAGACGAATAGGATGGGAAGAGGAAAAATAGTAGAAAAGAGGAGGGAAAGGGGAGAAGGGTAAAAATTGGAGGGGAAGACTTTCCTTTATATGATTTCTATATATGTATACACCCCTTCTAGAAAACCCAAATAAGGTCAGGAGGAAACTGAGATGGGTAGTCACCACAACTGGTTATTTTTAAATATCCATTGAGCTCAATAGTTCAGCTGGACTGTTTTTTATAGAGTCATTCAATCTGATTTAGTATATTCAGTTACTCTTGATGAAAGGGTTCAGTAACAAAGGATGGCTTTTTACCACTGGTATGTACATTGCTTAAGACAACTTAAGGAAGTATAACATATGCTTTTCACAAGAAAGGTAAGTCCTATTTTGTTCTTAGGGTGAAAATTCAGGTGTTCCAACTGGAATTCATAGAATATTAGAATTTTATCTTATTTGACTAGATTAAGAATTTTATTGTATTCTATTACATTTATACTTGACATAGGAAATCATTTTGACTTTGAGACCACCCTCCCACAAATGGGAGCAGGAATGCTTTCTAATCAGTATGAAATAGGAGCCAAACTAAATTTAAGAGTATAAAATGTCTAAGGTAACTTAAGGTCCTAAGAATTTGTTGTTATTCAACACAGTGAGAATATAAGTCCATCAAATGCCAAAACAAACAAAACTCTGTAAAGAGTTTCTTGGACTTTTCTGTACTTTTGTATTCTTGTTTTTATTCCTTGTTTTTAGAAACAGCAAATCAATTGTGTTGATGAGCCTTACAGTCATTCTCTGTACCACGGATCAGTGAACTCCTCTCATAGGTTTATGAATTTTTGGTTATCTCAGCTATGCCAACTGTCCACACATTTTTCCAGCAGGGTAAGAGCTGGGCTTCCTCTTATGGCATTTTCCATTGGCAACCGGTTCCTCTGGCACCATATGTCTCTGGACCAACCTTTTGAGAACACACACATCCTTTCATAAATAGGATTCAAATCCTAGCTCTGCTTACTGAATTCCTGTATGATATAACTCTTTGTGCCTTATTTTCCTTATCTATAAAATGAAGAGATTGTGCTCGATGGATTCTAAAGTATCTTCCAGTTTTAAACCTATGGTTCCATGATCCAATGTTTTTAAGACAACTACTAGCTCAGAAGAGCAACTGGTAAGACCTTACATTAAACAGTCTGCCTGGCCTGATCACTCATCTACTCCAAATACTCCAGTTATTTTTCAAGTCTTACAACCCTTTAAATAGTTTGGTATTTCAATAACCTTCAAATGAATCTGTAATAGTGACACCACAGCTGTGTAAAATTTATTATAGTTGTAAAATTAGTTTTATGCTTAATAATAATGATTGGGACCTACCTTAGTGCAAAGAGCATGGGCTTTGGAATACTATGAATACAGCTTCTACTACTCTATTTGTTGTTCAGTCATTTCAGTCATGTCTGATTCTTCATAAACCCATTTAAGATTTTCTTGGCAAAGATACTGGAATGGTTTGCCATTTCCTTTTCCAGACTATTTTACAGATGAGAGAACTAAGGCAAACATAGTTAAGTGACTTGCCCAGGGTCATACAATTAGTAAATATTTGAGGCTGGATTTGAACTCAGGAAGATGAGTCTTCCTGACTTCAGATCTGCTACTCTTGTACTATGACACTACCTAGCTGCCCTTAACTATCACTATGAGCAAGTCACTTAACTCCTCTGGGCCTCAGTTTTCCTCATTTATAAAACAGGGATGATGATGGTGATGGTGATGATGATGATGATGATAAAAATCCTTATAATAGTATTTGCACTACCTGCATCACTGAGTTCATAAGATCACCGACTTAAAGCTAGAAGTGACCTTACAGTCAAGTCAGTCCATAAATATGTACTAAGTGCTTACTACATGCCAAGCACTATGCTAAGGCTCTCATTTTACAAATAAGGAAACTAACGCTGAGAGAAGTTAAGGGACTTGTCATCCAGGGTCACACAGAAAGCCCATGTCTTTGATGAAGAACTTAGACTCAGGCCAGTGCTCTATCCATAAGTCTACCTAACTGATTCTGGGGTCATTGTGAGAATCAAATAAAACGTGCTCTGTAAACCCTAGAAATACTGTAAATATGTAACACGATTCCAATAAGAAGGTAATTATACCTATGGGATCATATTTTTTTTGGCCAGAGGCCACCCCCAAATCAATGAGTGTTAAAACAATAAAGGACCTCAAATATCATCTAATTCAACTTCACAGTTTTCAGAAATCAAAACAGAGGTGTTAAATGACTTGTGCTATGGCATTCAGCTCAGTAGCAACAAAGCCAGGGACAGAAATAGCTTCTCAGTCTTCTTCCAGAGTGCTATCCCCACTAGTCTACTTTGCCCCATGTGACAGAACTCCCTTCAGTGCTCAGACACCTTTGGGCTCCAGACTAGATCTGTTTCAAAAAAGGAACTCATCAAGAGTTAGATGACTTAGGTCTGAAGCTTAGATCTACCATATATCAATCACTTTACTTCTCTGAGACTCAATTTTCTCATTTGTAAAGTAAGGGAGCTGTTGAAGTGACCTCTAAAGTTGGCACAGTTCTAAGTCTATGATGCTCTGTTCTTCTAGGAGTTCTTAACTAAGAAGTCCAGTAGATTTCAGGGAGGCCATGAGCTTGAATAGGAAAAATTACATCATTATTTTCAATAACTTTTAGTTTCCTTGATAATTCTATGTATTTTATTCTCTGAATTTATTCTGAGAAGAGATTCCTAGAAGAATCCTTAAATGGTCTTCTGGTAAAAACCAGACTGTCAAAGGGATACATGATACAAAAGAGGTTAAGAACCCCTAAGACCCATTACAAGATCTTTACAGAGTCCTTGCTGACTCCTTCTCCTTTCATGGGTCTCTCTACTTATAACTGGTCTCTGTATCTAACTTTTGAAATAACTAAAATTGTTGGCTGTTGGAAAGTTCTCCATGAAACTTCTTGAAACCTCTTGAGAAAAGATGCTATATAAATACAAATAAATTCCAGATGAAAGAGATTATCTCTCTTGTGCAATGAAACATAATTCGGTCTTAAAAAGCTGAATCCTTCAAATTAAAAGCACCCAAGAATTTTTTATCTAGTCATGGTGATGGATTCTTTCCCCCAAAAATTCAACACAAATTAGTCAGAAATCTGTGGATTAGCCAATTGGGTTATGTATGTGCAGCTAAATGAACATTTGGTGGTAATTAAAACCAATATAATAATGTTAAATTTTTACCATTTATAGCATGCACAACTCTTTTTGATCTTCTCAACCTATTTAGCTTACTCAAGCATTTTAAGAAAAGAAATTTGCAAAGGTTATATGGATTAACTGTTGCAAAACTTTTCAGACTGCCTGGGCTTGTTTCTGCTAACTACACATGATGAACTAATATACTATTGTTTTCTTTAATTTGCACTGAAAAAAATGACATGTATAGGTGTTTTTCTCCAATTTTTAATTTTATATTTTCTCTCTAATCGTCTTCCTCCACCTCAATCCATTGAGAAAGCAAGAAAACTAAAATGCATTACAAATATGTATAGACATGAAAAACAAATTTCTGCATTAACCATTAAACCAACAAAGATAATGTTAAAAACAAACCAAAAAACATGCCAAAGCTATTTATTTATCCCATCCTTTCTACTTACAAAGTTCCTATCACTGTGCAATTGATTTGGCTATAATTTGTTCCTTAAAATTTCAATTTTATTTCTAAAATGGTCGCTTTAGCTAAGGTAGACCTCATTATTGAAGAAAACATGTTAACACATTGACAAATTTGTTGTTTTCCTACTATGTTGGTAGTGACAATGGTAGTACAACTAAATTTCCACCTTCTATAGGAAGCTTTTCCCATTCCCTCTTAAACTGAGTGTATTCTTTCTATTAATAATTTTCTATTTATCCATACATAACTTATTTGTATATATTTGTTTGCATGTTGTCTTCCCCATTAGATTGTAACTTCTTCAGACTTCAAGAGTCTTTGACTCTTCTTTGTATCTACAAAGCTTATCATAGCCTGGCATATAATAGATGCTTAATAAGTGTTTACTGATTAAATAACTGACTGATCTCATTTTATCCTCTCAACAACTCTGGGAGGTAGGTCCAATTATTATCCCTTTTTTACAGTCAAAGAAACTGAGGCAGACAGAAGATAAATGACTTGCTTAAGATCACACAGCTAGTGTCTGAGGTCAAATGTAAAATCAAGTTTTCTTCACTCCAGGCTCAGCACACTATCCATAGTGCCACCTACCTACCCTCCCACTACCCCAAAAGCTAGACTAATTTCTTTATCATTTCCCACTATCCTGTGAATGCAAATATTATGTTCTGATTATTTCATTTTTCTACCTATTTGAATTAAGATATAATCTGTTATTCAGCAAAAAATAATAAGGGCATAATTGAGTCTGCCCTCCCTTCTTAAGAAACAATCTCTCTAGATTAAAAGCACCTTACAGATTTGAAGTGTTTAGTTTCACCTTCCTATCTCAGCATTATATCTTCCCCATATTTGATGCTTAATAAATATTTCTTGTATTGAACAAATCTCAATTTATATTTATTCATCTCCCATGGATCACATCTTCTATATATTCAGATCAATAACTGATTTATCCTATTTTTTAATTTCTCTTTAGCTAAATACAAGACTTTTTCACACAACATTCTATCTTCCATTGTGTTCTTGCCTTTCCGCAGGCTGTCCCCAACTCCTTAGATATTCTTTCCTCATTTCTATAAATTTAGCAATTTTCTAAGTTCAGCTCAAGAACCACTGCTTCCATGATTCCCCATGCCTTCCCCTCAATCTGGACCATTCTATCTTGATTTACTGTGTTCCTGTTGTTCTTCCTGACTATAAGTTCAAAGAAGGCAGAATCTCTTTGAATGTTTCTATTTATATCCCAATGACTGAAATAAAAATACTCAATTGACTGAAAGCCCCACATACTAAGACAATTGAGTCCAAAACAAAAACCAAAGCCCAATTACATAATATCATTTGTGCTATATTTATACACACCCTATATCCCTTTATTTTATTTATGAACCTTTTTATTAGGTTGGAAGAACAATAACTACAATTTGAATAGACTTTCAGAATTAAAAGAAACATATTATAAAAACAAATTGAATCTCTCCCAAGCATGCCTCAATAGTACTTGTTTATAACATACATTGGTTTAAAAATCAAGAAGCTACAATACTCCCCACCAGTCCTCAAGAGGAGACAGCATATAGATGTGAAAAGTCAACATATAAAAGTGATTAGATGAATGTTTTACTCAAAAAATATCAAGTGCAGTGCCTGATAAGGTGCACACATATCAAATCACCTTAGTGGATGATGTTTCTTGATTTCAAGCAAACCTCCAATACTGAAGTCATTCATCTTGTTGAATGTGCCTTAATTTCCTGTACTGGCAAAAGCTCATATACACAAACCCATTTGTTCCATCCTATTAAGACAGCACTCTATTCTTCTTACATAGTTTTTATTCCAATAGCTCCCAGAGTCCAATATGCCCTTTTCACATTGGATAAGAATATGGCAGAAATACTCTAGGGATTAATGCAGCTGCATTTTGGCATGAAGTATGCATGTGTTGCTACTAAACAGGGGACCCTAGGGCTCCAAAAATAAAAATCCAAGTGTAGAAATCCTCATAATTCAATGCAAACCTCACCAAATGAACATACTTCTGCTAACATAATGGCAAAGAATACTTCAAACACTAGGGACCCTTTCCTCTTAAAAGGGAGGTATTACTTCCTACTCAGCAAGCTGCTTTCTAGAGCAGACTTTCCCTTCCTAACCCATAATATGTCAAAGGCACTTCCCCACAACACTCCTTATGGTCCCCAAATCCTTCAATGAATGTAGTTCTTTAAACATTTTGACAAACAGGGTGGTAAGGTCAGACAATTTTCCAAAATAGAAAGGCAAAATGTTCAATAACCATGGGGAAGAATATGTCAAACCACTATTAAGAGAAATACAAAGTAAAACAACTCTGAAATTCCAAGAATTGTAATTTCCAAGCTGGACTTTATCACCTGGACTAATTCCTCCCATTTTACAGATGAGAACAATAAAGCTTGGAGACACTAAATGATTTGGCCAAGATCACCCAAAGATACAACTCAAAGTCCTTTGACCCCAGATCCAATGTTCTTTTACCATTGCCACTCTAAAAATCAGAAATATTAAGCATCCAGAGAATCTTGGCAAAATCTACATGAAAAGATAAAGATCACACCTCATCTCAAGGGGTAAAAGGAGAGATCTCCCAATTCAGGCACTGGTAAGGAAGAAGACATACAATTTAAGACAGGATGAATGTAATGAATTGTTTTGCTTGACTATATACTTTATTTGTTGTTAAGGAGGGTTCTATTGACATTAAAATAATTTTCTCTTCTCTATAAATATTCCTCTTAGAAATGATGAAATTATGACTATTATTAGTCCATTTGAATCTATATAAAGAAACATCTCTGAAGGAAAAAAACTTAAAAACTATGTGAATCATACCTGATAACTTATTATTACTTAATAAGAGTAATAATTGATATTTTTATATAGCTCTATTTCTATAGAAAATTATAATTATAAATCTAAGCTTATAGGTAAATACAAATATAAGTTATAGCTTATATTTTATTTCCATTTATAGAGTTTAAAATTCACAAAGTACTTTATCAGCATTCTCTCTTTTGATCTCAGAGCCATATAAAGTAATTACTATTTTACAGATGAAGAAACTGAGGATGAGTTATCAAGTGAACCTGTCAGGTTCCAGTCAGGCTCAGAGACAAGATTTCTCTTGCTGAATAGAGGTTACATCTAACTACTACATTTCCAACTTAGAGAAAGGAGCAAATGTTTTGAGCAGCCTCAGCCCCAAGTTCTAAAATGGCTCAGCAACAAAACAACTTTTCTCCTCAAGGGTAATTTTTAGTTTGTAAACTGAACATAGAAAGAACATGGAACATAAATCCCAGAATACTGAACATGTGCTGCCAATAAGTTCAAAGTTTTACACAAGTGTCTTTCCTCAAATCAAATATTAAATTGCAGGTAGAATTCTGATTTACTTATCTAAATACTCACCATTATTTTGACTAATTTGCTCTTCTGGGAATGTTTTGCTCAGATTGCCAAAAACAAGTTATTAAAATACACTGGGCTGGAAGTTTATTTATAATTCTTAGATTACAGGTTTTTAGATTATGAGATTGGAGAAGCTAACATGTAGACAGTTTACTACCCATACTAAAAGGTTGTTTATAGCAGTCTTTCTTCAGAATTGAACCCCAATGTCCTACCAAAAATAAACACCTTAGCTTACTCCCAAATACCTCAGGGGGTAGACTCAAAGAAGGCTAAAAGACCTAATCACACAGCATTTCAGATCCATACATTCCTAAAACACATGCTAGAATGACAATAACCATCTCTTAAGACTTAAAAGAAACAATTTTCACTTACTTCAAATTTCTAAGAGATCCTTGGTCTTCTAAGTTAAAAGAGGAAAAAGTAAAGACACACAAAACCTCTATCCCACCAATAGACACAAAAAGTTAGATCCTCTTCATTCTATTTTTGATGGTCTCTACTCTGTTATTTCAGACTTGTTTCAACAAATTCAACTTCCAAGGATACACTCTACAAGAACACAGAGTCATACCGGTGAAGATGATTCAGAAGAGAGTAAATTTAGCTCGGGACTTTCCAATAAGCATGTATAGAAGCCAACTACGTGAACAGGGCAAAAGCTATAGGTCCAAATCTCCCCTGAGCAAGGAGTACCGGAGCGTTTTGGGACAGAGTCTTCTTTTACAAGTCCTTAGAAGTCGGGAGTCCTCAAGGCTGCAGTTTGTCAGTCTGGCTTCTGTGCTCCCATCCATCACTGGTCTTATCCACACGAAGCTAGACAATCTCGGCAGCCTCTGAGGACTATGCCAAATGCAGTGTGGCAAGTTCACATAGGACCAGCCTTTTATGGGCTGAACAGTAGAGTGTTGATACCAGCTAATCTACCATAAATAGCTCTGGAAAGGCAGCCCAGGGATCAAATCAGCTGTTGCAACAAGCCCGGCTCTGCAGCTACTTCAAATTCAATTATACTGTCAACTTTATCTTTCCCTCTATTTTATTGTGAAGGTTGGAAACACAAAAGCACTGCGGAAGACTGTATGCAAATGGCAGCTTAAGTCACGAAAACAATTTGTAACATTTTCATATTTTGAATAGGAATAAAGAAAAGGTCCAAGCTTATTAAAGACTTGAGTATCTGGATGCATCCTCCAATACCCTCCAAAAAAATTACAACACAATAATAACAATAACTCAAACACTAGAAACTTTTAATATATTTTGATCTCAAGTACAGTATTGTAAGCCTTGAGAAGTTAGGGTGAAAAAGTTTGATACTTATATAAGTACAAAATGATGATAAATGCAAAAGAATTTTTAGTTGAATTATTCAGAATGCTCTGCATTCAGTCCTTTCTCCTTCATTCTACTTAAATAGAAAAAGCCTTATAGCAGGAAGTGCAACCTGGTTTCTACTCTTGAGTTGATCAATAACTGAATGTATAATTTTGGACAAATCCCTATTTCGAGGAAAAGTTGTTAAAACCTAAAAATGATAGTTTTAAGCTAACTCAATAGAACTTACCTTTTGAATACCCATTATTTACCTTTATTTACCTTACTTGCAGACAAACTCCATAAAGAAAAATTAATGAACAAAAGTTAATAAAGCCATTTGAATTTTTGAAAATAAGTGAAAGATTTATTTTAAAGCATATCTGCACATGTTTGTTTTAGGCATGGAGATTCCAAAGTTTCACTACTAAACCCAAATTGCTTAGAACTTAAATTGGAGTATAACATACTGCTCTGCTAGGTGAATAAGCTACTCTAGCAAATTTTGTACATATTTGTATATTCATTTTTTCAGCAAAATTGAATTCCTTCTTCAGGATTTGAAAGTTTGTTGTGTGGTATTTTTTTTTTAACTCTATAAGCTGTCTCTAGTTCAAAAAGGCAATTCCTTAGATTATTTTTATAAAAAGGCAATGAATCTACCCCAAAAGCCCTAGGATCAAAGGATCAGAGCCGGAAGAGACTTTAGTAACTCGCTAGTCCAAATTCCTCTTTTAAGAGATGAGGAAACTGAGGTCTGAAGAGGTTAAATGACTTTCCCAGATTTATGATTATGCTTTGCATTTAAAATACAATTGATATACTCACTTTCAAGCGAGAAAGAGGAACTAAAGCAGATTCCATTCCTTGTACAGGTTGTTCAATCTAGGCACAGAGTTAGAAGGTCCAGGATTTTCCATCTACTTTACATGCAAAAAGGCACTTTGCCCATAGCTTCCCCTCCTGCCCGTCACATTCTCAGGGGCAGCTGTGATTCATTCCACAATTCCTACTCTTTCCTGCCCTCACCTCACCCCATTCCCTCTTCAAAGTTCCCATTACCAACAACCAGTAAAATGACCTGACCTCTCAATCACCATTAAATATCACTCTCAGTCTCTTTTTCCCAATTATTCATCCTCAGAAGGAGAAGTCTAGCCTCCTTTCCTCCCTTCTCCTTTGTTTGGCAGGGTCTTTCCCCAGCATCTTTCTACCCTGATATTTCTCTGAGTACTCTCCCATCAAGTATACTATACTTGAAACTCTTTTTTGGTCTTCTTTTTTCGATCTGTCACAGAAACTCCATAATCACAGATTTCCCCTGTTCACTAGGGATTTTCCTCAAGTACTATGATTATTGCAACAGCCTTCAGAATGTTAACCTAGACACTGATCATCTCACCTCCTTTTCCAGTTATCTATACTCTTGGTGCTATGCAAGAGGAGGAATAATACAAGGATTGTGATAAAGAAACTCCCAAGCCCTAAGTTGTGTGTCTGTGTGGTTATGTCAGTAGAAAACTTCAGGCTGTATTTTATTTCCTCTCCAAAACTGGCTGCCATAGGTAGAAGATGCTATCTTTAAAGAGACCAATCTCAGAGATTACTGAGTTTCATTGTCAAGGTGGAACTCTCCTTAGAGATTTTCCTACAATAACCACTTTTCTCTTTTAGTTGTTACTTTGTTTCTATCCACCTTATTACTTCAGACCTGCTGAGGCCTGAGT